>NW_005871174.1:380513-382215 GCF_000147115.1 Myotis lucifugus
TAATTGACCATTCCTTCGCTATTCCTCCCATTGGCTAATCAGTGTTATATGCAAATTAAATGCCAACAATGATGGTGGCTAATTTGCATACTGCAGGCAGAGCGGGACAGCACTGCTCCCAGAGCAAGCCACCATCCCGGGCCACTAGACGGCCCCAGAAGCCGCCCAGAAGCCAGTGATCAGGGCGAGATGGAGGTCCTCTGCCCAGGCCTGACACCTCTGGTGGAGGAGTCAGGCCTAGACAAGAGGCCAATCCGGCGATGGGAGAGTGATGGAGGTCGACGCCTCTGGCCGAAGTGTCAGGCCTGTGTGGCGGCTGGAGCTGGCAATCGGAGGGGTCTGGGTGGTCCCCTGTCTAGGCCTGACGCCTGGGCCAGGAGCATCAGGCCTGGGTGGGGGGTGGAGCCGGTGATTGGGGGGATATGGGGGTCGCCTGCCCAGGCAGGACACCTCTGGCAGAGGTGTCCGGGCAGGGCAAGGGGCCGATCTGGTGATCAGAGGGTGATGGCAGTTGACGCCTCTGGCCAAGGCATCAGGCCTGGGTAAGGGGCCAATTTGGTGATCAAAGGGTGATGGATATTGATGCCTCTTGCTTAAGTGTCAGGCCTGGGTGAGGGTGGAGCCAGAGATGAGAGGGAAATGGGGGTCCCCTGGGCAAGGGGTCAATCTGGCGATCGGAGGGTGATGGGGGTCGATGCCTCTGGCTAAGCCATGAAGCCGGGCAAGGGTGGAGCTGGTGATCTGGGGGAGATGGGGGTCCCCTGCCCAGGCCTGAAGCCTGGGCCAGAGGCGTCAGGCCTGGGGTCGGTGTTGGGGAGGGGGCCGGACAAGCTGCCTATTGGTGTGAACTAAAGAGGAAACACTTTTTCTGACCCTCTCATTGGTTAAGCTCCCTGTATGCCACTGGTAATATTCTTAGTAACTTGGTTAATAAGAATCCAAAAAGGTGTTCTAGGGTTTTTTACCACACTCCTGGAGAAAAAAATGAAGGTCCGCTGCTGGAGGCCTAAGAAATGTCATATCCTGCCCTAGCTGGTTTTGCTCAGTGGATAATGGCTTCGCCTGCCGATGGCAGGGTCTGGGTTCAATTCTGACCAAGGGTATGTACCTAGGTTTCAGGCTCCTCTCTGACCAGGGCCCAGGTCAGGGCTCATGCAGGAGGCAACCAATCAAAGTGTTCCTCTCACTTTGATGTTTCTCTCTGTTTTTCCCTTTCTCTTCCACATTCTCTAAAAATCAATGGAAACATATCCCGAAGTGAGGATAAAAAAATAATAAAGAAATTATTATTATATGAAAGACACACCTTGAAAATGCCTAAAGAAAGTTGTCATTTTTTTCATGGTGATGGGACTGGAGGCTGTGTTGATGAAAAAAACCTTGCTGGCTGAGGTGACTGGCAGTGGCTGCAGCAGTGGGGTGATGGGGCTGGTGCCTTCCCCTGATCAGCCCGGTCACCTCCCACAAAGGGACGCCAGACTATGGCTTAGACCCTATCCCCAAGGGGAGCAAGGAGCGGCCCTAAGCTGTCTCTAGGATATCCCCTAAGGGGTCCCTGTATGTGAGAGGAGGCAGGCTGGGACACCCCACCCCCTGCAGCACACAAATTTTGTGCACCGGGCTCATAGTATATATATAAGATATATATATAGATATATATATAGACATGATATATATATATATATATATATATATATATATA
>NW_005871174.1:383095-413649 GCF_000147115.1 Myotis lucifugus
CCAGGGGTGGGGGCGGATAGGGGGGGTTGGGGCACCGCACCCTGTCAAACACAGAGCCCCAGGGCAATCAGGTGATTGGGGAGCTCCCCCCTATCAGGCACAGAGCAGGGCTGATCAGGGGGTTGGGGTGCCTTCCCCTGTCACGAACAGAGCAGGGTGGATAGGGAGGTTGTGGCCCCGCCCCCTGTCACACACAGAGCCGCAGGGCGATCAGGGGGTTTGGGCGCTGCCCCCTGTCACGCTGATCCTGGTGCCGGGAGCCTCGCTGCTCTGCTGATCCCGGTGCCGGGAGGCATATTACCCTTTTACTCTATAGGATGGAGGCCTGGTGCACAGGTGGGGGCCGGCTGGTTTGCCCTGAAGGGTGTCCTAGATCAGGGTGGGGGTCCCCACTGGGGTGCCTGGCCAGTCTGGGTGAGGGGCTGAGGGCTGTTTTCTGGAAGCGAGTGACTAAAGCTTCCAACTGCTCCTTGTTTTCTTCTTTTTTTTCTTTTTTTAATTCTGGTCCAGCTTTAGCTCTGAGGCCTCGCTGCTGAAAACATGGATACAATGTTTCGGTCTGGCTGGGTTTCGGTCTGGCTGGGTTTCATTCCGGCTGGTTTCTGGTGTTTTGTTTACCTTCTTATTTGCAACATAGTACATAGTTGCTTAGACTTGCAGCTGAGAGGCCGGCAAGTGAGGCGGGGAACGTTGGAGTCCGCAGCAAACAAGCCTCATGCTTGCTTCAGTGCCTGGCTGCCAGCCGCCATCTTGGCTGACAGTTAATTTGCATATACTCACTGATTAGCCAATGAAAAGGGTAGCGGTTGTACGCTAATTACCATGTTTCTCTTTTATTAGTGTAGATATACCTACACACACACACACACACACACACACACACACACACTTCAGTCTGTTCTCTGAATCTAGTTTATTCTGTTCATTAGATTCCACATAAAGGTTGGGAGTCCCAGCCTCCACTGTCTGAAACTCAGTGTTGGAGGGGATGAGAAATACTGGTGCCTACCTCTCCCAGTGACATACCTTACCCTGCTTGAAAGAGGGAAGAAGGAGCCACATCTTGTCAACTACACCCACCAGGAACCAGCAATGGAGCATTTGTCAAACTGAACTGTAAGATGAGAGTCACTCAAGGAATTAGGCAGACACAGCAAGCAAGCAGGAGGGAAGTTTATAAGAGGGAATGGGTGGATGGAGCCACAACCAGAGAAGGTTACCACACAGTCTCCGCTGTCCTCAGGGTTGAATTTTATGTGCAAAACTGCAAGGGGCAGAGGGTGGGGGATGTAAGTGTTCTAGTCTGATTAGCTGGAGTCCATTGTCCTTCAACCCTATTAGTGCTGGCCCTTGAGGCTGTGAGCTGTAAGCAGCTGTTATTTTTTGACCTGCTGTCTCGCCCTGGGTGGGACTCCTTCCTGTTGAGCCAGATAGAGTGACCACATGTAGTTCCATGAAATGAGGCTGCGGCCACTTTATTCTTTGGGATTTCTAGTTAGCCCGCCTGAGCCAAATATCCTCTGCTGGCCTGTCATGAACTAGTTTCGAAATCCTGTAAAATCCATCTACACTCCCGTTTGCATAGCTTGCAGAGATTCCTTTCATGGTGGTTGAGTCACTGCTTTTTACTCAGTGCTTTCAGTTTCACATTACTCTAAATCCTTCATTTCTAACAAAGTACTTTAGGAGGTCAGGACAGCCACGTCACATCGGAGTTGAAATAAAAGCCCAACCATCCAGTGAAAGGCAGAGAAGTAACAAACCACTCCAGCCTACACTAAGGAAAAAAAAAAGGTAAGAACTTTATTTTCTCATCAAAGCAGCTTTCTCTCCACCTCTAAAGGACTGTACTCTGAGAAATGAAGTCCAGAGTAAGGTTGGGGCAGGTGGAATGGATTTATAAGGGTCAGTTCATTTTCCAAAGAACATGAGCATGAAGATAGGTTGCAGCAGAGCCCATGTACGACAGGTGGTGAGGTTCAATCCCGGCCATATCAGGGCATCCCTAAGTGTCATTACTGCACTTGGAGTAATTAGGCAGCAGCATACTTGGGGCTAAGCTCAGAGTTTGAAATGCATTATGATTGTCTTTCTCTTTGCCAACATTGTGTTGGCTGCAGACACAGTTAAATTACCATTGTCTTGATGGAACTTGCTCAATTCTGGTCTGACTGCCGGTGACATACTGAAAGGGCTACAGATATGTTATTTTAATGAGAAATAAGCATAGAAAATGAGATGCAGTATAAACAGCCACCTGTCACTGTTAAAAATGAAGAAAGAAAAACCTGAAATGCAGAGTGAAAGATGAAGATTCACAAAAACACTATACATTATAGTCATTTAGATGAGCTGTTTCAATGTGGATTACTCACTTAAAAGTAACTCACATTCTGGTTGCCAGATATGAGGAAGGATGAGGGCTGGTGAAAATGGGGAAGGGATTAAGAAACACAAATTGGCAGTTACAAAACAGTCACAGGGATGTAGAGTAAAGCCTAGGGAATATAGTCAATAATCCTATCTAATAAAAGAGTAATATGCAAATTAGTCATGATTTCATCACTCTGTCACAAAGATTGCAGCGCCGAGCCCACTGCTGAAGTGTCTAGGCCTGTTGGTCAGACATGTGGCAGGGGAGGGGTGGGGGGAGGGGACAAGGGGCTGAGCCTGCTAGCAGAGGGGGCAGGGGCAGAGCCAGCAATCGGAGGGGATAGGGACAGAGCTGGTGATCGGAGGGGACTGGGCATCCTCTGCCCAGGCCTGAGGCCTAAGGGCTGTGCAGGGGTGAAGCCGGCAATTGGAGGGGCAGGGGTGGAGCCAGCAATCAGAGGAGGCTGGGGGTCCCCTGCCCAGGCCTGAGGCCTCAGCCAGAAGCCTCAGGCCTGGGAAGGGGCAGAGCCCATGATCGGAGAAAAGTGGAGGTCCCCTGCCCAGGACAGAGGCCTCAGGGAGAGGTCTCAGGCCTGGGCAGGGGCGGAGCTGGCAATTAGAGGGCCTGGGGGTCCCCTGCCCAGGCCTGAGACCTAAGGCCTGGACAGGGGTGGAGCCTGCTATGGGAGGGGGATGGGGCCCTCTGCCCAAGCCAAAGACCTAAGGCCTGGGCAGGGGTGGAGCCTGCTATGGGAGGGAGCTGGGGGTCCCCTGCCCAGGCCAGAGGCCTTGGCCAGAGGCCTCAACCAGAGGCTCCAGGCCTGGCCAGGAGCAGAACCAACTCCAAGGGGAGCAGGGAGCGGGCCTAAGCCATCAGTAGGCCATCCCCTGAGGGCTCCCAGTATGTGAGAGGGGGAAGGCTGAGCTGAGGGACCCCCCCCCCCAGTGCATGAATTTCGTGCACTGGGCCCCTAGTCCTATATAATAAAATGATAATATGCAAATTGACCCAAACAGCAGAAAGACTGGGAATGACTGGTCACTATGACACACACTGACCACCAGGGGGCAGACGCTCAATGCAGGAGCAGCCCCCTGGTGGTCAGTGCACTCTCACAGAGGGAGCTCTGCTCAGCCACAAGCCAGGCTGATGGCTGCCAGTACAGCGGAGGTGGTGGGACCCTCTCCCGCCTCCTCAGCAGCTCTAAGAATGTCCGACTGTAGCTTAGGCCTGTTCCCCACTGGCAAGTGGACATCCCCCGAGGGCTCCTGGGCTGCCAGAGGGATGTCTGATTGCAAGCTTAGGCCCGATCCCCCATGGAGTGGGCCTAACCCAGCAGGTGGACATCCCTCAAGGGGTCCAAGACTGTGAGAGGGCACAAGCCAGACTGAGGGACCCCCAAGTGCACAAATTTTTGTGCACCAGGCCTCTAGCCTGTATGATAAAAGCCTAAGCAACCATTACAGCAGACACACCAGACCGATTGGTCTCTATGATGCCCACTGACCACCAAGTGGCAGAGGCTCAACACAGGAGCTGCCCCCTGGTTGTCAGTGTGCTCCCACAGCCAACCTTCTGCAGCTGACCAACCCCCTGCGGCCCCTCCCATGGCCGGCCAGCCAACGTCACATGGCCCATCCTCCCGGTCGGCCTGCCCTGATCAGGACTGGATGAGACTCCCTGATCGGCCTCAATTGCCAGCCAGACCAAGGGACCCCACCCATGCATGAATTCATGCACAAGGCCTCTAATCCTATCTAATAAAAGAGAAACATGGTAATTAGCCATACCTCCACTACCCTTCCCATTGGCTAATCAGGACGATACGCAAATTAACTGCCAGCCAAGATGGCGGCCGGCAGCCAGGCTGCTGATGTGAACAGGGAGGCTTGCTTGCTCCAGTGACAGCGGACTCCAACGTTCCCCGCCTGACTTGCCGGCCTCTCAGCTGCAACTCTAAGCAACTATGTTGCAAATATAGAAGCTAAACAAAACCCCAGAAACCTGCTTTAGTCAGCCGGGCTTCAGCCAGGCGGGCCACAACATTGTATCAAATACAGAAGGTAAACAAAGGACAGAAACCTGCTTTCAGCAGCGGAGGCCTCAGAGCTAAAGCTGGCCCAGGATAAAAAAAAAGAAAGAAAAAAAGGAGTGGTTGGGAGCTTCAGTCACCCGCCAGCCTGAAAACGGCCCTCAGCCCCTCAGCCAGACTGGCCAGGCACCCCAGTGGGGACTCCCACCCTGATCCAGGACACCCTTCAGGGCAAACCAGCCAGCCCCCACCCATACACCAGGCCTCTATTCTATATAATAAAAGGGTAATATGCCTCCCGGCACCGGGATCAGCGGAGCCGCGAGGCCTCCTGGCACCGGGATCAGCGTGACAGGGGGCAGCACCCAAACACCCTGATCGGTCCTGCTCTGTGGGTGATTGAGGGCGGCGCCCCAATCCCCTGATCCGCCCTGCTCTGTGTGTGACAGGGGGCGGTGCCCCAACTCCCCTATCGGCCCTACTCTGTGAGTGACAGGGGGGAGCTCCTCAACCCCCTGATGGGCCCTGCTCTGTGTGTGACAGGGTATGGAGCCCCAACCCCCGTGATGGGCCCTGCTCTGTGCATGACAGGGGGCAGCGCCCCAACCCCCTGATCCGCCCTGCTCTGTGTGTGACAGGGGGCGGTGCCCCAATTCCCCTATTGGCCCTACTCTGTGTGTGACAGAGGGGAGCTCCCCAACCCCCTGATGGGCCCTGCTCTGTGTGTGACAGGGTATGGAGCCCCAACCCCCGTGATGGGCCCTGCTCTGTGCATGACAGGGGGCAGTGCCCCATCCCTGATCGTCCTGCTCTGTGTGTGACAGGGGGCGGTACCCCAATTCCCCTATTGGCCCTACTCTGTGAGTGACAGGGGGGAGCTCCTCAACCCCCTGATTTGCCCTGCTGTGTGCATGACAGGGGGGAGCTCCTCAACTCCCTGATCGGCCCTGCTCTGTGCGTGACAGGGGGGAGCTCCTCAACCCCCTGATGGGCCCTGCTCTGTGCATGACAGGGGCCAACACCCCAACCCTCTGATCAGCCCTGCTCTGTGAGTGACTGGGGGTGGCGCCGCAACTTCCCTATCGACCCTGTCTTGAGTGTGACAGGGGGCGGTGCCCCAACCCCCCAATTGGCCCTACCCTGACTGAGAGTGACTGAGGGTGGCATCGCAACCTCCGGATCCGCCCTGCTCTGTGCATGACAGGGGGCAGCGCTCCAACTCCCCAATCGGCCCTGCTCTGAGCCCGACCAGGGGCTGCACCTAGGGATTGGGCCTGCCGTCTGCCACCCAGAAGCGGGCCTAAGCCAGCAGGTCATTATCTCCTGAGGGGTCCCAGACTGGGAGAGGGCACAGGACGGGCTGAGGGACCCCCCTCTCCCCCCGGAGTACACAAATTTTTGTGAACCGGGCCTCTAGTAATGTAATAATTATGTATGCTGACATGTAGGTACTAGACACATGCAAGAGATCCATTTAAGGTATACAAATGTCTAACCACTATGTAGTACACTGAAACTCGTATAATATTGATTGTCAACTTTAATTGAAAAATAACAAATTTTAAATAAAATAAATAAAAAATAGCCCCAGTACACTAGATCCAATTTCTTCGGGCCAACTTCTTTCTTACCCCTTTACAAGTAGAATTTGGCCCCATTATTTTACTAAAAAGTTTTCTCTTAAAAGAACCTGCATCGCTAAAGCCAACATTTGGTTTACCTGACCTCTCTGTGCTGTCAAGCAGGTTTGCTCTTGCTTTCTGGAAACTGCCTCTGAATTCCTTGGCTTGGCATGAACTTTAATCATCACCTACTTCTCTGACTACCCTCCCTCTCTCTCCTTTCAGCTCTTCCTCTCCATCTCTCTCCCCAGTTTTCTCCCTTCCTGTTTTCTTCCTGCTTCTCCTTCTCCTCAACCAAATGGAAAGAGAACAAAACAGAAAATCTACAAGTGTATGATTGGAAAAATATTTTCATCGAACAACCTTCTCCTTAGCTCTCCTGATCTTTTAATCCATATTTCATAGTCTTTGGTTCCCTTACACCACACACATGTATACACAAACATGGTTTTTGGCAACATTCAGTATTCGTAATTGTGCAGTTTTATCCCCTTTTAGTTGGGGCTAATTTTTTGTGAAGCTAATGAAGTTGAAGTATAGGGCCCCTTGCTTGCACAAGCCCATATCAAGGCTTTGGGCCGATCTCTAGCCTTGTTTTTCATACAGTCATACATTTTTATAAAATTTTCAAATGTAAGTTATATTGGTTCCACTTCCAGAATAGCAGTATAAGCAGTTCTGTGAACCCTCACTTCTGCAAAATAAGCACAACTAGAAGAAAAAACATACATTTCAAATCTGTGAAAAATGCTCTGGCTGTTTTTGCACAGCAGTTAGAGTGTCGACCCTTGGATGAAGGGTGGATTGAATGGTTGCGGTGGAGGCATGTGCAGGAAGCAACCAATCCAAGTGTCTGTTTCACATCGATGTTTCTCTCTCTCTCTGTCTCTCCCTCTCCCCCTCCACTCTCACTAAAAATCAATGGAAAAATATCCTCCAATGAGGATTAACAACAACAACAAAAATCTCTGAATATTGTCCAAAAAGCATACATCAAATGACGAAATACTTATTCTCAAAAGTCTTTATTCATAACAGAATTAATTAACAAATAAATATTAAATTTCTTACATATGGCCAGGGTATAAACTACTCTCTAAACCTTATTCTATTTTATATTTAATGTCCTGCAAATAATTTTTTTTAAATATATTTTATTGATTTTTCACAGAGAGGAAGGGAGAGGCACAAAGAGTCAGAAACATCAATGAGAGAGAAACATCGATCAGCTGCCTCCTGCACACTCCCCACTGGGTATGTGCCCGCAATCAAGGTACATGCCCTTGACTGGAATCGAACCTGGGACCATTGAGTTCGCAGGCCGACGCTCTATCCACTGAGCCAAACTGGTTAGGGCTGCAAATAAATTTTTTTACATTTCTAGAGAGAGGAAGAGAGACGGAGAAATGGAAACATTAATAATGAGAGAGAAACATTGATTGGCTACCTCCTATGGATCCCATACTGAGGATCAACCTGCAACCCAGGCATGTACCCTGACCAGGAATTGATCCCTGACCTCCTAGTTCATGGGCCAGACCGGGCAGGCTCTAGTCTGAAAATTTTAATGAGAATCTAAAAAGAAAGTTTTCTATGGTAAATTAAAGATTTTGTTCATGAAAGTGGTTAAATGTTGATGTCCTTGTCATACCAATATTTTTTTAATAGACTACTTTAATTGCACTTCTGTAACTTTCCAAAATAATACAAATCTTGCCCTCATCCATTTCACTGTTGACACAGAACTTTTGGCCACATTGGGAAATTTTATGACTCTACCTTTTTGATCAAAATAACCTGGTGAAAGTTCTTGATCTACTCAGATTGGAAATTCTAATCCACCCCATCTCCTTGCTTGCAGATAAGGTGACACCCTGGACATGGCCTCAGACATCCACATGCCAGGCCCGGTGTGCCTCATTGAGAACACTAACACGCAACTAGTGGTTAATCCAGAAGCTTTGAAGATCCTGTCTGCCATTACACAGCCTGTTGTGGTGGTGGCCATTGTGGGTCTCTACCGCACAGGCAAATCCTACCTGATGAACAAGCTGGCTGGGCAGCAAAAAGGTGAGGGGCACCAGCTAAGCTCTGCCAGATCCCTTCTGTCTCCCCACACTCCCAGCTTTGCGTATGTGTTACAAGAAGAGCAAGGTAGAGATAGGGAGGAACATTGAAAGCTAACTTTTAATCTACCATTATGCTCTTACCTTACTGTGGTCTGAGAGAGTCAACTCTCTGTCTCTTCCCACTTTTCTTAATTTCCTTTTTAAAAGCATAATTTGTATTATTTTCCTAGACTTCTATGCTTCATTTTTTAAAGAATCACAGTATCATTTCCCACAGCAACTCTACCATTTTACATTTCTCCTGAAATGCACAGGATTCTAATTTCTCAACATTCTTGCCCATACCTATTATTTTGCTGCGCATGTGGTGTTTCTTTTTGCTGTTTTTTTTTTATTGACTTCAGACAGGGAGAGAGAGAGATAGAAACATTAATAATGAGAGAGAATCATTGATTATCTGCCTCCTGCAAGCCCCACACTGCGGATCAAGCTCGCAACCCAAGCTGGGAATCAAACCATGACCTCCTGGTTCACAGGTCCACACTCAACCACGAGCCACGCCAGCCAGGCTACTGGTGGTAGTCTCTCCTTACCTTGATTATGTTCACGTTTATTTCCATTTTAAGACACATCTGCTATGAAAACTCCACTCCCTCCCTTTCTTCTCCCACTAAAGGCTTCTCTCTGGGCTCCACGGTTCAGTCTCACACCAAAGGCATCTGGATGTGGTGTGTGCCTCACCCTAAGAAACCAAACCACACCCTAGTTCTGCTTGACACTGAGGGGCTGGGAGATGTAGAGAAGGTAAGTATTAAAGATTCAATTTGGAGACAATCCCCTCTTTCTGGGTATTGTCTACACTATTTAATATTTCATCTTTACTTTCTTAAATTTTATTATTATTATTTTAATTTTTATTCAAATAAGAGCTGGCAGTAAACCATATGTGTTTTTTTTCCATTTCTGTTTACAAGCTAGTGACTAAGTTTTGCAATCAGGGATCATGAAAATATAAGGCAGAATCCTAGAAGAGCATAATGGTCATTAGGTAGTATTCTAATTATTAACAAGAAGCTATAAGCTAAGCCAGTTAACACAGATGCATAAAGGTACCACAAACAAAATCAGCCATGAGTCCTATCCTACAGGAAACTTTAGTTAAGGATTAATGTTCAGAAGTCCTAAACTGTTGTTTAAATTTAAACTCTGTCATTAACACAGTGGCCTTAGCAAATATGTTCACTTCTTTTACCCTCAGCTTTCTGATCTGTAAAACCAATGCAAATGGTCTATATTTGCCTCATAGTATTGTTTTGACTATTTAATAAGAGTGGAAAGTGTTAGGTGAATAATAATGACTAGATAAAATAGCTATAAGTATTATTACTCTTACATAAGTCAATTTTGCTGTAAAAACATAGAGAAAATTAAATTACATTTAAGGCTTTAGAGTGCCCACCAATCTGGACTATTTGTTATGCAATTATCTGCGAATGATCATAAGAGGACCTAGTGAGAATCAGTGTAACCAAAAATACTAATCAGAAGACTATTCAAAGTCCAAGTCCTACTAACAGCCATTTTCATTTGGATTTGTTTTCCTCTTATAAGATATTAATCTAAAAAAAAGCCACTCGACTAAATGAGCACCTGTTTACTACTGCTGATCTGGAAAGTGCCATGAGAATAAAACATAATCCTGGCCCAAATGTGTTCTGATTTCCAGGGTGACAACCAAAATGACTCCTGGATCTTTGCCCTGGCAATACTGCTGAGCAGTACCTTTGTGTACAATAGCATGGGGACCATAAACCAGCAGGCCATGGACCAACTGCAGTATCCTTTTTGTGGTTCAGAACAGCATCAAAATCAGAGGGGAGACTAGTACCTAAATACCAGCTCCCTGAATGTGAATCCTGGCGAATGAAGCCCAAAAAGAGAAAGTATGAAAAATAATTCAAGGGCAGGAAGAATTAACACTTGAGTTAGAAGCAAAGGCAAAACAAAGGTTTGGAATATGTGGGACTAATATGGCATGAGGGGCACTGTTCTTTTACACCATTTTTCCTTAGTTTGCTACTCAGCTATGTGACAGAGCTGACAGAAAAAATAAGGGCAAAATCTTCACCTGATGCAAATGAGGTTGAGGATTCAGCTGACTTTGTGAGCTTCTTTCCAGATTTTGTGTGGACAGTGAGGGATTTTTCCCTAGAATTGGAAGTAGATGGGAAACCCATCTCAGCAGACGAGTACCTGGAGAATTCACTCAAACTCAGAAAAGGTAAAGGGGACAGAGACCGGATAATTGGGAAAAACAAGCCATTAGCAACCATCATCTTTTATTTTTCTATTAGTGTTTTTACATGTATAATTTTCTACTTCTCAGCTGCCTAGTTCTAAGAATTAATGCTTGTTTAATATCTAAATTCATAGATTTGATTTTGAATTATCTTCTCCCCTGTTCTAAGAATAAATTTCTTTTTCTTTCATTTTTCCCTGTACGGTGATCAGATTGATTTTTATCTCCTTGCTTAGGACTTGTGATGCTGTAATTAGCCAAAGAATATGGAGTAGAATGGGCATTTATTTAAAGAAAGTAAATTAAAACATAATAATGCTCTAGTTCAGGGGTTGGCGAATGATGACCAATGCAGCCTGCCAGCTATCTTACAAATAGGTTTTACTGAATGAATACTATGTAGATTGTCCATGGCTGCTTTCATGCTGAAATAGCAGAATTGAATACTTGGAAAAGAAACCACCTGACCAGCAAAGCATAATATATTTACTATTTGACCATTTACAGGAAAAGTTTCCAAGCCCCTATATTAAGTAAAGCCCTATTTTTATCTCTCTCCAGGTACCAGTTCTATAGATAAAAATTATAACCTGCCCCGACTTTGTATCCGAAAGTTCTTCCCAAAGAAGAAATGCTTTATCTTTGATCGCCCCACTCATCGGAAGAAGCTGGGCCAACTTGAGACAATGCATGATGATGAGCTGGACCCCGAATTTGTGCAACAAGCTGCTGACTTCTGTTCCTACATCTTTAGCAAGTCCAAAGTCAAAACTCTTTCAGGAGGCATCCAAGTCAATGGACCCCGTGAGTCCACTTCCCTGTCATTACTCTCACTGTTAAGGCTAAAGGAAGGTGGAATAGCATCCACCTAGTTTCAGATTTGAAAAATGTAGATCTACTACTATTACCATTGCACATTCTAGATCACACAACATTTCTATTAGATTTTATTAGTCATATTTCGTGGGCGAGAAAAGATAGAAAAGGACAAAAAAAAGCTCTATTGCTTAAAATTGCCCTAATAATCTGTTCCATATAATAGCTACTAAACAAGTATCGTAGCTACATTTATCTAAAATTAAATGTAGATTAATTAGAATTAAAGAAAATTAACAATTCAGATTAAATGGCTAGGGGCTGCAATATTGGGCAGCATATATAGCACAGGACCATCATCACAGAAACTTCTCTTGGACAGTGTTCTCCTAGAATAAATAATATGGAGATTCGTTTATAAATTTATTTTTAGTTTTTTAATCCTCACCCAAGGATGTTTTATCATGAATTTGAGAGAGAGAGAGAGAGAGAAACATTGATGTGAGAGAGAAACATTAATCAGTTGTCGCCCTCATGTGCCCCAAATGGGGATTGAACCCACAACCTAGGTGTGTGCCCTCACCAGGAATCAAACCCACAACTTTTTGGTGCATGGGACAATGCTCCAACCCACTGAGCCACCTGGCCAGGGCAGAGGACTTCTTTTTAATTGTTTCACAAATATTGATTTTATAAATGCTTACCACGGACCAGAACTTATGATAGAGACATAAATGAGAGGTACATTTCCTATCCCAATGGTGCTTAGGGGTAAAGCACATGCACTCAATAAACACAGGTCTATGGTTCCTAGATCAGAGGTTCTCACCCTTGGATATCTATCCATATCAACCAAGATCTTACCAGAGGAGGGTTTAATTCAGTTGATCTGGAGCAGAGGTTGATAGTCTGCATTTCTAGTAAACTTCTAGGAGATGCTAAGGACACAGATGCTGTGACCAAATGAGTGTTGAGAGATATCATCAGATTTATAGATGATGGACTGTTTCCTCACCCCATGTACAGCAAATATTATTTTTTTCTCTATTTGTAGGGCTGGAGACTCTGGTGCTGACCTATGTCGATGCCATCAGTAGTGGGGACCTGCCCTGCATGGAGAACGCAGTCCTGGCCTTGGCCCAGATAGAAAACTCGGCTGCAGTGAAAAAGGCCATTGCCCACTATGACCAGCAGATGGGTGAGAAGGTTGAACTGCCCTCAGAAACCCTCCAAGAGCTCCTGGACCTGCACATGGCCAGTGAGAAAGAGGCCATTGAAGTCTTCATGAAGAATTCCTTCAAGGATGTAGACCATTTATTTCAAAAGGAATTAGCGGTAATTTTTCTCTTATGTGTATATGGATTAGGGTCTCAGAAAGCAAAGTATTGCTAGGAAATATAATGGGTATTTATCAGGAGAGAAGGAATTCTTACTAGACTTCAAAATGACAAAACCACTATTTGTTATTATTATAAGAAGAAGAACCAATTTTATTTTGATTGGCTTAAAGTTTTGAACATTATTTTTCTTCCATGCATAAACTAATCCTCTTTCTCATAATTTAGTTAAATGCATGCAGATAATCATCAGAGCTTTTCATCAAGTTACATGCTTAATGTTATCAGAGGTTTTAATATTATAGCCAAAAACAAAGAAAGGTGTAGTCTTAGTTATCTTGAGCAGGCTTTATATTGAACCACATTTCTTCCATATACAATCGCTGGCCCAATTTGAAAAGCAGAAGTTTCTTTCTAAAGGTGTATTTGTGGGACTAGAGAACCTAGTCCTGACCTATGTCAATGCCATCAGCAGTGGGGTCCTGCCCTACATAGAGAACAGAGTTCTGGCCTCAGCCCAGATAGAGAAGTCGGCTGCATTGCAAAAGGCCATGGTCCACTATGACCGGCACATAGGTAGCATCAATGCTAACATAAAGCCAGCAATCTCTGCCATGAACTTCACCTCCAAGGAGAAAGGGTCTTCAACAGAAAGACAGGATCAGGAGGAAGGATGTGGTCCTGCTGAGATGCCTGTAAGTTTTTACAGGGTCACAGACTGGTTTTTGAGAAGTCTTTCCAAAATGCTGAGGTCAAGCTAACGTTTTCTCTGTACTCTTTCTACGTCCTATTTTCACATTGAAGGACCAGCTAGAAAAAAAGCGAGATGACTTTTGTAAAGAGAATATGAAGGCATCATCAGATCGCTGCTCAGCTTTACTTAAGGATATCTTCCATTCTTTAGAAGAAGATATAAAGCAGGGGGTTTATTCTAAACCCGGAGGATATCATCTCTTAATGCAGACTGTGAACGAGCTGAAGAAAAAGTATCTTCAGGAACCCAGGAAGGGAATACAGGTAACCAGCATTTATCTGTCTCTGTTTCTCCCCTCAACCCCACACTTCCCTTCCTCCCAGGCTCCCTCCACCTCCTTTCCTTGGATCTGCTCTCTCCACGATGGCTTCATCCCTCACCCCATATGGGACCACAGCACCAACAGCTCCAAAAGTAGAGCCCTCATCAGAGAACAGAGACTCTCAATCTATATCAATCACTTGCAACGGGTTCTGCTTCATAGGGTGCCAGGCTTGGTCGACCTGCAGCATGTGCCCACCCGGTGACAGGGGCCCCTTGACCAGCACAAGGACCAGGGCCAAGCAAATAATTCCTACAGGAAAAGATGGGGGTGGGGAGGACAAATAGGAATAAGCGCTTCCTGAGATTTCCTATTACTAATGCCATTTTCTCTGGGTCCTAGAGTGAAGAAGTTCTTCACGCATACCTGAGCTCCAAGGAGTCTGTGATTGATGCAATTCTACAGACAGACCAGACTCTCACAGAAAAGGAAAAGGAGATCGAAGGTGAGGAGCAAGTCAAGACCCTCAATAGCTTTTGAAAGTTTAAATAATTTTTCTTGGAGAACCTGGGGTCCTTAAACAAGAGCCAGATGAGCAAACATGCCTATTACTAGCCAAAGTCAGTCTCAGTGAGGCATATGCAGTCAGCAGCAACAATGACAGGTAAGTTCACCAAGAGAAAAAAGCAAGGTGGTCACCCACATGAATTTGTCTTCTTCCTTTCCTCCTGGCAGTGCAACGTGTGAAAGCTGAATCTGCAGAGGCTGCAGCAAAAATGCTGGAGGAGATGCAAAAGAAGAATCAGCAGATGATGGAGGAGAAAGAAAGGAGTTACCAGGAACATCTGAAACAATTGACTGAGAAGATGGAGCAGGAGAGGGCCCAATTAATGGCAGAGCAAGAGAGGGCTCTGTCTCTTAAACTTCAGGTATGTAATGGCATCACCTTGATGTTTGTCTTTTTCTGTTTTCTCTCCACTCTTCCTGACTTGTTTGTGTGGCTGTTAGAACTCGGAACCCGGAAGGACCTTGCTTGCTCACTTATAACTTTCAATCCCTGTCTGTCTGCCTGACTTGGAGCCTGCCTATGTCTGGTTATTAAAAAAAAATTATTTTCCTTTATCTCACATCCAGTTCGTTAGTACATTCTTCAATCAATGGTAGCTATTATCTTCCAGGCATTGTAAATATGTCTTATCTGTATCTCTTGCTTAATATTATATGAAGCAAGAATTGCTGTGTACCTATACCTTAGGAGAAGAAGCAAAGGTTCAGAAAAGATGAGCTTTTATAGGGTCACACAGATCTGTAAGATATCTGAACCACCTTCAAACTTAGAGGAATCTACAATCACTGTTTTTCTGTCACACCTGGTATGACTCGGTTCTAAAAGAACCTTTATGAGCAGAAAGACTCCTTGCCTCTCACACCTGTGTCTGCCACTTCTGACTGTTTGCTATGCCCTCCGCCTAGTTTGTGTAGTGAGTTATGTGCAGAAATCCTGTGTGGACAGTTAGGGGCCTTGATGTCCTTACTTATACCCTGCTATTCTTGCCACCAAGCTGTGGAAGCTTAAATCAAATTCCCTGATCTAATATTAAGACACTTCCTTTGATTTTGAGAATTTTTTATTTCTGTCATGTGTATGTATATAAAAGTCTGAGTAAGTGTGTGTGTGTGTGTGTGTGTGTAAAAGAGTCTATAAAATTTGAAAAGAAACATTTGATTAAGATTGCCCACATATGTTGTATAGGATTAATGGGACTTATAATTTAACTGTATCATTATATTAGAAGGTATAAGCCAAAATCACTCTTAGCTAAAGGAAGCTCAAGAAAAGCAGTCATGCAGCTAGGATGTCCAAGAGAAAGTATAATGAATATTTATGGTAGAGAAAATTTCAAGAAGAAATTAAATACTAAGAATGTGGCCTAATCGGTTTGGCTCAGTGGATAGAGCGTCGGCCTGTGGACTCAAGGGTCCCAGGTTCGATTCCGGTAAAGGGCATGTACCTTGGTTGCAGGCACATACCCAGTAGGGGGTGTGCAGGAGGCAGCTGATCAATGTTTCTCTCTCATCGATGTTCCTAACTCTCTATCCCTCTCTCTTCCTCTCTGTAAAAAATCAATAAAATATATATTTTTAAAAAAAAAGAATGTGGAAACTAGCTAGAAGTTAAGATTTGCTTACTGCTGTACTTTATTTACTCTTTATTTGTCCCTTTTTAGGAACAGGCCAAGTTACTAAAGGAAGGATTTCAAAATGAGAGCAGACAACTTCACAGAGAAATAGAGAGTCTCAAGAATAAGCTGAAAAATACCGGCGGCGGCGGTGGTTGTATCTTAATCTAAAGACCTAAGGGAAAGCTTTTCTGATCACTCTACCCAAGGCATAACTCAAGCAGTTTTAGAATCTGGAAAAATGTCGCAACTTGAGAAAAAGTGACCTTCTTTAAGCTGATAAAAGAAATCTACAAAAAGCCCTTCACCTAACATACTTAATGATAAAAAATGGAATGCTTTGCCCCTAACACAGGAATAAAGCAAGGATGTGAAGTCTCCCCACTCCTCTTAAACAGTATAATGAAAGGCTTCCTACAATATGGCAAAAAGGAAGGAAGGAAGGAAGGAAGGAAGGGAGAAAGAGAGAAAGAGAGAAAGAGAGAAAGAGAGAGAAAGAAAGAGAGAGAGAGAGAGAGAAAGAAAGAAAGAAAGAAAGAAAGAAAGAAAGAAAGAAAGAAAGAAAGAAAGAAAGAAAGAAAGAAAGAAAGAAAGAAAAGTCAGAAAGGATAAAACTGCCTTTATTCTCACACACTGATTATCCACATAGAAAAATCCCAGTGAATCTGCAACAAAAGCAAAAAACAGCAACAACAATGACTCTTGGGACAACTTTTAAGTTTAAAAAGGTTGTAAGATTCAAGGTCAATTCACAAAAATCCACTTTCAACTGTATTTTTATATAAAAGCATTGGACTATTGGAAACCAAAAATTAAAAAACAATATCACTTACAATAGCTGTTTTTAAAATGTGGAATACTTAGGTAGAAATATAACTAAACACGCAAATGATCTTCTATGCTGAAAAACATTCTAAGACCAACAGATTATGGGGTCGATCATGTTGTATGAATTTCCTTAGTTTCCTACTCCCTTGTTGTTTTTATGATGTTCCTTTCACTCATTGTAGAGAAGGTTCAAGACCCTTATTTTTAGAGTTATCTCTGATAAAAGCATGTGCCTAGTATTTGTTAAGTTTCCATGAGCACTAAAAATATGTCAACTGTTGGGGGCAGGTGGGTATGGGAGGGTCAATGGGGAAAACGGGTGATAGCTGTAATACTTTCAACAATAAAGATAAATTAAATATGTATATCCATTGTGTGTTAGGCTTTTATCCAAACAGAAAGAGGAAAATATATGGCTCAGAACTCAGTGCCACATAATATGCCTACTACACACACACACACACACACACACACACACTACCCTTCCCACTCACTGTGAGTTCTTTGACAGCAGGATTTCATAGAACACAAGACAGGAAAACTTACTCAGAGTTTTTTCCCCCCAAATTATGTTCAAATCAGAGTCCCTAGGGAGTTAGATGAGGCTTCATGAATAGCAGCCATTGCTTAGGCTACAGGGATCATTCATTCAACAAACTTTGGTTGAGGCCCTAAGTTTGGCTCAGTGGATAGAGCCTTGGCCTGCGGACTGAAAGGTCCCAGGTTCAATTCTGGTCAAAGGCATGTACCTTGGTTGCAGGCACATCCCCAGTAGGAGGTGCGCAGGAGGCAGCTGATCAATGTTTCTCTCTCATTGATGTTTCTATCTCTCTCCCTTCCTCTCTATAAAAAAAAAAATCAATAAAATATATTTAAAAAAAAAACTTTGGTTGAGTACCAATCACATTATGCCAAGGAGTGGAAATATAGTTGTAGGCCCTCTCTTAAGGAGCTCATAGTCTATTGGTGAAGACAGAGATTAAATAATAGAGAAAACTAAATGCCCAAGAAATTGAAGGGAGAGGATTTCTGATTTAGAAAAGGGTTGATTTAATCCCTCTACCCCAACATATCTGAAATGGCTCTTTAGTATGTCTTAACCATATTTCTCTTATCAGTCAATTAGTGGAAAAAAGAAATCCAATTTGGGAGGGAGAGATAGAAAGAGAGACAGTGCCTATCACCTGGCCCCAAAAACCCATTTATGAACAGTGTGGCATGTTCACAGTCTCTTGGAGTTGATTGGTAAAGAAATGAAGAAAGGAAGAAAGCAATCGGTTCCATCTAGTGGCCAATATTGTTATTACTGTTCACAGTATTTTATCACTACCTTTTATCACCAGAGTTTGTTCATGTTTATTGTTTGTCTCCCCCACTAGAATACAAGTGGACAGGAACATTACTTTTTTGTTTATCATGAACTCAGCCATCTAGAAGGTCTCCTGGCATGTAGTAAACCATACAATAAAAAATTTTAAACACACGAGTAAACAACTTAATAGTTTATCATCCCAGCACCATTCCTCATGTTTCTCCCTGAAAGTTTAACATTTGATTGTTTAATATCATATTGAATATTACAGAAATTGGATAGTTATCTAAGTTCTTGTACTATTTAGAGTACAGTCTTCTCCCTCTCCATCTCCATAAAAGATTTCTTCATTATTCCTTCTTTATAGACCTAGAGAACCTAGTGTTGATTTACGTTCCTGCCATTGCTCTGGGGATCCAGCTGACAGAAAGCATGTTGTGCTGACCAGCAGCAGTGCCAAAAGGACACTGCACACTAGAGCAAAGGGCAGTCCCCACTGAAACCCTCCAGGAGCTGAGAGCCTGCAGCCTGCAGAAAGCCTTAGGAGAGAGGCCTCTAAAAGCTTTAGCGCTCCGTCCTGCATGTGAACCAGGAGGCGAAGCCACACTGTGAGAGGAAACATTCCCTTCCTGAGAAGGGCAGTTCCTACCAGGTTCTAACAGGGATTCTCACCTGTGCAGTGACATATTCAAACACTATTAGCCGGACCCACATACCAAGTCCTCGCCTTTTTAAAAATTGTTAAGAGACTGTGAAAAATTTCTCACTGACTCAAGTAACCACTGCTAATATTAAATTGATGTAAATCCAGTCAAATGTGCACGTGAATAGACAGACAGGATGGCAGGCAGACCGATAAATAGATACATAGTTACCCTGGGCAGCCTTTCTGTGGGTAAATGTACAATGTCTATTACAATATTTGAAATATGTAATGCTTGTACAGCTATTATTACCTGGCTAGAAAGCATCAATTTACTTTCATAATACATACCAAAAAAATCTTGCATTCAAAATAACAATATGCGGTTGAAAAATGGATATAACTCTTTTTTGACAAATATAATTGTATATATTTAATATGTGAAATATGATTTTATCTCTTTACTAGAGGCCTGGTGCATGAAATTTGTGCATGGAGAGGGGGTTCCCTCAGCCCAGCCTGTACCCTCTCCAATCGGGGACCCCTTGTGGGATGTCCGACTGCCGGTTTAGGCCCGATCCCACAGGTATCTGGCCTAAACCGGCAGTCGGACATCCCTCTCACAATCTGGGACCGCTGCCTCCTAACCGCTTACCTGCCTGCCTACCTGATAGCCCCTAACTGCCTCTGCCTGGCTGCCTGATTGCCCCTAACTTCCCTCCCCTGCCAGCGTGATCTTGCTCCTAACTGTTCTCCCCAGCCGACCTGGTTGCCCCCAACTGCCTCTGCCTGCCTGATCACCCCTAACTGCCCTTCCTTGCTGGCCTGATCCTGCCAACTACCCTCCCCTGCTGACCTGGTTGCCCCCAACTGTCCTTCCCTACAGGCCTGATCTCGTCCCCAACTGCCCTCCCCTGCTGACTTGGTTTTCCCCCAACTGCCTCTGCCTGCCTGATCACCCTTAACTGCCCTCCACAGCCGGCCTGATCTCACCCACAATGGCCATGCCTTGCCAGCCTGACCTCACCCCCAACTACCCTCCCCTGCCAACCTGGTTGCCCCCAACTGCTTTCCCCTGCAGGCCTGAAATCACCCCCAACTACCCTTCCCTGCTGGCCTGGTGGTCCATAACTGCTCTCCCCTTCTGGCCTGATCTCACCCCAACAGCCCTCCCCTGCCAGCCTGATCACCCCTAACTGCCTCTGCCTGCCTGATCACCCCTAACTGCCCTCACCTGCAGGCCTGATCTCACCCCCAACTGCCTTCCCATGTTGGCCAATTTGGTTCTGATTGGTCAGTTTCTATGCCAGTGAGCCAAAAGCTCCACCTCCTAGGTAGCCATTGGCTCATCACAGTTCACCCAGATTTGGTTCTGATTGGTCAGTTTCTATGCCAGTCAGTGTCAAAAGGTCTGCCTCTTAGGCACCCATTGGCTCCTCACAGGTCACCCAGATTTAGTTCTGAGTGGTTAGTTTCTATGCAAGTCAGCTTCTATGGGCCTATCTCTGGGACTGATCAGAGAGGCAGGGGTGATCACCAGCCCCCACAGAGGCCCAGAGAGAAACAGAGGCGCCACTGCTGGTGAAGCCCAGAGAAAAAGAGAGAGACTGGTGGATCAACAGCTGCCACAGGGGCTTCGGATCAGACTCCCCCTCTCTCTCCAGACATCTCTCTGGGCCAGATTCGCGGCCCCGTCAGCAGTCAGTGCTGGGTGGCTACACCCGGACCGGCGGAAGTCAGTGCTTGGTCATCATCTACCCAGCACTCACTGCAGGACTGACTTGACTTTCAGTGTTCGGTTGAGCCTTCGGTCGTTCATTACAGACCCTGGGTTTTTATATATTAGGATTATTTTTTAAATGTTTTTATT
Source organism: Myotis lucifugus (assembly GCF_000147115.1). Classification (NCBI taxonomy): domain Eukaryota; kingdom Metazoa; phylum Chordata; class Mammalia; order Chiroptera; family Vespertilionidae; genus Myotis; species Myotis lucifugus. The sequence continues at coordinate 403,494 of NW_005871174.1, forward strand.
GATTTTTAGAAGGAGAAGAAGAGAAACAGATAGAGAGATCAAAACATCAGTGATAGAAATACATGGATTAGCTGTCTACTGGGGATCGAGCCCACAACACAAACATGTGGCTTTACCAGGAATCAATCTGATGACCTCTTGTTTCATGTGTTGTTTTTTGGGGGAGTTGGTGGAGTGATGAAAATTTCTCATTGATTATAGCGATGGTTACACAAATATATATAAAACCATTACATTGTACCTTTTGAATTTGTGAATTGTATGGCATATAATCTATATCCCAATAAACCAGTCTGGTTGAGTTTTTTAAAGGTTATATAGCCTGCACTCATGTGGTGGTGGTGATTTAATCAACCTTGTCATCTTCTGAAGCCTCCTTTTTTCTCTCTAAGACTTGTTCTTTTCAATCTATCTCCAATTTCTAACTACTATTCATTATTATGTACAGCAGTATAGGTGACCATGTTTTGTCCACCCTTTGTATATTCAACAACCCTTTAATATATTTGCTGAACAAAGGTCATCTTCTAGATGTCATCACTATAGAAAACCTTCCCAAATTAGCACACCCCTGATGCACAGTGTAAGTCTCATCCCAGAAGTCCCTGGTGGATTCGATCAGAATCTATGGTGAACTGAGCAAAAGGAATGGGATTGGTGCTATATGTAAATTTTATTCACCTGTGAAAACCCCTTGCAATCCTGTGTCTGTTCTAATAGAAACAGTGTACCTACTTAATCAGGTACATTACTTTTCCTCCAAAGCCAAGGGATTAAGAGATGACTTATTTACTGTAAGAAATTATCTTTCTTACCTTCATTCCTTTTTTCTTCTTCAGATTATTTTGTCTACCTGCGTTTGATAATGAGACTTTAAATTATGGCAGGCTAGATATGGGGAAAACCTTTCCCCTACAAAAAAACTATAAATGCCAAAAGAAATATTACTAACATTTTGAAATATATCGGTGTGTTTGCAAGAACATAAAATTGAAAGAATCAAATATAGAAAATGAGAAGAAAATCATGGTAGTACCTGGAAGCTGAAACTGTGACCATTCTGAAGTGTGTGCCCATCTTTGAGTCTTAATGACCATAAGAAGAGTAGAGGAGGAAGTCTTGGTGCTGAGATTGGTAGGTTTTACTAATTGGAAACTTAGAATAAATTGGAAATCCTCCCAGGAAAGGATAGGCTAATAAGTATCTGTCTACAGCAGAGGAAAAATTACCTGATTGACCTGCATTAGAATTTAAAAATAAAACCTTTCCCTTACCTGAACGTTGGATTGAACTTACCTACAATACAGGTGTGGTTTCAGAAACTACTTAAAATGGGCTGGCTTTGATAGGGCCCCAGGGCACCTGGCAGCAGCAAGTCCTTTTTGTAAGGCTGTGTTCAACTTGGACTCAGAGGATTCCCACAGAACAGTCCAGAGAAACATGGGGCCAAAACGCAAACTCAAACAAGGGTGCAACCCCACACAAGCAAGAGGGAGAAAGTAACTAACAAATGGCAGAAAGACCCACTAGAATCAGACACTGTAATTTTGAGCTCAGGTGATAAAATAAAATGTTTACACTGTTTAATAATATAAGAAAGAATACTTCAAGAGACAAGATGTCATAAAATACTATAAAGCAGATTTTGGGAAAAAAAATTTAAGCAAAAAAGGTTCTTCTTGAATGAATAATATAGTTAACCTCTATAAGATAACAATAACCTTCATTGTTATAGTTATCCTGTTAATTGTTGACTGTTAACTACCACATACCCACCTAAGTAAAAGAAGTATGTGTCCATCATTTTACTTTTTGTCCAATCCCAGAGGTTTCCCCACTTTATTTTCTACTGCCTCTCTAATCTATCACCAGTGGATTTCATGTAACCCACTTATATCTCCTCTTTTGATTGTTATGTATAAAACAAGGTGAAAAACTGCCATTCTCTGGAGCATTATCCCAATGCATTGGAATTCTGCTTCCTGGCAATTGTGAATAGTTTGGCTCAAATAAACTCACAGAAATTCTCTACAGGTTTGAATGTTTTTAAGTTAACCAAATCATATGCCTTTAATGCAGTTCAAAACTCACTGGTGGCCTGGCTTGCAAGGCTCAATGGTTGAGCTATGAGCCAGGAGGTCACAGTTTAATTCCCAGTCAGGGCACATGACCAGGTTGCCAGCTTGATCCCTAGTAAGGGGCATGCAGGAGGCAGCTGATCAATGATTCTCTCTCATCACTGATGTTTTTATCTCTCTCTCCCTCTCCCTTCCTCTCTGAAACCAATAAAAATATATTTTATTTTTAAAATATATTTTATTTTTAAAACAGCTCGGGAGAACCAAGATACTGGCATAAGTAAACACCTGTACTTTCTGCCTCCCACAACCATATCAAAATTACAACTAAAATACATAACAAGTATCATCCAGAACCGTGGGAAACCCGGCTTAGTAGAACTACAACTAGAAAAATAACGAAGAAAGAGCATTGAGATTGGTAGGAGGTGAGGAGGCATGGAGGTGCAGAGGTGCAGAAGGGGCTAGCACTTGGGTGTGCAGCTTTTTAATCAGAAGGGAGATACAAGCTTCTGTGTGCTCTGATCTCCAGTGCCCAGCGAGTCTTTTGGGGACCCAGACACATACAGGGAGAAACTGGACTGTCTGGCATCAGGGCAGGAATGCAGGGGCAGCTTTCTTCCAGATAGAGGTGCATGCAGCAGCAGTCACACCTCTCTAGTGCAGGACTGACTGGCAGCCATGCTGTTTGCTCCATCCTGGAGACTCCCTAATACCCCATCCCACCCAATTTACAACCCTACCCAAGCTGTGTGCAATGGTTTTTGCATATGAATGGCCTGTCCTTTCTCAGCCTAAAACCTGTCAAACTGCAGCTGGTTCGGGGAGCCCTAAAGCTATCTAAAGAAAGCAAAGGCAGGCACTGCAACAGCCTGCCTTGCTTCACAGCTGAGCCTCATCTGGGCACTTCCAAACCCCATACAAAGAGGAGAAATCTTCAGATTTTCTGTAGCTCCTGCTGGGTGTCCCCAGAAAGTGGCTGACTTTGCACCTCCTTGGAGATCCAAGAGCCAGTATACCCAGTGGTCAGTGTGAGGCCATACCAGATTATAACTCTTCACATCCATAAGTGACACACTCAAGGGGCAGACTCAGTAAGCTCCAAAGCCCCACTGAAGCAAGTCCTGCCCCATAAGGGTGTCTCCTGCACAGCAGCTCTTCCACTGCAGACACAGCTGGTCCTCACAGTCAATTAGCAGGAGGTAAACAAACAGGGAAGCAGCCAAAATGAGGAGACAAAGAAATGTGTCACAAATGAAAGAAATGGAAGAAAGCAAACTACTGGATATAGAGTTCAATACCAGTTATAAGGTTACTTAAGAATCTTCTAGAAACCTCTGAGATACTTAGTGAAACCTTTGAGGAACTTAGTGAGACCTTCAAGGATCTTAGTAAGAATGCAAAAAAAAAATGGAAAATGACCAATCAGAAATAAACATTCACTGACTGAAATAAAGACTAATACACAGAGATTCAACAGTAGAATAGAGGATCCCAAGAATCAAGTCAAAGATTTGAAATATAATGAAGCAGAAAGCACCCAACCAGAAGAGCAAAAAAGAAAAAAGAATCCAAAAATATGAAGATAGTGTAAGGAGCCTCTGGGACAAATTCAAGCTTACCAACATCTGAATTATAGGGGTGCCAGAAGAAGAGAGAGAGCAAGATACTAAAAACCCATTTGAAGAAATAATGACAGAAAACTTCCCCTACCTGGTGAAAGGAATAGACTTACAAGTCCAGAAAGCACAGAGAACCCCAAACAAAAGGAATCCAAAAAAGACCACACCGAGACCCATCATAATTAAAATGCCAAGGGCAAAAGACAAACAGAAAATCTTAAAAGCAGGAAGAGAAAAAGTTAGTTACCTACAAGGGAGTACTCATAAGACTGTCAGCTGATTTCTCAACAGAAGGTATGCAGGCCAGAAGGGAGTGGCAAGAAATATTCAAAGTGATGAATAGCAAGAACCTACAACCAAGATTACTCTACCCAGCAAAGCTATCATTTAGAATTGATGGTCAGATAAAGAGCTTCACAGACAAGAAAAAACTAAAGGAGTTCATCACCACCAAGCCAGGATTATATGAAATGCTGAAGGGTATTCTTTAAGAAGAGGAAGAAGAAGAAAAAGGTAAAGATAAAAATTTATGAACAACAAAGTGACAACAAATACATATCTATCAATAAGTGAACCTAAAAATCAAATGAATAAAAAATCTGATGAACAGAAGAAACTGGTGAATGTAATAGAATCAGGGGCATGAGAATGGAGTGAACTGACAATTCTCAGGGGGAAGGGGATGTGGGGGGTTCAGGAAGAGATGGGACAAAGTTCTTATATGCATGTATGCAGGACCTATGGATGTGGACAGTGGGGTGGTGAGGGCTTAGGATGGGGTGGGAACCAGGTGGAGGGGAGCTATGGGTAGAAAAAAGAGGGACATATGTAATAATCTGAACAATAAAGTTTAAAACAACAACAACAACTCACCAGTGGAGATCCATCATTAAATTATCAAAAATGTATATATTTTTAAACCTGCATGCATAGGTGTGTTTATATAATAGTTGTTGACTGCACATTCTAGTGTCCCCATTTTTTGTTTTTTTGTTTTTGTATTAAGGGGCTACAATGAATATCCTTCTTTCATAAAACAATAGCACAAAAGCCATATATTTATGCTTTTTCTCCAAATCCTCTTGTTCTTGAGTTCAAGTAGCAAGTTCAGATACACGAGGTTTCGTATAGGGAAGGATACCTGCTATGTACATGTATAAATATTTCTATCTGTAAATCAATAAGCAGTACAGTGGGGCCTTGACTTATGAGTGTCTCGATTAATTAGTTTTTTGAGATACGAGCAGTCTCTCGGCCAATTTTTTGCTTTGAGTTGCGAGCTAAAATTCGGGTTACGAGCCAGCTTCAGATACCCCACCGCTACTTGGCGCAGTGAACGTCACAGTGAAAGCCACAACATCAGCCCAGCATCACGTGTCTCACTTGTTCACTTTAATGATTTGACATATGAGTAATTTGAGTTATGAGCTCCGTCATGGAATGAATTAAACTCATAAGTCAAGGCTCCATTGTATTATGAAACCCCACATTTTTGCATTTATAAAAATATATGTATAATAAATTTCTACACACAATTTTTAAAAATAAGAAAAGAAACAGGAGCATTGTTTTAATTTGTATCACTTGGCTCCTCCTGGCATTTTAACTCCTGGAGAGTGGAACTTACTTCTCGAACTTAACTCATTCCGGAAGGCTGTTCGAAAACCGAATCATTTACTCCCATTAGAAATCATGTAAACTGAGTTAATCCATCCCAGACCCCCAAATGATTCCCTGCTTAACCTTTCTTATATATAGTACATGCCTATTCTACTGTTTAATCTATAATAAATATGTTAGAAAGGAAAAGAAATGAAAATTTAACAAAAAGGAAAGGAAATGTACAGTAAAAATGAAACTTTAAAAATAATTATAAACAGCAACTAAAGCAAAATAATAATAATAAACCACGAACTCTCTTGAGGTGTTACAGCGGGAACTGACTCCCATTCCACATCTCACCTTGGTCTGTCCTGAGAGGCTGACCCCACATGTACGGGCACGAAAGGTTGTCAGGTGAGAAGAGACTGTACCAGAAGGAGACGGAGAAGCACGCCCTGCAGAAGGCACAGCGCCTGCTCTCCCGCGTTAGACAGCGTTGAACACGGCAGGCACCGCAGGGTCCTCATCGGAGCCCTCGGCACAGGGCAGGAGCCAGTCCTCGAAGGTGGAGTTGCCGCTGGAGGAATGCTGACAATGAAGGAATAATTGGCTCTCTGGGAGATAAAGGATAAATCCATATTAGATAACAGATCAGCAGACTTATGACAGACCAGATGTCTCCTGGTTGGAACATTTATATATTTAAAGAAAAAAGGGGCCACACAGAAGAGGCATCAGTTAACCATGAAGATACAAGAAGAGAAGCCATATCCTGGGAAAATGATAACAATTATGAATTAAAAAGGGGACCCTAGTCTTTGGACTGGAAGTTATTGATGTTCCACTGGCAAGGCTGACCCTTAGCTTTGGAGCCAAGGAGCCCTCAAGTCTTCTGATCTGAATGAAAGTCCAACTCTATTGTGACATTGAACAACAGGTATTCTCACCTGTTGCCATCAAACATTCAGTTCATCTAACTCCCTTGTTTTTATTTCATGCTCACCAAGAAATCTGTTTCCTTTTCTGTTTTTGATCCTTGTTGCTGTAATATTTGACAATAAATCCATAAAACAAACTTTGATTATCTTTACTGAATGGCCACATAGTTTGGTCACTTGGAGTCAACCCTGTTGACTCAAATCTTCAAAGTTTATGTGAAAGTTGTATTTCTTAGTGCATATAAATAAACTAGAGGCCCGGTGCATGAAAATTCATGCACTGATTATTTCTTGGAAATTAATATTTTCTCTATTTACTCAGCCTGGCTTTCCCCCTCTCACAGTCTGGGAGCCGTCAGGGGATGTCCTACTGAATGGCTTAGGCCCGCTCCCCATGGGGAGCGGGCCTAAGCCACAGTCTGGCCTCCCTCTGTGGGAGGAAACTGGCTGATCAGGGGAAGGCACTGCCCCCACCACCCCCTCAATGCTGCTGCCTCTGGCCTTCCTCTGCGGGAGGCAACCCGGGCAAATCAGGGGAAGGTGACACACCCATCATGCCTCTGTTACTGCCACTTCTGGCAGCCGTGGATGCCTGAGCCTCGGCCCTTGCAGCCATCACAGCTTGCCTGAGCCTTCTGCCAATCCTGGGCAGCAGCAGCCTCCATCTGTGGCTTGCCTGAGCATCAGGAAGCCACTGCGGCTTTGTCTGGAAGGACATCAAGAAGACATCCACTCTAATTAGCATGTTACCCTTTTATTAGTATAGGTTGATCCTTGTGGTATATAAAAAAATAAAATAACAAATAAAAAGTAAAAAAGGTTTTTCTTGAATGGATAATATAATTAACCTTGACAGTTAAGTCAGAAAGTAACATAATTCTGGAAAAAGCAATTGTGAAGATAGTTCTGAATAAGTTATCAAATATATAGCATACCAAAACAAAGATATGGTAACTAAGAAAAAGCATTCCAAAGAGAAAAAGGGAGGTAGAGTATTCAAGGAAATAATAACTGGAACGTTCCAGAATTGACAAATGATATGGTTATTCAGCTTAAAATGTTACTGTGAATCCTGAGCAAAACAAATGAAAAGAAATTTATTCCTAGATACATCATAGTGAAACAAGGACACTAGTAGGATCAAAGCAGCCAGAGACAAATGATACATTCTTTAAAAAGCAGTGAATCATAATTCATGAGATTTACAACAATATGAGGTTAGAATATTTTTGAAATGTTGGGAAAAATAGCTGTCAACCTAGATTTTATACCCAAAATAAACCATTATGAAACTGTTAGGGTAAAATAAAGGCATTTTCAAATACCCAAACACAGAGGCAATTATTTAAACAGGAAATTCTCAGGAAAGGTGCTTTCAAAAAGCAAATTTCAAGATCACGTATATGATTCCAGAAGGAAGGCCTGGGGTGCAGTAAGTAACAGAGAAGAAAGATAACAGCAAACATATGGGTTCATGTAAACATCTATATATATAAAAGCCTAAGAGACCGGCCAACCTGTAGCTATAATGCACACTGACCACCAGGGGGCAGATGCTCAATGCAGGAGTGGAAACCACAAGCATGGAAACATGGAACAGACTGATGAATCTCAGTGGAAATGGGGGAGGGAGGAGGATGGGAAGAGTTTAACCAAAGATCTTATATGCATACTAGAGGCCCGGTGCATGGATCCGTGCACCGGTGGGGTTCCTCAGCCTGGCATGCAGGGATGGGGCTGAAACCGGCTCTCCAACATTCTCCGAGGGGGTCCCAGATTATGAGAGGGCACAGGCAAGGCAGAGGGACCCCACTGGTGCATGAATCTGTGCACTGGGCCTCTAGTATATAATAGAACTGAAAGTGCATGTTTTTTCATTTCCTAGGATTTTTATCAGAGGGAGTTTCCAAGGAGTGTAAACCATAGATGAATACCACTATGCTTACATTACTAAGATTGTGAAGTTTGTTTGTACATTTTAAACCAAAATCAAACTCTGGGGTATGTACGAGATGACTAGACTAATCAGAGGAGATTAGTAGTAGAAATTTCTACAGGAGAATTTTACCGTTGCTATCTCTCCACCCCTGCCCCAACTTGCTTTCTCCTTATACCTTCCCCATAGCACAATGAATGCTATTGCTTGCCCTCTCCTTCCATAACCGCAGCAGAATTAGAACTTCAAAGATTCTCTTGAAAGCTGACATGTGCTTCCTTGAATTTGGGGACACTAAGATTTGTGCCTGAGTCATGTCTAAAAACATCTAAAAGTCAGAGGCTCCATAAAGCACTTTGTGGCAACAGAGGGGAAAGGAGAGGATTAGAGCTGGGAGCAACCTGCAATTCCAAGGTAGGTAGATGTGCATACATCTTTCTCTTGGGCAAACACTGGGAGATTTCTAGACTTGAGTTATGATATATGTATACAAGAGGCCCAGTTCATGAAATTCATGCACTGGGGGAGAGGGGGGTGTCCCTCAGCCCAGCCTGCACCATCTCCAATCTGGAACCGAGGGACTGCTGGCTCCTAACCACTCACCTGCCTGCCTGCCTGTTTGCCCCTAACTACTCCCTTGCCGGCCTGATTGACTACTACCCCTTCCCCTGCCAGCAGGATTGACACCTAACTGCTCCCCTGCAGGCCCAATCTTATTCAAATACATAATAACAGGTGCAAAAGTTCTGTTTAACTCAGTGAAGGGCCTGGCAGGATTATGATGCTGTTCAAGTGAGATTGCCAAAGATGAAAGCCTGAAGCAAAACTGCTAAATGAGATACAATCTGGTTAATGTCCTATAGGACAATAAAACCATCACCTTTTGAATTGGTGTGTATTCTAGACAGAAATTAGTTACATCTTTAAAAGCTTAAAAATTATTTTCATCTTCTCACTTTGCTGATCATTATATGTAACTTTCCAGGGCTGTAAAATGTCAAAATATATGGAACTTATTTAATTGTAAATAGTGTGTCAGAGTTATGTGTTTCATAGAAAAGGAAATGATCATTCTGTGGGCCTCTAATACCCCAATTATACTGAAAGGACTTGCTGTGAACGTTTTCCTCCAGGCCTGCGATTGGCCTCGGAGGCTGCGGGCGGGCCTGTCGGGCAGACTGCCCTTGCCTCTCAGGGCTGGCAATAGGACACAGAGGCTGCAAGCGTGCTCACCCTCTCCTCTCCTGGCCTGTGCTTGGCGGTGTAGAATGCTGGCCAGCCTCCCTGTCCCTGTCTTTATCCACTAAGGGCCTCACCTTCGTGCACAACCTCCTCCTGTCCAGTTGTCACCCATTACGGAGTTGCAGCTTAATTTGCATATTTCTCTATTATATATATACTAGAGGCCCGGTGCACAAAAATTTGTGCACTCGGGGGGGGGGGGGGATCCCCCAGCCTGGCCTGTGCACTCTCGCAGTCTGGGACCCCTCGGGAGATAATGACCTGCTGGCTTAGGCCTGCTCCCGGGTGGCAGAGGGAAGGCCCAATCCCTAGGTGCAGCCCCTGGTCAAGCTTAGAGCAAGGCCAATTGGGGAGTTGGGGCGCCCCCCCCCTGTCATGCACAGAGCAGGGAGGATCGGGAGGTTGCGATGCCACCCTCAGTAACGCTCAGGGTAGGGCTGATTGGGGGGTTGGGGCATCGCCCCCTGTCACACTCAAGGCAGGGTCGATGGGGAGGTTGCAGCGCCACCCCCTGTCACGCACAGAGCAGGGCCGATCAGGGTGTTGGGGCGCTGCCCCCTGTCACTCACAGAGCAGGGCCGATCAGGGGATTGGGGCGCTGGCCCCTGTCATGACCAGAGCAGGGCCCATCAGGGGGGTTGGGGCTCCGTATCCTGTCACACACAGAGCAGGGTCGATCAGGGGGTTGAGGAGCTCCCCCCTGTCACTCACAGAGTAGGGCCCCCTGTCACACACAGA
>NW_005871174.1:416256-417677 GCF_000147115.1 Myotis lucifugus
CCCGGCAAGTTGCGAACGAAGCGGAACCCGGCGGAAGCGCAAGGGGCGAGGCCGCCCGTCACTCTTCGGGAGGCCGGGGAGCAGCGAGGCCCCCAGCGGCGTCGGGTCCGGGGGGAGGTCCCCCGTGGGGCCCGCGGGCCTGGACACCGGGGGGCCGGAGGTGGCGGTGACTCTGGACGGGAGCCAGGCCCTTCCCATGGAGATCGCCCCAGCTAGATGATAGAAGTTAAATGTAAAAGTTTTAAAATGCATCCGGGATTTCTGTGCACATGTAAAGGGAAAAGGCCAGTTTAAAAACGAGTGCGCATAGTTTTGAGCTGAACTTGACCTTTTGCTGTGTACAGAATAAAAACCCGAGACTGTTTTGGCCTTAAAAATGGCGGAGATGAACCTGACAAAGAAATGTTCGGATTGAATTGGGAAAAATTGTGTTATTGTGGTAACTAAATGCCTTTGCTTATTGGTACAGCCACCATTTTGGGCTGCATGACTTGGCAGCCGCCATGTCAGCCGCATGGTTTGCCGCTCCCCTGGGGGCCACCATCTTGAAACAGCAAAGGCCCCTCCCTCTGACTTAGCCAATCACACAAGGAATATCTGCTCACTTAGGCAGGATGGGATTTCAGGGGTGGAGCTTTAAGGCAAAGTTTTATGGGGCAGCAAGTGTGCTTGCCTCTCGGATTTATTTTTAAGCTAATCTCGTAAATCTAGAAAACCCTGCTTTCCTTAAACTAAGGACAAGTAAAGGTTATGTCAAAGTCTTTAAAAGGGACTGATAGCAGTAATCCAATTTCTAAAGTCAGATAGAAACTGTGGTTTCATACTGATCTTAAAGGGCATATTTTTCCTTTGCCTGGGAGGGACAGTGCAGCTGTCCCAGGGTCAGGAGGGCTCCAGTTCAGTGTTCTGGAGACCCAGGACATGCCTAAGTTTAACCTATGTTACCCAAGGACTCTAGATGATGTGTTTCTTAAATATGTATCTTTGTTGTTTAAAATTGTTTAATCTGAGGAATGTTAACATGTCACCTAAAAATTAAAGCTAAAAGTTATGGATGATAGGCCAGTAAGCTGGAACTGGTCACTGGTGATGGATTGTGAGAAGGGCTGGACGCGGCCTAACTTCTCCTTCCTTGGTACCCCTGAAATGTCAGAGGGTACTTCTGGCCTTGGTTTTCTTGGTTTTTGGTTTTGGATTTGTTTGTTTGTTTGTGATGAAAACCATTTCTAAAAATTTACTCAGCTGGTGAGACGGTTTGCAGCCGGGAAGGGCAGACTTCCCCTGGAAAGGTTAAAAGCCAGGGATCTGGGCAGGAAAGTTTGCCAGACCTGAGCCCAGAGGGTCGGAGGGAGACCGCATGCCAGACAGCTGCGTCTTCTTGGGAAAGAACACAGACCCTGACCGGGGTAAGGAGTTCCGCG
>NW_005871174.1:424935-448714 GCF_000147115.1 Myotis lucifugus
TGAAATCATAAAAAGCATCTTCGCAGACCACGATTGCATGAATGTTAGAAATAAACTACAATAAAAACAACCCAAAATACTCAAACACTTGGAAGCTGAATAGCATGTTATTAAATATTGATTGGGTTACCAATGACATCAAAGAAGAAATTAAAAACATCCTGGACACTAATGACAATGAAAACACAACAATCCAAAACCTCTGGGACACAATGAAAGCAGTCCTGAGAGGAAAGTTTATAGCTCTGCAGGCCTATCTCAAAAAACAAGAAAAAATGGTAGTCAATCATCTAACTCTACAAATCAAAGAATTAGAAAGAGAGCAACAAGAAAACCCCAGAGTTAGCAGAAGGAACGAGATAATAAAGATTAGAGCAGAAATCAATGAAATAGAGACCAAAAAAACAATACAGAAAATCAATGAAACCAAGAGCTGGTTCTTTGAAAGGATAAACAAGATTGACAAACCCCTAGCCAGGCTCACCAAGAAGCAAAGAGAGAGGTCCCAAATAAACCAAATCAGAAATGATAGAGGCGAAATAACAACAGACCCCACAGAAATACAAATGATTGTTTAAAAAATACTATGAACAACTTTACTCCAACAAACTAGACAACCTGGAGGAAATGGACAAATTCCTAGAAAAATACAACATTCCAAAACTCAATCAGGAAGAATCTAAAAACCTCAATAGGCCAATAACTATGGAAGAAATTGAAGCAGTCATCAGAAAGCTTCCAGCACACAAAAGCCCAGGGCCAGACGGCTTCACAGGGGAGTTCTACCAAACATTCAAGGAAGAACTAAAACCTACCCTCCTCAGACTACTACAAAAAATTCAAGAGGAAGGAATGCTTCCAAGCTCATTCTATGAAGCCAGCATCACCCTAATACCAAAACCAGGTAAAGACATCACAATGAAAGAGAATTACAGGCCAATATCCCTCATGAACATAGATGCCAAAATCCTCAACAAAATCTTACCAAATCGGATCCAGCAGTACATCAGAAGGATCATACACCATGACCAAGTAGGATTTATCCCAGAGATGCAAGGATGGTACAACATCCGTAAATCAATAAATGTGATACATCACATAAACAAATTGAAAGAAAAAAACCACATGGTCATATCAATTGATGCAGAAAAAGTATTCGACAAAATCCAACACCCATTTTTGATAAAAACTCTCAGAAAGGTGGGAATAGAAGGATCATACCTCAACATAATAAAAGCCATATATGACAAGCCCACAGCCAACATCATACTCAATGGTCAAAAACTAACACCATTTCCCCTAAGAACAGGAACAAGACAGGGATGCCCACTCTCACCACTCCTGTTCAACATAGTACTGGAAGTATTAGCCATTGCAATTAGGCAAGAAGAAGAAATAAAAGGCATCCAAATTGGAAAAGAGGAAGTAAAACTGTCCTTATTTGCAGATGACATGATATTATACATACAAAACCCTAGAGACTCCATCAAAAAGCTACTAGACTTAATACATGAATTTGGCAAGGTAGCAGGATACAAAATTAACCCAAGAAATCTGAGGCATTTCTATACACCAATAGTGAACTTTCAGAAAGAGAGATTAGAAAAACAATCCCATTTACCATCGCACCAAAAAAATTAAGATACCTAGGAATAAACTTAACTAAAGAGGTTAAAGACCTCTACTCAGAAAACTACAGGACGCTGAAAAAAGAGATAGAGGAAGACATAAACAGATGGAAGAACATACCATGTTCTTGGATTGGTAGAATCAACATCATTAAAATGTCCATACTACCCAAAGCAATCTATAAATTCAACGCACTTCCCATTAAAATACCAATGGCCTTCTTCAAAGATCTAGAACGAACTCTCCAAAAATTCATCTGGAATAAAAAAAGACCCCGAATAGCTGCAACGATCCTGAGAAAGAACAAAGTAGGCGGGATCTCAATGCCAGATATCAAGCTGTATTACAAAGCCACTGTTCTCAAAACTGCCTGGTACTGGCACAAGAACAGACATATAGATCAGTGGAATAGAATAGAGAGTCCAGAAATTAGCCCGAATCAATATGCTCAATTAATTTTTGACAAAGGAGGCATGAACATACAATGGAGCCAAGATAGTCTCTTCAATAAATGGTGTTGGGAAAATTGGACAGATATATGCAAGAAAATGAAACTAGACCACCAACTTACACCATACACAAGAATAAACTCAAAATGGATAAAGGACTTAAATGTACGACAGGAAACCATAAAAATTCTAGAAGAATACAAAGGCAGCAAAATCTCAGACATATGCCAAAACAATTTCTTCACTGATACAGCTCCTAGGGCAGTTGAAACTAAAGAGAAACTGAACAAATGGGACTACATCAAAATAAAAAGCTTCTGCACAGCAAAAGAAACCATCAAAAAAACAACAAGAAAACCCACTGAGTGGGAAAACATATTTGCCAACGTCATATCTGATAAGGGCTTAATCTCCAAAATCTATAGGGAACTCATACAACTTAACAAAAAGAAGATAAACAATCCAATCAAAAAATGGGCAAAGGATCTAAATAGACACCTTTCAAAAGAGGACATTCAGAAAGCCAAGAGACATATGAAAACATGCTCAAAGTCACTAATCATCCGAGAGATGCAAATCAAAACAACAATGAGGTACCATCTCACACCTGTCAGAATGGCTATCATCAACAAATCAACAAACGACAAGTGCTGGAGAGGATGTGGAGAAAAAGGAACACTTGTGCACTGCTGGTGGGAATGCAGACTGGTGCAGCCACTATGGAAGGCAGTATGGAGGTTCCTCAAAAAATTGGAAATGGAACTCCCATTTGACCCTGTGATCCCACTTCTAGGAATATATCCCAAGAAACCAGAAACACCAATCAGAAAGGATATATGCACCCAGATGTTCATAGCAGCACAATTCACCATAGCTAAGATCTGGAAACAGCCTAAGTGCCCATCAGTAGATGAATGGATTAGAAAACGGTGGTACATCTACACGATGGAATACTATGCTGCTGTTAAAAAGAAGGAACTCTTACCATTTGCAACAGCATGGATGGAACTGGAGAGCATTATGCTAAGTGAAACAAGCCAGTCAATGAAGGAAAAATACCACATGATCTCATTCTTTCATGGATAATTAAGACCATTACAAACTTTTGAACAATAATAAATACAGTGGCAGAGCTGCCTCAAACCGATTGTCGGACTTCAGTGGTAAGGCCCGGGAGGGTTGGGGGACAGGAGGGAGGGGAGTAAGAGATCAACCGAAGGACTTGTATGCATCCATATAACCATAACTAATGGACATAAGACACTGGGGGGTAAGGGAGGGCAGGGTTTTGTCAAGGGTGGGGGGGAAAAAAGGACACATATGTAATACCCTTTGTAATGCTTTAAGCAATAAAAAAAAAAGAAAGAAAACCATTTCTATCTGAATAAGACATAGGTCAAGAATCCTGTCTTAGGATGTGGGAAAGGGAAGACACCCACATCTGTTCCTGTCAGGCCCCCATCAGGGGACTTGGGCGGTGTTCCTGTTATCTGCTCAAGATCTCACGACTGTAAAAATACTTGTTCACTGAAAAGGTGTAAGTGTAAATGTTTAAAGATAGGCGGGAATGAAGCTGGTCAAATGTACTGAAAGGGTTTGGTACCTGTTGCTGCTAGCAAAGGAGGGGCTGATACCCCCTCCTAGCGCACTCCCTTGAAAGAGGCCTGGTTGCTGCTCTGCCACAAAGGGAACTTGTAGAAAGGCAAGAAAGCAGAGTGCTGTAACTAATAAACAGGGTTACATAAAAGCCATCAGGACTTTGAAGTTCTCCAAAAAAAGGAGAAATCTGACTCGGAGACTGGTGGGGACTGGGTGGCTCACCTATCATGTTTGGCGGGCCACCCCCTCTTTATCTCTTTCCTTGAGAAGGCTTCAGAAGGCACATGAGGACATTTGGCCGTGCCTCCGCGCCATCTATGAAACCAGCCTAACCCCAACTCCTCATCAACACAGACCAGGAGATTGGGTAACCCTTGAGCCACGTTGGAAGGGTCCCTACACTGTGGTGCTGACAACCCCCACCACTCTCAAGGTAGACGGCGTCACGACCTGGGTCCATCACACTCACGTCTGGTCAGCGGACACATCCGTGATCCGGAAAGACTTCATCACCAAATGGAGCGTCGATCGAGATCAACACAACCTGCTATGGTGTGCTCGACCTGCCTGATGCTGGTAACATTGCTCGCGATCACTCCTGCTACCGGGAGCCCCCACAATACTGTGTAATAGACTTAGATGATGCCTGCATCTTCATGGACATGGCTACAAAGAGACAAGGACAATTTATAGGAAGGTCAAGAATAGACTTTAGTCATTGTATTGATATGTTATATTGACCTTTGATTCTCTTGCAGGTTTGAATGTATGTTGGCTATCCTGGAAGGGGACTGTGTGGGGTGAACCCCAAAAGTAAAGGGTGTCTAGCTGCCAAGAGGGCAGGTACCCAACTGGGCAGGGAAGAGTGCCCATCAGGTTTTGGTCTCTGTTGAGACAGTTGACGGTTGGCAGCCTGTATACTGTCTTGCAGGCCTGAGTCACCATGCCCATGTCAGGGGTAGTAAAGCTGGAAAAAAAAGCCTGTTTAGAATAGAAGGTCTGATGCATGGTTATGCATAGAAAGAAGGTTTTATACCAACAGTTACTGTTTTGTTTTAAATCCATGAAAAGGAATTAGCAAGGAAAGTCAGGAAATCTTAGAGTAGATCAGTATGTTTTTCTCCTTATGTAATTCCTCCCAAATTTGGCAATGCTAAATAAGTCATGGCAATACATTTCTTTGCATAAATTCAATAAGACCGGATCCTAATAGTGGTTTTATTAACAGAAAACTTTGACTGGAGTATCATGTTTTAAAGAGCCCTGTCTGAGCTCTAAAGACTTGAAGCCAGTAAGAATGCCACGAAGAAAGCCTGGTGTCCTGGCTTTTGCTTAAACCCATAGTCTTTATTTCTTAATTGTAAATTCCTCTGCATCAGTAGGAAGAAGAGATACAGAAGAAATACAAAGAGAAAGAGTTAGAGACAAAAAAAGAAATGGAAGGTGATAACAGTTAAAAGCATTCCAGATATCAAAATAATAAATTGTACTTCAAAATTAAGAACTCTGCTCTTTGAAAAAGCACACTTTTCATTCCTTTAGTAGAATGAAAAAACAAGTCACAGATTGGAAGTAACTATTTGCAAATCATACATCAGATTTAGGACTTGTATCCAGAATATTTAAAGCACTCTTAAAACTCAACAAACATCTTACTAATTGGAAAAGCAAACATCCTGATTAAAAGGAAAAAATGATATAATTTAAACAGACACTTCATCAAAAAATATATCTGGATGGCAATAAGCACAATACACAATATTATTAACAACATCATTACTTATTAGAAAAGCAGAAATTCAAAGCACAATGAGATATCACTATGCACCTACTAGATTGGCTAAAATTAAAAAGACGAAACATCTCAAGTGTTGGTGGGAATGTGGAGCAACTGGAACCTTTATACACTGCTGGTGGGAATGTAAAATGGTAAATTACTGTGAAAAAGTTTGTCAGTTTCTTAAAAAGGTAAACAAATACTTACCATAGAGTAATCATTTTGCTTCTATATCTATCCCCAAGAAAAATGGAAGTTTGTGTGCATATGATAGCTTTATTGTTAATAGCCATTAACTGAAAACAATGTCCATCCACAGGTCAATGATGAATGAATTTTAACATATCCATACAAGAGAATACTACAGAACAATAAAAATCTTGTATCAATACATACAAGAATGTTATGAACCTGAAAATAGATATTTTGAGTGAAAGAAGTCAAACAAAAATGTCTACATACTGTATGATTTCTTTTATGTAAAATTTCAGGAAATGCAAGCTATTGTATAGTGACAGAAAGCTGGGCAGTGGTTTTGCCTAGTGATGGGAATGAGGGTTTACGTTCAGAAGGGAGGAGTTTCCTAAGGGCATGTGAACATGTAGCTGTTTCTGAATGATGGGCATGCTTGTAACTTAATTGTGGTGGTGGTTTAACAGGTGTATACATGTATCATCTATAATAATAAAAACATAATATGCTAATTAAACCAGAAAGCCGAATGACCTTCCAGATGTCCTTCAGGATGACTTCCAGATGAAGCTGCGGTGGTGGGGCCGAGGCAAAGGCAGCCGCTGCGGCAAGCAGGAGGGAGGCAGAGGTGGTTAGGGGCTATCAGGCAAGCAGGCAAGCAGTTAGGGGTGATTGGGTAGGCAGGCAGAGTGGTTAGGGGCAATCAAGAAGGCAGGCAGAGTGGTTAGGGGTGATCAGGCAGGCAGGGAAGCAGTTAGGAGCCAGCAGTCCCAGATTGCGAGAGGGTGAAGGCCGGGCTGAGGGACCCCTCCCCACCTCCGTGCATGAATTTCATGCACCGGGCCTCTAGTAGGTAAGTAAAAACTTATGTGACAGTGTATTGCATTACTATTATACCACAATAAAGCTTTTCCAAAAAAAATAAAACAACAAAAACACTCTAGGTAATGTTAGCCATATCAGTGCACCTGAAATCAAAGAATAACAAGGAGAGTTTATAGTTCCAGGGGATTTTTTAACTGTTATTTACAGTCCTCTTTTGCTTACTCGGTACAAACATTATCAGAAAAATTTTTCTCTATGAAATAAGAATAAAACAAAAAAGATGGGTTAAAGGCAAAATAAGGCTATAACAATTTAATCCTCATGTTTCTCTGCTTATTTTTCTTCCTCTGAAGCTATAAGAAAAACATTCAATGAAATGGAAAAGAGAAACCAGCAGATGATGGAAGAGAAAGAAAAGAGTTATCAGGTATGGGTGAAACAGTTGATTGAGAAGATGGAGATGGAGAAGGCCGAGACCATGGCAGAGCAAGAGAAGATTCTAAATATTAAATTTCAGGTCTTCAACTTTGTCATCACCATTTTATCGTCCACTGCACTGAATCAAAAACATGCTTAGAAGTTAGAGCATTATGTCAGATTAAGGATTTTTCTAATCCAAACTCTAGTAGACAATTCATGACCATATACACAATTAATCATGTAATTACATACCCAGGCTTCCTGTATCATCCTGTTCTCCAGGCTCAACTATGAGCCACTGTTGAGTCCAGATGTCCACCCAGAAATACAGTGTGGACTGGCACAGGCCCTGATCTCCTCAACCTATTACTGTTACCTTGCCTCCAAGTTTCGGAAAGTTGTACTAAGTTCACTGATCAAACATCTGCCATGAC
This sequence comes from Myotis lucifugus, assembly GCF_000147115.1. Classification (NCBI taxonomy): domain Eukaryota; kingdom Metazoa; phylum Chordata; class Mammalia; order Chiroptera; family Vespertilionidae; genus Myotis; species Myotis lucifugus. The sequence continues at coordinate 432,261 of NW_005871174.1, forward strand.
TCTAAATCATGTAGTAACCTTCCCAATGGAATTTATTCATCTTCTCGCATTCGTAGATAGATATTTGAGAGGCCACACTGCCTAGGTCAGAGTTGAAGGAAAAAATGATAAATTTCCAGGAAGCCTGAGGTGCATGTGGGTGAAGAGGAAGTAAGTTTTTGAAACTTATTCACAAATAAGTTTCAAAAACTTATGAAGGATTAACATAGGCATTGAAACGGGAAATAATTTGGCAAATGTGGGAAATGTTTTACATTGTGTGCATTTAGTCTTCATTTTTTTCCTCAGGAATATGCATTGAGTCTCAAGGAGAAAAGCCAGAAAGAGATCAAGACAATTCAAGATCAGATAAAGATTTTGCACCAGATAACAAAAGATGAAAAATGTATCATATTCTAAAAATCCCATGAACATAACTTCTTAACCAGCTCCTTTCACTCCACAGAGAACACCTTGACTGGCAACTTCCAAATGTCACACAGTTGCCACTAAACTGAAATTACAATCATGATGTTTGCAATTTTGTTGAACCAAAAAGTTTGCAAAGATGAAATAAACTGCAAAGAAAATGTTTCCCTACAGAATGATTCAATTCCTACTGAATCTATACTAATAAAAGGGTAATATGCTAATTAGACTGGGAGACCTTCTGGACATCTTTCCGGACAAAGCCATGGTGGTGGGGCTGAGGCAGAGGTGGTTAGGGGCAATCGGGCCAGGAGAGGAGGACAGTTGGGGTGAGCAGACTGGCAGGGGGGGAGTTGGGGGTGAGCAGGCCAGCAGGCACAGTGGTTAGGAGTGACCAGGCAAGCAGACAGGTGAGCAGTTAGGAGCCAGTGGTCCGGGATTGAGAGATTGGAGGCTGAGGGACACCCCCCCGCCCCCCGGCCCCTGCACGAATTTTGTGCACCAGGCCACTAGTATAGTAATAATGATTAGTATGATTCTGACATGTATTCTTAAAGCATGGTTACTGAGTCTAGAGACACTTGAAATTGTATAATGAGATGCATTTTACAATGAGGAGATATCAGGTGGGTTTTGTTCAGGGTAGACTTGCTCTCCCTCACATACCTCATCCTTCTAGACATCCTAAGCCCCATGCTATTGCTCAAGGGTTTGCTTTGGTTTGGGGATAGGGTTGGAGTGTTATGAATTTAAGCCAAAGCTGATGGAAGTGAACAAAACCATGGGACACATCAATCATCATTCCTGCCAAGTAGTCTCTGGCTCATGGGCTGGCTGCAAATCAGGGAGCCCTGGGACAATTGACTGCAAGGTGCAGACAGAGTACAGTTCTTGGTTGGGTGTTGGCTAATGGTCTGTGGACACAGATGGGACTCTGGGATTCTGGTAGAAGAAGTACTTGCCTCTGTGGGAAATGGATTTATGTGTGGATGCTTCACCCTCCCTGACTACAAAATTCTTCTGGGTAATTACTATCCTGTCCACAGGCCACCCACCTCTCAGTCTTCTCTCTTTCCTTAGTCTTTTTCTTCCCACAATTCAGAAAGTAAGCTCTACAGTCATAGAAAGGGAAGATTTAACTCAAACTTGAAAAAATAATTATTTTCATTCCTCTGAGAACCATAACTATAATCCTGCAAAACTTAAACTAGACTCTATTGTTCTCTCTGCCTTTCTGCTTTTGTGTAGGAACAATATTTTGAAGGAAAAAATGGATGTTGACTCTCAACTTACACCATATGCAAAATTAAATTTGAGATGAATTATAGTCTTAAATGTTAAAGTATTTAAAAGAAAGCTTTTGAAAAAGAAAACATAGAAGAAATTTTTATAATCTTGGTATGAAAGGGAACTCTCATGCACTGATGATGAGACTGAAATTGATGTTACCACCATGGAAAACATTATGGAGATTGCTCAAAAATTAAAAATAAGCCCTCCCTGCTTTGGCTCAGTGAATAATAGAGCATTGGCCTGAGGACTGAAGGGTCCCAGGTTCAATTCTGGTTAAGGGCACATGTGGCATGGAATATTTATAATGGAATATTACTCAGCCATAACAAAAAAAGGAAACCTTGCCATTTGCAACAACATCAATGGACCTTGAGAGCGTATGCTAAGTGAAATAAATTAGAACAGAGAAAGACAAATACAATATGATCTCATATGTGGACTCAAAAAAAACAAGCCCATTTATAAACAGAATACATTGGGGGTTGCAAGAAGCAGGTGATAAGGAGTAGCAGAAATGGGTAAAGGAAATAAAAAGTTATAGCCTTACCGATATAAAATAAATAAATCATTAAGATATGTACAGCATTGTACCTATAGTTAATATTGCATATTTTAAAGTTGTTAAGATAGTAAATCTTAAAAGTACTGATCACAAGAAAAATATTCTGTAACCATGTATGGTGGTGAATTGTGGGGAAGCAAGTCTGTGTACGTGCGAGCACCTGGGTGTTTACTGGAATCTTTACCTTTAGTCTTTAGACATCCTTGCTTAAAGGACACTGCAGATGCATGTGTCTTCTCAGGGATACTTACCCTACTGATAGTATCTAATAGTTAATTTTAGTTCAAGCTCTAGTTACAATAAGAGCCTGAAGGGGCAGGTGAACTGGACTGTTTGGTTTCTTTCACAGAAACATGTGTCAGAATAATCATTCATCCATAGCTCAGGATCTGCAGGTCAGCCCTAACAATGAATGTAACTAGACTTATTATGGTGATCATTTTGCAATATATACAAATATCAAATCACTATGTTGTACACATAAAACTAATATGTTATATGTTAATTATAACAATAAAAAGGAATTAAAATATTTCACCCATTAAAATGTCATAATAATAGTGATTCAGGGTTTGTTTGTTTTTGGGGGGGTTTTTTTGGTGAGCAGGGTGCAAGGGTGATTTCTTTCCTGGGTTCTTGTCCAGATGGATTCAAAGAAGCCACAGACAAAAGTGGTAGGTGAGAAGTACAGAAACTTTATTGCAAACGGATAGTATCTCTAAAACTTATAATTCTCAGTTTCTATTCCTAAGACTCTGTCTCCCCTGGCTAAGATAGGAGGGACAGAGTGTTCCCCTAAAGAGGGTGGCCACTGCTCTATTTGTCTTGAGGTATATATTCTAGAGACCCTTCCCTTAATCTAAGACCCCTGTGCTTTCCTCATTGGTCACTCTACTACGTAGTATTTGTTTCAAAGATCAAAGCCCACGTGATGCCCCCCTCTTCCTTTTCCCTTATTTTGCACCATTCTTCTATCCTCTGTGAAAATATGGTTCCTCCCCTCCACCCCCCATAATCCTGTGACTTTCCTTTATCCTCTGTGAATGTATGTCTTTCTCCTGCCTTATCCTGTGGCATTTCTCTGTACTTCACATATCCATCTTATCTAGTCAGGTTGGAGTTGCTTTTGCTCTACCTAGTGGTTGCTTTAATAGCTAGCAACCATATCTTGCCAAGCCTTGAGACTGAAACTGCTGGCTTCTCTGCTGAAAAAGTAAAACAGCCTCTTTTTTCCTGGCCAGAGATGTTTTATTACCCCCATGGCTCTCCCAGCTGCCCGGTCAGGGCTGCTTTCAATCTAACTTATGGCTGCTTAATTGTTCAGGACAAGATGACTCTATCCTCTCTGGACCCCCTCCCTTCCTGTCTGCCTAATTAAGCTAGCTAGCTACCCTTATCAAAAGCAAAAAGCAAGACAAATACTAGGAGAAAATAATTACAATGCAAATATCCATAAAAGAACTCTTATGCAGATTATATAAAGAACTCCCTTGCCTGGCTGGTGTGGTTCAGTGGTTGAGCATCAACCTATGAACCAGGGGGACATAATTTGATCCCAGTCAGGGCAGATGCCCATCCAGGCTCAATCCTTAGTGGGGGGCAGGAGATGGCCAATCAAATATTCTCTCTCATCATTGGTGTTATTTTTCTCTCTCTGTCTCTCTCCCTTTCTCTCTGAAATCAATAAAAAAAATTTTTAAGATTAAAAATAAATTCCCTTCACTCAGCAATTTTAAACCTTCTTTTCTCAAGGCACACATAAGCTAATTACTATGGGTGCTCTTTTAGGAATTAGTATATGTGTGCCATGAGAAAAACAAAAAGGTTGAAAATACCTGCCTTAAATGATTCTCACAAACTGAAACTTTATAGCCTTACAAAATACCTCCCTGTCAATAAAAATATATACACACATGAATTTTTAATGTAATAATACTAACATGCAAATTAATTTTATTTGTGACTATCTTTTGGAATAACACAAATATTCTAAAGACTGTTACTCCAAGTACACTGGGAAATATACCTTTCTCATACCCAACATTTAAAATAAAATGTTCCTAGAAAGCTTTTCAAACAGCCTCACCTGAAAACAAAAAGCAGAAAAACTGCACAGACTTCATTGTACTAAACAGAAAAGAGCTGTTTTCTTGACATCTAGTCTATTCCTGAGAAACTAAGAGCTTGTTTCTGCTTCCACTGACAGAGGACATGTGTACTGTATAAATACTTTCCATTTGTCCTTAATCGACACAAGGTATTCCTCATTCATGAGAAAATGAAGAGCCAGAGACTTTGAATTGATAAAAGCGCTGATCAGACTGTCTAAGGCAGTGAGGGTAAAGGGAGACTCTAAGCACCAGTACTTCAGTCCACATTTGCAAACACAGAGCCATGGATGAACCTAATTTGATCTTCCTCTTAACACACTGACTTATCATTTGAGGAAATCCCAAATCAATCACCAGGGCCTTGTGACTCACAGAACTGCTATTAACAAACCACTAGCCCTGTGCAGCAAAAGGTTGCAGGTTCAATTTCAGGTCTGAACACTTGCCCAGGATATGTGCTTGATCCCTGGTATGGGGCATGTGGGAGGCTGTTTGGCTGTCATGTCAATGTTCCTTTCTCTCTCCCCCTCCCTTCCCCTCTCTCTAAAAATCAAAAACAAACAAGCAAACAAAAACATTAAATATCTTTAAACTGTATTTACTGGTGTGTGAAATGCAAATAATAAAACCTACATTATATGCAATTGCTGAAGAATAAATTGAATGTAGTTAATAACATGTAAAGAGTTTAGAACCACAGCAGTGTTTGCATTTACTACGTGTTTCGTGATTGTGAGACCAGTGACCCAGCACACGTGGGGTTTGGACCCACATGCTGCACAGCAAAAGGAAGTGCTAAACCATTGCTGCATTTTCCTATTCTTTTTGTCCCTCTCTTCCTTTTTCATTTTACTGAGCTGAATAAAATGAAATTGAATGCTTTTATTCAAGTATTCAAAATGAAATTGACCACACATCAAAACAAGACATGCTGATAACAATTGGTGACTAGAATGCACAAGTAGGAAATAAAGCAGAATCAAATGTCATTGGAATATTTGTACTGAGGGTCAGACACAAAGCATGAAGTTCTGTGGGACAAACAATTTGTCCATCACAAACATGTGCTTCACACAACCAAACAGACAACTGTCTACACGGACATCAGCAGATGGCTAATATAGAAGTAAATGGACTATGTAATTGGAAGCAGAAGATGTATATATTTCCTTAAAAAATTACTCTTCAAGGTAATTTTTAAAAGAAATATACAGTAAATTATTGAGGCATTCTGTCTGTAACTAACTCTCAAGTAGTTCAGACATAGAAAGAAACTTTGTGGTAAAATAACATTAAGGGAATTTTGTATTTTTGGCCAAGTTTGTGAGGGATATTAATTCTTCTTTCAAGGTTTGGTAGAAATCACCAGTGAAGCCATTTGGGCCAGAGCTTTTCTTGGTGGTAGTTTTCAACCTCTTTACTTGTTACAAGTCTATTTTGATGAGCTATTTCTTCTTGAGACAGTTTCAGTAGTTTGTATCTTTCTAGGAATTTGTCCATTTTTAATCTAATTTGTTGCCATACAGTTGTTCATAGTATTGCCTTATAATCTTTTTTATTTTTTATTTTTGTCAATAGTAATATCCTATTTTTCATTCCTAATTTTAGTAATTTCAGTCTTCTTTCTTTTCTTCATGGCCAGGTTGCTAAAAGTGTGTCAATATTGATGATCTTTACAAAGGACCAGCTTTTGCTTTCACTGATTTTTTTCTATATTTTCCCACTATCTATTTCATTAAAATCATTTACATAAATCTCTATTTTTTCCTTCTGCTTGCTTTGGGTTTAGTTGGCTCTTATTTTACAGTGTCCTAAGGTGAAAGGATATTAATTGAGAACTGTTGTTTTCTTAGTGGTGCTCCAGGGCATGCATATATATATTTCTCAGAATATTCTTCAATCTATTTTCTGTATCTATGAGTGTTTTTATTTTATTTGCTAGTTTAATTTGTTCATTAGATTCCGCATATAAGTAAAATCATATACTATTTGTCTTCCTCTGACTGGTTTACTTCACTTAGCATAATACTCTCCAGAACCTCAGAGGGGAAGGGGGATTGAGAGATTGGGTGAAAAAGGTGAAGAGATTAAGCAAAGAAAAAACCCGAAAAACCCAAAACAAAAAATCCTCACATATATAAACAACAGTATGGTGATTACTAGAAGCAAATCGGGGTGGAAAGGTAGAAGAGAGAAAAGGGGAGATAAATGGTGACAGAACAAGACTTGACTTTGGATGGCAAACATACAGATTATGTATTATAGAATTGTACACTTGAAACCCATATAACTTTACTAATCAACGTCACTCCAATAAATTTAATAAAATTTAAAAGAAAAAGAATATACCTCAAATTTATGCTAAATTAATTCCAGTGAAATACAGAACAGTTACTCCTATAAAGCTATTCCCTTTCCTTCAATGAATGCTATTAATTTTCCATATATGTTACATAGTATATCTATACTAGTGGCCTGGTGCACGAAATTTGTGCATGGGGCAGGGGGCATTCCTCAGCCCAGCCTGCACCCTCTCCAATCTGGGATCGGGCCTAAACCGGCAGTTTGACATCCTTCTCGCAATCTGGGACCACTGGCTCCTAACAGCTCACCTGCCTGCCTGCCTGCCTGATCGCCCCTAACTGCCTCTGCCTGTGTGCCTGATTGCCCCTAACCTCTCTGCCTGCCTGCCTGATCACCCCTAACTGCCCTCCCTTGCCGGCCTGATCTCCCCCCCAACTGCTCTCCCCTTCAGGCCTGATCTCGCCCCCAACTGCCTCTGCCTGCCTGATCACCCCTAACTGCCCTACCCTGCTGGCCTGATCTTGCCCCCAACTGCCCTCCCCTGCCAGCCTGATCTCACCCTCAACTGCCTCCCCTGCTGGCCTGATCTCATCCCCAACTGCCCTCTCTCCATCAGCCCCACCACCATGGCTTTGTCCAGAAGGAAGTCGGACATCCTGAAGATGGCTGGTCAACCCGGTCTAATTAGCATATTACCCTTTTAATACTATAGATAGATTATATAGGATAGGATTGCTTAAATGGGGGAGAAAAGCCTTTTTCAGCAGGAGGAGATGCTCTTGGCAGACAAAAATACATAATCCCTATATCTGGACTGATAGCCAGCCATATGCACTATACTGCCAAACCGGTCATTAAAAATTGAACTGCTTTCTTACACTTTACACCAAACAGCTGTTACCCTTGAAACCCCTCCTCAGCCCCCACCTTAGGTTCTGCCTTCATAGTTCACCCAGATTAAGTTCTGATTGGTCAGTTTATATGCCAGTCAGCGTCAAAAGCTCCGCCTCCTAGGCAGCCATTGGCTCCTAGCACTTCACCCAGATTTGGTTCTCATTGGTCGGTCTCTATGCCAGTCAGCGTCTCTGGGCCTATCTCCAGGCCTGATCAGAGAGGCAGGGCTGAGCAGCAGCCCCCATGGAGGCCTGGAGAGAAACAGAGGCACTGTTGCTGGAGAAGCCCAGAGAGAAAGAGAGAGGCAACAGCTGATCAACAGCTGCCACAGAGGCTGTGGATCAGACCCTGCCTCTCTCTTCAGGCCTCTCTCTGGGCCTGATCCACAGCCCCCTCAGTAGTCAGTGCTGGGTTGCAGGCCGCAGCACTGACTGCAAGACTGACTTCTGGTCAGTCGAGCCTTCAGTCATTATGGACCCTGGGTTTTTATATATTAGGACTAGAGGCCCAGTGCACAAAAATTTGTGCACTCGGGGTGGGGAGGGGGGTCCCTCAGCCTGGCCTGTGCCCTCTCGCAGTCTGGGACCCCTTGGGAGATAACGACCTGCTGGCTTAGGCCTGCTCCCGGGTGTCAGAGGGCAGGCCTAATCCCTAGGTGCAGCCCCTGGTCGGGCTCAGAGCAGAGCCGATTGGGGAGTTGGGGCGCCGCCCCCTATCATGCACAGAGCAGGGCAGATCAGGAGGTTGCAATGCCACCCTCAATCACGCTCAGGGTAGGGCCGATTGGGGGGTTGGGGCACCACCCCCTGTCACACTCAAGGCAGGGTCGATGGGGAGGTTGCAGTGCCATCCCCTGTCACTCACAGAGCAGGGCCGATCAGGGGGTTGAGGAGCTCCCCCCTATCACTCACAGAGTAGGGCCAATAGGGGAGTTGGGGCACCACCCCCTGTCACACACAGAGCAGGGCGGATCAGGGGGTTGGGGCGACGCACCCTGTCACACTCAGGGCAGGGCCGATGGGGAGGTTATGGCCCTACCCCGTCACACACAGAGCAGGGCCTGTTGGGGGGGGGGTTGGGGTGCTTCCCTCTATCACCCACAGAGCAGGGCCGATCAGGGGGTTGGGACATGGCCACTGTCACACTCAGGGCAGGGCTGATGGGGAGGTTATGGCTCTACCTCGTCACATACAGAGCAGGGCCGATCAGGGGTTTGGGGTGCTGCAGCCTGTCACACACAGAGCCGCAGGGCGATCAGGGGGTTGGGGAGCTCCCCCCTATCAGGCACAGAGCAGGGCTGATCAGGGGGTTGGGGCGCCTTCCCCTGTCACAAACAGAGCAGGGCGGATAGGGAGGTTGTGGCCCCGCCCCCTGTCACACACAGAGCTGCAGGGCGATCAGGGGGTTTGGGCGCGGCCCCCTGTCATGCTGATCCCGGTGCCAGGAGGCGTATTACCCTTTTACTATATAGAATAGAGGCCTGGTGCACGGGTGAGGGCCGGCTGGTTTGCCCTGAAGGATGTCCTGGATCAGGGTGGGGGTCCCGCTTGGGTGCCTGGCCTGCCTGGGTGAGGGGATGATGGCTGTTTGCATCTGGTCACACCCCCATCAGGGTGGGGGTCCCCACTGGGGTGCCTGGCCAGCCTGGATGAGGGGATGATGGCTGTTTGCATCTGGACACATCCCCTTCAGGGTGGGGGTTCCCCCTGGGGTGCCTGGCCAGCCTGGATGAGGGGATGATGGCTGTTTGCATCTGGTCACACCCCCTTCAGGGTGTGGGTCCCCACTGGGGTGCCTGGCCAGTCTGGGTGAGGGGCAGAGGGCCGTTTTCAGGCTGGCGGGTGACTTAAGCTCCCAACCTGTCCTTTTCTTTTTTTTTTTTTTTATTCTGGGCCAGCTTTAGCTCTGAGGCTTGGCTCCAGCTCTGAGGCCTCAGTTGCTGAAAGCAGGTATCTGGTTTGTTTGGGTTCTATAATCGAAACACTGTTTCAACTCCAGCTCTGAGATCCCGGCTGACTGAAAGCAGGTTTCTGGGGTTTTGTTTACCTTCTATATTTGTAACATAGTTGCTTAGAGTTGCAGCTGAGAGGCCAGCAAGTCAGGCGGGGAATGTTGGTTTCCTCCGTCACTGGAGCAAGCAAGCCTCCTGTTCGCTTCAGTGCCTGGCTGCTGGCCGCCATCTTGGCTGGCAGTTGATTTGCATATCGCCCTGATTAGCCAATGGGAAGGGTAGTGGAGGTATGGCTAATTACCATGTTTCTCTTTTATTAGATAGGATAGGTAACAACCCCAAAAATAAAATTTGATAGTTATTGATTTATATGACTTTCTGTCTTTTAAAGAGCATGAAGGAGAAAGAACTAATATATAGGGCTTGTTATAGTTACTTTCTTACAATTTCTGCTTCTCTATAGTCCTATGGGCTCACATTAACATCACGTGTCATGTCTTTATTTCAATAGGCTGTTGAAACACTTACCTTCTTTATTCTACTTTGCTAAATATATTACTTTTTTGAAAAATATACTAGAGGCCTGTTGCAAGAAAAGATTCATGCAATAGGCTTTTCCTTCCCCTGGCTGCTGGCACCAGTTTTCCTCTGGCACCCGGGACCCAGACCTTCACTCTGGCCACCACCTTCCATCTTCGCTCTGGACACAGTCTTTGCTGTGGCTGGAGCCTTCAGTCTTTGCTCCTCGCTCTGGCGGGGAGTCTTCGTCTCCAGCCAGAGCTGCTCCTTCCCCCCCCCCCAACCCTCCCCCTCATAGCTTGGTCGCTGCATCGCCTGCAGACCTAGCCGACGGGCTCCTGGGTCCCAGGGGTGCCGCCTTGCCTGTGGCCCGGCTTTCCGATTGCAATCACCTGCTGGAGGTGGGAAAAGGCGGCCCTGGTTCTCTGATTCAGGGCTGGGGGGCAGGGCAAAGGTGGCCTTTGCCTTGCCACCCTGCTCTTGCCTGCCGTCTGGGTTTCCGATCACCGTTCTTCTCTCCTTCCCCTTTCACCTCCCATCATTGTGTCTATGTATGCAAATTAACCGCCATCTTTGTTGGCAGTTAATTTGCATATCGCCCTGATTAGCCAATGGGAAGCGTAGTGAAGGTACGGTCAATTACCCTGTTTGTCTTTTATTAGATAGGATATTTTATTGATTTTTTACAGAGAGGAAGAGAGAGGGATAGAGTTAGAAACATCAATAAGAGAGAAACATCGATCAGCTGCCTCTTGCACACCCCCTACTGGGGATTACTGGGGATGTGCCTGCAACCAAGGTACATGCCCTTGACCAGAATCGAACTGGGACCCTTGGTTCCGCAGGCTGACATTCTATCCACTGAGCCAAAGTCGTTAGGGCTAAATATATTACTTTTAAGTATGAAATAAGCCCTGCAATACAATTATATACATACTAAAGGCCCGGTGCACGAAATTCGTTCATGGGGGTGTCCCCTCAGCCCAGCCTGCACCCTCTCCAATCCAGGACACTTCTGGATATGTAAAACTGCCAGTTTAGGTCCGATCTCCGGGAACAGGCCTAAACCAGCAGTCAGACATCACTCTCACAATCCAGGACTGCTGGCTCCTAACTGCACCCCCAGCCAGCCTGATCACCCCTAACTGCCTCTGCCTGCCTACCTGATCACCCCTAATTAACCCCCTGCCAGCCTAATCACCCCTAACCGTCTCTGCCTGCTGGCCTGGTTGCCCCTAACTGCCCCCCTGCTGGCCTGGTTGCCCTCAACTGTGCCCCACTGGCCTGGTAGCCCCCAACTCCCCCCCCCCCCGGCTGGCCTGGTTGACCCTAAACTGCCCTCCCTGCTGGACTGGTTGCCCCTTAATGCCCCCCCCCTGCCAACCTAGTCACCCCCAACTTCACCCCTCTGCCATCCTGGTTGCCCCCAACTGACCCCTGTCAGTCTGGTTGCCCCTAACTGCCCCCCCTGCTGGCCTGGTCACCCCCAACTTCCCCACCCATTGGCCTGGTTGCCCCTAACTGCCCCCCGCTGGCTTAGTAGCCCCTTACTTCTTTCCCTACCAACATGGTCACCCCCAACAGCCCCCCTCTGCTGGCCTGGTCAACCCTTACTGCACCCCTATCAGCCTGGTCGACCCTCACTGCCCCCCCACCTGCCTGGTCACTTCCAACAACCCCCCTCTGCCGGCCTGGTCTCCCCCAACTGCCTTCTGCTGCCGACCTGGTTGCCCCATGCAGCCTGCTGTTCAGTCATTTGGTTGTCACTCACTAACACCCCTGATGGCCTGGTAGCCCCACACAGCCTGCTGCTCCATCATTTGGTCATCCCTCCCTAACCCCCTGCCAGCCTGGTCGCCCAACGCAGCCTGCTGTTCAGTCGTTTGGTCATCCCTCACTAACCCCGTGCCAGCCTTGTCACCCCACGAGGCCTGTTGTTGGGTCGTTGGTCGTGACAGCTTCTGGCTTTTTATATATTAGGATTGTTGTATACAATTGCTTCTTAAAACCAGTTAATACGAGAAAGGAGAGGAAATCTGTATTTATACTGTCTTTTATAATTATACAATTCCCTTACTGGTGCTCTTTGTTCCTTACTGGTGCTCTTTGTTTTTCTATGTCAGCGGTTCTCAACCTGTGGGTCACAACCCCTTTGGCGGTCGAATGACCCTTTCACAGGGGTCACCTAAGACCATCCTGCATATCAGATATTTACATTACGTTTCATAACAGTAGCAACATTACAGTTATGAAGTAGCAACAAAAATAATTTTATGGTTGGGTCACAACATGAGGAACTGTATTTAAAGGGCCAGAAGGTTGAGAACCACTGTTCTATATGGATTTGTCTTACCATCTGAGGTCACTTGCTTCCTGCCTAAAAACCTCCTTTTGTGTTTTTTGTAAAGTCAATGTGCTAGCAATAAAGTTTCTTCAAGATCCCACACTGTTTCAATAAAATCAAGTCTTTGGGGGAGGACTTCAGAGATCTCTGTGATGATGCACTGCCTCTCTCCCTGAAGAAATATCTCTGAGCCACTGCTCCTCCCCTGGGCAGGGGTGGTAGCCTCTGGTCTTCCCCACGTGCCTCTCCCAGCCTGGAAACTCCTTCCTACAAGTGAGCCAAAGGGAGGGTGATCAGGACAGGCAATCTCAGCTTGCTATGCATCAGTTATAGCAGTGGTTCTCAACCTGTGGGTCGCGACCCCTTTGGTGGTAGAACGACCCTTTCACAGGTGTTGCCTAAGGCCATCCTGCATATCAGATATTTACATTACGATTCATAACAGGAGCAACATTACAGTTATGAAGTAGCAACAAAAATAATTTTATGGTTGGGTCACAACATGAGGAACTGTATTTAAAGGGCCAGAAGGTTGAGAACCACTGAGCTAGAGCCTTCACTCTATGAGTAGAGCTGGGTGAGGGTTGGGAGCCGCATGCTCCAGTGTCTGCAACTCAGTGTTGGAGGGGATGAGAAATACTGGTGCCTGCCTCTCCCAGCTACATACCTTAACCTACTTGAAAGAGGGAAGAGGGAGCCACATCTTATTGACCACACCCACCAGGAACCAGCAATGGAGCTTTTGTCAAACTGAACTGTAAGATGAGGAGTCACTCAAGGAATTAGGCAGACACAGCAAGCAGGAGGGAAGTTTATTAGAGGGAATGGGGGGATGGAGCCACAACCAGGGGAAGGTTAGCACTCAGTCTCCTCTGTCCTTGGGGGTTGACTTTTTATGTAAAAAACCACAAGGGGCAGAGGCTGGGAGATATGGGAGTTCTAGTCTGATTAGATGGAGTCCTTTGTCCTTTAACCCAATTAGTGCTGGTCCTTGAGGCTGTGGGCTGAACCTGCCTTTGTTATCCTTGGCCTGCTGTCTCCGCCCTCAGTGCGACTGTCTCCTATTGAGCCAGATAGGGTGACCTCAGGTTGTTCCATGAAATGAGGCTGGAACTACTTTCTCCTTTGGGACGTTCTAGTCCGCCTAAGCCAAATGTCCTCTGCTGGCCTATCATGAACTAGATAAGAAATCCTGTAAAGTCCATGTACCCTCCTGTTTGCATAGCTTGCAGAGATTCCTTTTTTTTTTTTTTTTGTAGCTTTTAAAAACCAGTGTTTATTTTGCAAATAAAATGCTCAAGATACTTTAAAAAGGTCCAAAGGCCTAGGGATATCCAGGTTTCAGATAAGATTATAGGCAGGTGCTGACTATTGGTTTCCCGTTACTAACGCTTAAACATCTATGCGCTGGATTCTGTAGTTCCATGATTCTTTTTGTTGGGGAGTTAATTCCTCTGACTCTCGATGGCGTACATCAACTTCTACCACAATAAGAACGATAAGAAAAACAGTGGCGGTAGCTATCAATGTCATTGACAAGGGAAACATTTTCTGGCCCAGGGAGAAACCTGCCACAGCAAATCCAAAAATCAAAATCGTTAATCCAGTAAAGAATAAAAAGTATTCTTTGCAGAATCTATATGAACACTTTCTTCAGATTATTCTCTGCAACAGAGTCCGCTGATCATAAACTCGAGGTGTTCTGATCATGATGAGTCTTATCTTGGTTAATGCAGCTCTTGAATAGCCAGAAAAGTCAAACTCCTTTCAAGACCAGATCGAGATTCCTTTTATGGTTGTTGAGTCACTGCTTTTTACTCAGTGCTTTCAGATTCACATTACTCTAAAGCAGGGGTCCTCAAACTATGGCCTGCGGGCCACATGCAAATACAAATATTGTATTTGTTCCCATTTTGTTTTTTTACTTCAAAATAAGATATGTGCAGTGTGCATAGGAATTTGTTCATAGTTTTTTTTTTTAAACTATAGTCCGGCCCTCCAACGGTCTGAGGGACAGTGAACTGGCCCCCTGTTTAAAAAGTTTGAGGACCCCTGCTTTAAATCCTTCATTTCTAATTAAGTACTTTAGGAGGTCAGGACAGCCACGTCACATAGTGGTTTAAATAAAAGCCCAATCATCCAGTGAATTTTTGACCTATATATTACAAATTGCATCTGTATGTGTAACAACCCCAACAATGCATTTTTAAAGTTATTAACTTATATAATTTATGTCTTGAAAGAAGCTGAAGGAGAAAGAATAAATGTATAGGGCTTGTTATATTAACTTTCTGACTTATAATTTCTGGTTCTCTTTATTCCTATGAGTTTACCTTAATATCAGCTGTCATATTGCTAAATATATTACATTTAAGTATGTCATGGGCCCTGCAATACATTTGTTGTATACAATTGCTTTTTAAAACAGTTAAGAGAAGAAAGGAAAATAAATCTGCATTTATACTGTCTTTTATAATTACACAATTCCCTTAGCGCTCCTCTTTGTTTTTCTACATAGGGTTTGTGTTACCATCTGAAGTCATTTGCTTCCTCGCTGAAAACCTCCTTTTGTGCTTTCTGTAAAGTCAATGTCCTAGCAATAAAGTTTCCTCAAGTCCCCACACTGTTTCAAATATAATCACCACTTTGGGGGAGAACTTCAGAGATCTCTGTGACTATGCACTGCCTCTCTCACTGGACAAATATCTCTGAGCCACTGCTCCTCCCCTGGGCAGGGGTGGTAGCCTCTGGTCTTCCCCACGTGCCTCTCCCAGCCTGGAAACTCCTTCCTACAAGTCAGACAGAGGGAGGGTGATCAGGCCAGGCAATCTCAGCCTGCTGTGCATCAGCTAGAGCCTTCACTCTGTGAGTGGGTCTGGGTGCAGGTTGGGAGCCCCAGGCTCCAATGTCTGCAACCCAGTGTTGGAGGGGATGAGAAATACTGGTGCCTGCCTCTCCCAGGGATATACCTTACCCTGCTTGAAAGAGGGAAGAGGGAGCCACATCTTGTTAACCACACCCACCAGGAACCAGCAATGGAGCTTTTGTCAAACTGAACTGTAAGATGAGAGTCACTCAAGGAATTAGGCTGACACAGCAAGCAAGCAGGAGGGAAGTTTATTAGAGGGAATGGGGGGATGGAGCCACAACCAGGGAAGGTTAGCACTCAGTCTCCTCTGTCCTTGGGGTTGAATTTTATGTGCAAAACCGCAAGGCTGGGGGATGTAAGTGTACTAGTCTGATTAGCTGGAGTCCATTGTCCTTCAACCCGATTAGTGCTGGCCCTTGAGGCTGTGGGCTGAACCTGCCCTTGTTATCCTTGGCCTGCTGTCTCGCCCTTGGTGTGATAGGGTGACCGCAGATTGTTCCATGAAATGAGGCTGGGGCTACCTTCTCTTTCGGGACTTTCAAGTCTGCCTGAGCCAATGTCCTCTGCTGGCCTATCATGAACTAGATAAGAAATCCTGTAAAGTCTATGTACCCG
The DNA here is from genome assembly GCF_000147115.1 of Myotis lucifugus. Lineage (NCBI taxonomy): Eukaryota > Metazoa > Chordata > Mammalia > Chiroptera > Vespertilionidae > Myotis > Myotis lucifugus. The sequence goes on from NW_005871174.1 coordinate 448,131, forward strand.
CCTGTTTGCATAGCTTGCAGAGATTCCTTTTATGGTTGTTGAGTCACTGCTTTTTACTCAGTGCTTTCAGGTTCACATTAGTCTAAAGCCTTCATATCTAATAAAGTACATTAGGAGGTCAGGATAGCCAGGTCACATCAGAGTTTAAATAAAAGCCCAACCATCCAGTGAAAGGCAGAGAAATAACAAACCACTCCAACCTATACTGAGGAGAAAAAAAACAGGTAAGAACTTTATTTTCTCATCAAAGCAGCTTTCTCTCCACCTCTAAAGGACTGTACTCTGAGAAATGGAGTCCAGGGTAAGGTTGGGGCAGGTGGGAAGGATTTACTAGGGTCAGTTCATTTTCCAGAGAACGATGAGCATGAAAATAGGTTGCAGCAGAGCCCATGTGCGACAGGCGGTGAGGTGCAATCCCCATAATAACAGGTGAAAGGGCATCCCTAAGTGTCACTACTGTGCTTGGAAGAATTAGGCAGCAGCAGACATGGGGCTAAGCTCAGAGTTCAAAATGCATTACAATTGTCTTTCTTTTTGCCAACATATGTGTTGGCTGCAGACACAGTTAAATTACCATTGTCTTG
>NW_005871174.1:449689-453157 GCF_000147115.1 Myotis lucifugus
CAGCAGCCAGGGGAAGGGGCCCCCGACTGCAAGAAGGCACAAGTTGGGCCGAGGCGGCCGCTTCCCTGCCCCTGCACCCAGCTTCTGCGGTGATCAATTGGTGACCACAGAAGCCCGGTGTGGAGGCAGGGAAGTGACCACAGACAGTGTCCCCAGCCTGCGCTTCCCTGACCCGCACCCGGCTTCTGAGATGGGTGACACCTATGTTTGCATGACACATAACTGACTGCCCTCCCTGAAAGCACAGAAGAAGAAGAAGCCCCCAGAAGAAGAAGCCGCCCACCTTTGGTCCAGGTGCCAGTGCCTGTGGCTTGCTGCAGCCCAGAAGACAGACAAGCTACCCGCCCAAGGTCCCAGGCTGCAGCCACCCAGAGAAGCTGCCAGCGCCTGTGGCCAGGGAAACAGGTTCCCTCTTCTCCTACTGCAGTCATTACTTCAATATTCCGACTTCTGAATTTCTCTCCTGTGCTGCAACCCAACTCCACTTTTCATTGGAAGGATACAGAACAGAGAGAGCAATGTTAAAAGCTTACATTTTTAAGCCAGTAAGGTTGGTACTTAAACATATAAATGGAAAACTAGAGTCCTCCTTAAGGTAACAAAGGCTACAAAGGACAGGGACAGCGCATGACATATTATATCCAGCAATCCATATGGGGACTGAAAACTTTGCAATGATGACAATTACTGAAGATATGAATCAACTAAAATAGTTGACAGGGACAATTCTTCCATCTTTGAAAATATCTACATCAAATCTGTTTAAATAAATTTTCATCTGCATAATATAACACATTCTGACAAGACCACCACCACCGTGACCAATGTGGTCAGTCAGTGTTGTGCAGATAAATGTTTAATAACTGAGGTACCACCCCCCCCCTGAGTGCACAAATTTTGGGCACCGGGCTACTAGTCTATATTATAAAAGGGTAATATGCTAATTAGGACAGAAGTCATTCTGTACGTCCTTCATGATGAAGCCGGGGCTGGAAGGAGGCCAGCCTGAGTCCCAAGTGCCTGTGGGAAGCCTAAGGGAAGCCAGCCCGGGTCCTGGGTGCCTGAAAGCGGCCCATGGGAAGCCAGCTCAGGTCCCAGATGCCTGCAGCTGGCCGGAGGAGAGAAGCCCGAGTCCCAGATGCTGGAGGGCAGCTGGTGGCAGCAGCTGGGGGAAGGAAGGCCTACTCTTCCACGAATTTTTGTGCATCGGGCCTCTATCTAATAATAGACAAACATGGTAATTGACTGTACCTTTGCTACACCTCCCATTGGCTAATCAGCGTGATATGCAAATTAACCGCCAACAAAGATGGCGGCTAATTTGCATACTACAGGCACGGCGGGACAGCACCATCCCACCTGCACCGCTGCCATCCGGTCCTGCTATCTGCGACCCGGGCGGCAGGCGTCCCGTGTGCGACCCGACCTGGGGCGGGTAGGTCACGGGCATGCCCAGCAGCCTCCGTCAGTGCCTTAAGCCCCAGCAGCAGCAGCAGCAGCACCAGTAGTGGCAGTAGCGGTGGCGGCAGTGCCCGCGACCTACCTACCCAGGTGTGAGAGGCCCCAAGTAGGCAGTGCGTTCCATCAGCAGCCTTCGGGCACATAAGCATGCAGGTGAAGTCACCAGCACCTGATTTCCTACAGGCCTGAGCCCCCAAGCAGCTCATCCCGGCTGCTTGGGGGCTCAGGCCTGTGGGAAAGCAGGCGCCATGAGCTGGTGATCCCAATGGCCTGATAGCCCGGCAGTGGAGGCGGTGTTGGGACTGGGGACTGGCGAGCGGGCAGAACATGGCCCTGATTGGGCCAGTCGTTATGACGCCCACTGTAGCCAGCAAACCGCCTGATCAGGGGGTGGGGCCAGCAGCCAATCTTGCAGCCCCTCCCCCCTGTAGGACTTCCCCTGATCAGACTCTCCCATCCACATCAAGAGCAGGGCACACAGAGCCTGGACCCTTCCTGGCAGCCCTGAGTCCCTGGGGTTGAGAATTCTAATGGCCCTGCCCAGAGAGTAGAGGTGCCTGAGGGGCAGGGACAGGGATCACAGGCCTCCAGGGAGCACCGCAGAGTTGGCAATGAGAGGATAGGGCCTGTGAAGGGGGAGAAGGTGAAGCCAGTGGACATCAGCCCAGAATCCAGCCCTTCCCCTCCAGAGGCAGCAGGATCTAAACCCAGAACCCCAGCCCGAATTGGAAGAGCCTGAGGGAGCTTCAGGAAGCTCTACGCAAAGCTGCACATTGAGAACGAGAGACTTCGTGAGGCCCTGACCCAGACCACGCTGCGGCTGGAGCAGCTCAAGGTGGAGCTGGAGCGCACCATGCAGAGGCAAGAGCACTTTCCAGAGAGGCCAGCCATCCTGGAGCTGGTGAGATTTGAGTGCAGGACCCTGGAGTGCAAGGCAGCTGAACTGGAAGAGGAGCTGAAGGGCCTGTCCTACCTCCGAGCTGACAACCAAGTGCCTCAAGGATGAGAATGTGGCCCTGATCTGCGTCATCAGCAAACTGTCCAAGTGACCCCGGAGGACTAGCCCCTGCACCCACATTTATACAGCTGCTTTTGCCACATGCACCCCTTCCCTGTGTGAACATGAGTGATAGGGCTGTCGAGGAGTCTCTGAGAAGCCATAACCTCCCTTGAGATCTCCAGGTTAGGAGGGGAGGACAGAGCCCCCAGGAGCCAAGGGGGCCATCTGAGGCCAGGATGGAGACGGGAGGCTGAGCCAGGTAGGGGGACCAAGGCTGCAGGCAGGACCAGAAAGGAACTGAGGACCAGGAAGTGCCAGGACCAGAGTGGTTGCCCAGAGGTCCCCTCTCATGTGTGCTGCCACCAGTCACCCCAGTCACCCCTCCCGCCCCTGAGCAGGGATCTGAGAATGTGCCAAGCATCCCACCAGCCTGGGCCAGGTGGGCCTGTATATAGGGTCTGTGTGCAATAGGGAGGGATGTCTTCTATTTTTTGCTGCCCCCTCCCCATCACTGTCCCGGGCAGGGGGAGAAGGTATTTTTCAACATAGCACAGGCACCACAAGTAAAGGTTGTGAAGTTGCCAAAAAAAAAAAAAAAAAGAGCAGGCCGGCCTGCCAAACACCCCCTCTCTTCCCACCACCCTCCCCCCATGGCCAGCCCTGCCCTTGATCAACCTGCCCCACCACAATAGGCCCACAGCCCCTCCCCATGGCTGTCTGCCCCTGATTGCACCCCCCCACCCCAAGAGAGGGCAGGGCTGGGCGGCCAACCTCCTGCAGCCCCTCCCCAGGCTGGCCCCACCCTTGATCCCCCCACCCCAATAGGGGGCAGGGCAGGCCAGCCCAGGCAAATCCCCCTGGCAGGGCCCTTCCCCCTTGCCCCAGCCCCCACCCCAAGATTGCCCCTCCCCACCCCCAATCAGGGGCAGGGCTTGGGCCGGGCAAACCACCCCATGGTTCCTTCCCCCCCAGGCCACCGGCCCCTGAACCACCAAACCTTCCACCCC
>NW_005871174.1:453257-477158 GCF_000147115.1 Myotis lucifugus
ACCCAGATGGGCCCTGCGTGCTCTAACATCCGAGGGAGGCAAGAACGACCAAACACCCACCGAGGCCTACGCTTCTAATTCATACCTAGGTGATCTTGGGTGGCCCCCTGGGGCCGCTCGACCGCACAACGTCACTTGGGCATCTCTCACAAGCAATTGGGGCCTCAACAACAACATCAACTGATATGGGGGGGCACAGCATGGAAGAAAACAAAAACATGGCAACGTCTTATTCACAGGACAAAAAACTTAATGAGGGGGCCAGTTGGGGGCATCAGGCTGTTGGCAGAGGGTAGTTGGGGGCAAACAGGCTGGCGGGGGGGCAGTTGGGGGCGATCAGGCTGGCAGACAGAGTGGTTAGGGGCAATAAGGCAGGCAGGCAGGTGAGTGGTTAGGAGCCAGCCGTCCCGAATTTCGAGAGGGATGTCCAACTGCTGGTGCAGGATCGGGCCTAAACCAGCAGTCTGACATCGCCCAAGGAGTCCCAGATTGGAGACGGTGCAAGCCAGGTTGAGGGACCCCCCCCCCCAGTGCATGAATTTTGTGCACCGAGCCTCTAGTCTATATAATAAAAGCCTAAGCGACCATTACAGTGGAATTACCAGAACGACTGGTCGCTATGATGCCCGTTGACTACCAGGGGGTAGACACTCAATGCAGGAGTTGCTCCCTGGTGGTCAGTGCACTCCCACAGGGGGAGCGCCACTCAGCCAACAGCAGAGCTCATGGCTGGAGAGAGCAGTGGCAGTGGCAGGAACCTCTCCTGCCTCTGCGGCAGCACTAAGGAGCAGCAAGCCAAGCGGCAAGAAGCAGCGGTGAACAGGCGGGCGTAAGAAGTGAGGGATCCCAGCCTGCAAGAGGGCGTAGGCTGGGCTGAGGGACCCCTTCCCAATGCATGAATTTCGTGCACCAGGCCTCTAGTCTATATATATGAAAGCCTAAGCATCTGAATGACCAGTCGACCTATCACTATGATGCGCACTGACCACCAGGAGGCAGAGATTCAAAGCAGGAGCTGCACCCTGGTGGTCAGTGTGCTCTCACAGCTACCCTCCTGCAGCTGGCCAACCTCCCACCGCCCCTCCCCACGGCTGGCCAACCTCCCATGGACCCTCACCCACCATTCTGCAAACCTCCCGGGCCCCTCCCCTCAGCCGGCCAACCTTCCACCGGCCCCGCCCACCTGGCCAGCCAGCCCAGATCGGCCCCAATGGGGACTGGGCGAGAAGCCCCGATTGGCCCCAATCGCCAGCCAGGCCAAGGCCCCCCCCCCCCTTGTGCACTAATTCATGCACCTGGCCTCTAGTATTATAATAATTATGTATACTGACATATACCTACTAGACCAGCCGTGGGCAAACTATGGCCCGCGGGCCGGATCCATCCCGTTTGAAATGAATAAAACTAAAAAAAAAAAAAGACCGTACCCTTTTATGTAATGATGTTTACTTTGAATTTATATTAGTTCACACAAACACTCCATCCATGCTTTTGTTCCGGCCCTCCGGTCCAGTTTAAGAACCCATTGTGGCCCTCGAGTCAAAAAGTTTGCCCACCCCTGTACTAGACCCATAGAAGGGATCCTCTTAAGGTATACAAATGTCTAACCACTATGTAGTACACTGAAACTCATATAATATTGATTGTCAGCTGTAATTGAAAAATAACAATTTTTTAAATAAAATAAAATAAAAAATAACCCCGGTTCACTAGATCCAATTTCTTCGGGCCAACTTCTTTCTTACCCCTTACCAGTAGAATTTGGCCCCACTGTTTTACTAAAAAGTTTTCTCTTAAAAGAACCTGCATTGCTAAAGCCAACATTTGGTTTTCCTGACCTCTCTGTGCTGTCAAGCAGGTTTGCTCTTGCTTTCTGGAAACTGCCTCTGAATTCCTTGGCTTGGCATGAGCTTTACTCATCACCTAGTTCTCTGACAACCCTCCCTCTCTCTCCTTTCAGCTCTTCCTCTCCCTCTCTCTCCCCAGTTTTCTCCCCTCCTGTCTTCTTCCTGCTCCTCCTTTTCCTCTACTAAGTTGAAAAACAGAACAAAACAGAAAACCTACAAGTGTATGACTGGAAATATATTTTTATCAAACAACCTAGGCTCTCTTGATCTCCCTCCTGATCTTTTAATCCATATTTCATAGTCTTTTGTTCCCTTACACCACACACATATATACACAAACATGGTTTTTGGCAACATTCAGTATTTTCAGTTGTGCAGTCTTACCCCCTTTTAGTTGAGGCTAATTTTTTGTGAAGCTAATGAAGTTGAAGTATAGGGCCCCTTGCTTGCACAAGCCCATACCAAGGCTTTGGGCAGGTCCTAGTCATGTTTTTCATACAGTCATACATTTTCATAAAATTTTCAAATGTAAGTTATATTGGTTCCACTTCCAGAATAACAGTATAAACAGTTCTGTGAACCCTCGCTTCTGCAAAATAAGCACAACTAGTAGAAAAAACACACATTTCAAATCTGTGAAAAATGCCCTGCTTGTTTTTGCACAGTACTTAGAGTGTAAACCCTTGGATTGAAGGGTGGATTGAATGGTTGTGGTGGGAGCATGTGCAGGAGGCAACCAATCCAAGTGTCTGTTTCACATCAATGTTTCTCTCTTTCTGTCTCTCCCTCCTCCCTTCCACTGTCCCTAAAAATCAATGGAAAAATATCCTCCAGTGAGGATTAACAACAAAAAAAATCTGTAAAAATTGTCCAAAGAGCATACATAAAATGATGAAACACTTATTCCCAAAAGTCTTTATTCATAGCAGAATTAATTAACAAATAAATACTAAATTTATTACATATGGCCAAGATGTAAACTACTCTCTAAACCCTAATCTATTTTATATTTAATGTCCTGTAAATAAATTTTTTATTTCTAGAGAGAGGAAGGGAGACAGAGAGATGGAAACATCAATAATGAGAGAGAGCCCTAACCGGTTTGGCTCAGCGGATAGAGCGTCAGCCTGCGGACTCAAGGGTCCCAGGTTCGATTCTGGTATAGGGCATTTACCTTGGTTGAGGGCACATCCCCAGTAGGGGGCATGCAAGAGACAGCTGATTGATGTTTCTCTCTCATCGATGTTTCTGACTCTCTATTCCTCTTCTCTCCTCTCTGTAAAAAATCAATAAAATATATTTTTTTAAAAAATTTTTGAAAAACAAAAATAAAATAATGAGAGAGAAACATTGATTGGCTGCCTCCTATGCATCCCCTACTGGGGATCAAGCCTGCAACCCAGGCATGTACCCTGACCAGGAATTGAGCCCTGACCTCTTAGTTCATGGGCCCACGCTCAACCACTGAGCCACACCAGGCAGGCTGTAGTCTGAAAATTTTAATGAGAATCTAAAAAAAAAGTTTTCTATGGTAAATTAAAGATTTTGTTCATGAAAATGGTTAAATGTTGATGTCCTTGTCACACCAATATTTTTTAATGGACTCCTTCAATTGCACTTCTGTAACGTTTTGGTGAAAGTTCTTGATCTACTTAGACTGGAAATTCTAATCCATCCCATCTCCTCACTTGCAGATAAGTGACACCCTGGACATGGCCTCAGACATCCACATGCCAGGCCCGGTGTGCCTCATTGAGAACACTAACACGCAACTAGTGGTTAACCCAGAAGCTTTGAAGATCCTGTCTGCCATTACACAGCCTGTTGTGGTGGTGGCCATTGTGGGTCTCTACCGCACAGGCAAATCCTACCTGATGAACAAGCTGGCTGGGCAGCAAAAAGGTGAGGGGCACCAGCTAAGCTCTGCCAGATCCCTTCTGTCTCCCCACTCCCAGCATGGAGTATGGTTTTACAAGAAGAGCAAGGTAGAGATGGGGAGGAATATTGAAAGCGACCTTTTAATCTACCATTATGTTCTTTCCTTACTGTGGTCTGAGAGAGTCAACTCACTGTCTCTTCCCACTTTCCTTAATTTCCCTTTTAAAAGCATAATTTGTATTCTTTTCCTAGAATTCTATGTTTAATTTTTTAAAGAATCACCATATCATTTCCCACGACAACTCTACGATTTTACATTTCTCCCAGAAATGCACAGGATTCTAATTTCTCAACATTCTTGCCAATACCTGTTATTTTGCTGTGTGTGTGGTGTTTTTGTTGTTGTTTGTTTGTTTTTATTGACGTCAGACAGGGAGAAAGAGAGATAGAAACATTAATAATGAGAGAGAATCATTGATTGTCTGCCTCCTGCACACCCCCACACTGGGGATCACGCTCAAAACCCAAGCTGGGAATCAAACTATGACCTCCTGGTTCATAGGTCCACACTCAACCACGAGCTACGCTGGCGGGCTGTTATTTTATTTTTTTGATAGTGATCATCCTAATGGGTGTGAAATAATATCTCATTGTGGTTTTGATTTGTATTTCCCTGATAGCTAGTGCTGTTAATTATCTTGTTATGTGTTTACTGGTTACTTGTATATTTTCTTTAAGGAAATGTCTGTTCAAGTCCTTCACTTACTTTTTAATTGGGTTGTTTGTTTTCTGGGGTTGTGTTGCAGAACTTCTTTATATATTCTGGATCTCAATCCCTCAACTAAGAAATAATTTCCCCAACTCCACAGGATACCTATGGATCTCTGTGGATTGTATCCTTTGACTCACAAAAGTTTTAATTTTGAATCCAACTTAACTATTTTTCTTTCATTGTTTATGCTTTTGGTGTCAAATCCAAGAAATCATTCCAAATTCAATATTATGAAGCTTTCCCCCTATATTTTCTTCTATGAATTTTATAGTTTTAGCTCTTACATGTAGGTCTTTGAACTATTTTGATTAATTTTGTAGAAGGAAAAGCTTTCTATCTTGCACCATAGAGTGTGATGCTGGCTGAAGGATTTTCATATATAGCTTTTATTATGTTGAGTTAGTTTTCTTCTAGTCCTCATTTGTTTATGTTTTTATAATAAAAAGGTGTTGAATGTTTTTATGTATTGGATATTTGAATTTCCCTGTTTCTCTGTAAAATCAATACTGATTGTAGTTTTTTTAAAAATGTATTTTTATTGATTTCAGAAAGGAAGGGAGAGGGAGAGAGAGCTAGAAACATCAGTTATGAGAGAGAACCATTGATCAGCTACCTCCTGCACTCCCCACACTGGGGATGGAGCCCAAAATCAGGGCATGTGCCCTGCCTCCTAGTCAAACCATGACCTCCTGGTTCTTAGGTCAACGCTCAACCTCTGAGCAACGCCACCCAGGGTAATGCTTGTAATCTCTCCTTACCTTGATTATGTTAACTTTTATCTCCATTTAAAGACACATCTGCTATGAAAACTCCACTCCCTCCCTCTCCTCTCCTCCTGAAGGCTTCTCTCTGGGCTCCACGGTTCAGTCTCACACCAAAGGCATCTGGATGTGGTGTGTGCCGCACCCTAAGAAGCCAAACTACACCCTAGTTCTGCTTGACACTGAGGGGCTGGGAGATGTACAGAAGGTAAGTATTAAAGATTCAATTTGGAGATAATCCCCTCATTTCTAGGTATTGTCTACACTAATTAATATTTTTTATTTTTTTAAATTTTTATTATTATTTTAATTTTTATTCAAATAAGAGCTGGCACTAAACCATATGTGTTTTTTTCATTTCTGCTTATGTGCTAAGAGGCCAAATTTTGCAATCAGGGATCATGAAAATAAAAGGCAGAATCCGAGAAGACCATAGTGGTCATTAGATAGTATTCTAATTGTTAACAAGACGCTATAAGCTAATCCGGTTAACATAGATGCATAAAGGTACTACAAACAAAATCAGCCATGAGTCCTATCCTGCAGAGAACTTTAGTTAAGGATTAATGTTCAGAAGTCCTAAACTGTTGTTTCAATTTAAACTCTGTCATTAACACAGTGGCCTTAACAAAGTATTTCACTTCTTTTAACCTCAGTTTTCTGATTTGTAAAACAAATGCAAATGGTCTATATTGGCCATATAGTATTGTTTTGACTATTTAATAAGAATGGAAAGTGTTAAGTGAATAATAATGACTAGATAAAATAACTATAAGTATTATTATTCTTACATAAGTCAATTTTGCTGCAAAAACATAGAGAAATTAAATTACATTTAAGGCTTTAGAGTGCCCACCAGCTGGACTATGTCTTTCAATAATCTGTCCATGGTCATAAGAGGACCTAGTGAGAATCAGTGTAACCAAAAATACTGATCAGAAGACTATTCATAGTCCAAGTTCGACTAACAATTTTCATTTGAATTTGTTTTCAATTTTCATTTGAATTTGTTTGTCATTAATCTAAAAAAAAGCCACTCAACTAAATGAGCATCCGTTTACTACTGCTGATCTGGAAAGTGCCATGAGAATAAAACATAATCCTGGCCCAAATGTGTTCTGATTTCCAGGGTGACAACCAAAATGACTCCTGGATCTTTGCCCTGGCAATACTGCTGAGCAGCACCTTTGTGTATAATAGCATGGGGACCATAAACCAGCAGGCCATGGACCAACTGCAGTATCCTTTTTGTGGTCCAGAACAGCATCAAAATCAGAGGGGAGACTAGTACCTAAATACCAGCTCCCTGAATGTGAATCCTGGAGAATCAAGCACAAAAAGAGAAAGTATGAAAAATAATTCAAGGGCAGGAAGAATTAACACTTGAGTTAGAAACAAAGCCAAAACAAAGGTTTGGAATATGTGGGACTAATATGGCATGAGGGGCACTGTTCTTTTACACCATTTTTCCTTAGTTTGCTACTCAGCTATGTGACAGAGCTGACAGAAAAAATAAGGGCAAAATCTTCACGTAATGCAAATGAGGTTGAGGATTCAGCTGACTTTGTGAGCTTCTTTCCAGATTTTGTGTGGACACTGAGGGATTTTTCCCTAGAATTGGCAGTAGATGGACAACCCATCTCAGCAGACGAGTACCTGCAGAATTCACTCAAACTCAAGCAAGGTAAAGGGGACTGAGAACTGATAATTGGGAATCACAAGCCATTAGCAACCATCATCTTTTATTTTTCTATTAGTGTTTTTACATGTATAGTTTTCTACTTCTCAGCTGCCTAGCTCTAAGAATTAATACTTGTTTGATATCTAAATTTATAAATTTGATTTTGAATTATCTTCTCCCCTATTCTAAGAGCAACTTTCTTTTTTTTTTTTCATTTTTCCCTGTACTGTGATCAGATTGATTTTATATCCCTGCTTAGGGCTTGTGATGCTGTAATTAGCCAAAGAATATGGAGTAGAATGGGCATTTAATTAAAGAAAATAGATTAAAGCATGACAATGCACTAGGGTAGGGGTTGGCAAACTATACACACAGGCAAATGATGACCAATGCAGCCTGCCAGCTATCTTACAAATAAGTTTTACTGAATACTTGGAAAAGAAACCACCTGACCTGCAAAGCCTAATATATTTACCATTTGACCATTTACAGAAAAAGTCTCCAAGCCCTTATATTAAGCAAAGCCCTTTTTTATCTCTCTCCAGGTACCAGTCCCAAAGATAAAAATTTTAACCTGCCCCGACTTTGTATCCGAAAGTTCTTCCCAAAGAAGAAATGCTTTATCTTTGATCGCCCCACTCATCGGAAGAAGCTAGGCCAACTTGAGACAATGAATGATGATGAGCTGGACCCCGAATTTGTGCAACAAGCTGCTGACTTCTGTTCCTACATCTTTAGCAAGTCCAAAGTCAAAACTCTTTCAGGAGGCATCCAGGTCAATGGACCCCGTGAGTCCACTTCCCGGTCATTACTCTCACTGTTAAGACTAAAGGAAGGTGGAATAGCATCCACCTAGTTTCAGCTTTGAAAAATGCAAATCTACTACTATTACTGTGGTATATTCTAGATGACAGAACATTTGTAATAGATTTAGTCAGATTTCGTGGATGAGAAAAGATAGAAAAGGACAAATCAAAAAAGCTCTATTGCTTAAAATTGCCTGAATAAGCTGGACCTGTACTATCCCATATAATAGCTACTAGACAAGTGTAGCAGCAACATTTATCTAAAATAAAATTTAGATTAATTAGAATTAAAGAAAATTAACAATTCTGATTACATGGCTAGTGACTCCAATATTGGACAGCATATATAGCACAGGACCATCATCACAGAAAGTTCTCTTAGACAGGGTTCTACTAGAATAAATAAAATGGAGGACTCCTTTTAAAATTTATTTTGAGTTTTTTAATCCTCACCCAAGGATGCTTTTCAATGAATTTGAGAGAGAGAGAGAAACATCGATGTGAGAGAGAAACATTAATCAGTTGCCTCCTGCATGCACCCCAACTGGGGATTGAATCCACAACGTAGGTGTATTCCCTGACCAGGGATCAACCTACAACTTTTTGGTGCATGGGACGATGCTACAACCAACTGAGCCACCTGGCCAGGGCAGAGGACTTCTTTTTAATTGTTTCACAAATATTGATTTTATAAATGCTTACCACGGACCAGAACTGATGATAGAGACATAAATGAGAGGTACATTTCCTATTCTAACGGTGCTTAGGGGTAAAGCACATGCACTCAATAAACACAGGTCTATGGTGCCTACAACAGAGGTTCTCACCCTTTGATATGTGTCCACATCACCCAAGATCTTGCCAGAGGAGGATTTAATTCAGTTGATCTGGAGCAGAGGTTGAGAGTTTGCATTTCTAGAAAACTTCTAGGTGATTCTGAGGACTTAGATGCTGTGAGCAAAAAGAGTGTTGAGAGATATCATCAGATTTATAGAAGATGGACAGTTTCCTCATCCCACCTACAACAAACATTAACTTTTGTTCTCTATTTGTAGGGCTGGAGACTCTGGTGATGACCTATATCAATGCCATCAGCAGTGGGGACCTGCCCTGCATGGAGAACGCAGTCCTGGCCTTGGCCCAGATAGAGAACTCAGCTGCAGTGCAAAAGGCCATGGCCCACTATGACCAGCAGATGGCCGAGAAGGTTCAGCTGCCCACAGAAACCCTCCAAGAGCTCCTGGACCTGCACATGGCCAGTGAGAAAGAGGCCATTGAAGTCTTCATGAAGAATTCCTTCAAGGATGTAGACCATTTATTTCAAAAGGAATTAGCGGTAATTTTTTTCTTATGTTTATATGGATTAGGGTCTCAGAAAGCAAAGTACTACCAGAAAATAAAATGGATATTTATCATGAAAGTAAGAATTCTTACTAGACTTCAAAATGATAAAACCACTTTTTATCATTATTATAGTAAGAAGAACTAATTTTATTATGATTGACTTAAAGTTTTGAACATTTTGTTTGCTTTCATGCATAAACTAATACTATTTCTCATAATTTAGTTAAATGCATGCAGGTAACAATCAGAGTTTTGCATCAACTTATATCGTTGCTGTTATCAGATGATTTAATATTATAGCCAAAAGCAAAGAAAGATGTAGTCTTAGTTATCTTGAGCAGGCTTATATTGAGCCACATTTCTTCCATATGCAATCGCTGGTCCAATGGGAAAAGCAGAAGTTTCTCTCTAAAGGTGTATTTGTAGAACGAGAGAACCTAGTCCTGACCTATGTCAATGCCATCAGCAGTGGGGACCTGCCCTGCATGGAGAACGCAGTCATGGCCTCAGCCCAGATAGAGAACTAGGCTGCATTGCAAAAGGCCATGGCCCACTATGACCAGCAGGTGGGTAGCATCAATGCTAACATAAAGCCAGCAATCTCTGCCACGAACTTCACCTCCAAGGAGAAAGGGTCGTCAATAGAAAGACAGGATCAGGAGGAAGGATGTGGTCCTGCTGAGGTGCCTGTAAGTTTTTACAGGGTCACAGACTGGTTTTTGAGAAGTCTTTCCAAAAATGCTGAGGTCAAGCTAACATTTTCTCTGTACTCTTTCTACGTCCTATTTTCACATTAAAGGCTCAGCTAGAAAAAAGGCGAGATGACTATTATAAAGAGAATATGAAAGCATCATCGGATCGCTGCTCAGCTTTACTTAAGGATATCTTCCATTCTTTAGAAGAAGATATAAAGCAGGGGGTTTATTCTAAATCAGGAGGATATCATCTCTTAATACAGACTATGCAGGAGCTGAAGAAAAAGTATCTTCAGGAACCCAGGAAGGGAATACAGGTAACCAGCATTTATCTGTCTCTCTGTTGCTCCCCTCAACCCCACACTTCCCTTTCTCCCAGTCTCCCTCCACCTCCTTTCCTTGGATCTGCTCTCTCCACAATGGGTTCATTCCTCACCCCATATGGGATCACAGAACCAACAGCTCTAAAAGTAGAGCCCTCATCAGAGAACAGGGACTCTCAATTTATATTTATATCAATCTCTTACAAAGGTCTGCTTCATAGGGTGCCAGGCTTGGCCAATGTGGAGCATATGCCCACCCTGTGACAGGGGCCCCTTGACCAGCACAAGGACCAGGGCCAGCAAATCAATTCCTACAGGAAAAAATGGTGGACAAACAGGAATAAGTGTTTCCAGTGACTTCTTATTAATAATGCCATTTTTTCTGAGTTGTAGAGTGAAGAAGTTCTTCAGACATACCTGAGATCCAAGGAGTCTGTGATTGATGCAATTCTACAGACAGACCAGACTCTCACAGAAAAGGAAAAGGAGATCGAAGGTGAGGAGCAAGTCAAGAGACTAGATAGCCTCAACAGCTTTTAAAAGTTCAAATGATTTGGCTTGGAGAACCTGGGGTCCTTAAACAAGAGCCAGATGAACAAAGATGCCTATCACTATCAAAGTCAGTCTCAGTGGGGCATAGGCAGTCAGCAGCAACAATGACAGGTAAGTTCACAAAGAAGAAAAAGCAAGGTGGTCACCCACATGAATTTGTCTTCTTCCTTTCCTCCTGGCAGTGCAACGTGTGAAAGGTGAATCTGCAGAGGCTGCAGCAAAAATGCTGGAGGAAATGCAGAAGAAGAATCAGCAGATGATGGAGGAGAAAGAAAAGAGTTATCAGGAACATGTGAAACAATTGACTGAGAAGATGGAGCAGGAGAGGGCCCAATTAATGGCAGAGCAAGAGAGGGCTCTGTCTCTTAAACTTCAGGTATGTTAATGGCATCACCTTGAGGTTTCTCTTTTTCTGTTTACTGTCCACTCTTCCTGACTTGTTTGTGTGTCTGTTAGAACCCAAAACCCAGAAGGACCTTGCTTGCCCATTTATACTTCTCAATCCCTGTCTCTCTGCCTGACTTGGAGTCTGGTTATTAAAAAAAAATTATTTTCCTTTATCTCACATCCAGTCCTTCATCAATACATTCTTCAATCAATGGTAGCTATTATCTTCCAGGCATTGTAAATATTTCTTATCTGTGTCTCTTGCTTAATATTACATGGAGCAAGAATTGCTGTGTACCTATACCTTAGGAGAAGAAACAGAGATTCACAGAAGATGAGCTTTTATAGGGTCACACAGATTGGTAAGATATCTGAACCACCTTCACCACTTAGGAATCTACAATCACTGTTTTTCTGTCACACCTGGTATGACTTCGGTTCTAAGAGAACCTTTATGAGCAGAAAGACTCCTTGCCTTTCACACATGTGTCTGCCACTCCTGACTGTTTGCTATGCCCTACGTCTAGTTTGTGTAGTGAGTTATGTGCAGAAATCCTGTGTGGACAGTTGGGGCCTTGATGTCCTTACTTCTATCCTGCTACTCTTGCCACCAAGCTGTGGAAGCTTAAATCAAATTCCCTGATCTAAGATTCAGACACTTCCTTTGATTTTGATAATTTTTTTATTTCTGTCATGTGTATGTATATAAAAGTCTCTCTGTGTGTGTGTGTGTGTGTGTGTGTGTGTGTAAAAGAGTCTATAAAATTTGAAAAGAAACATTTGATTAAGATTGCCCACATATGTTGTATAGGATTAATGGGACTTATAATTTAATTTTATCACTATATAAGAAGGTATAAGCCAAAATCTCTCTTAGCTAAAGGAAGCTCAAGAAAAGCAATCATGCAGCTAGGATGTCCAAGAGAAAGTATAATGAATATTTATGGTGGAGAAAATTTCAAGAAGAAATTAAATACTAAGAATGTTGAAACTAGCTAGAAGTTGAGATTTGCTTACTGCTGTACTTTATTTACTCTTATTTGTCCCTTTTTAGGAACAGGCCATGTTTCTAAAAGAAGGATTCCAAAATGAGAGCAGACAACTTCAGAGAGAAATTGATAATCTCAACAATAACATGAAAAATATCAATGGCGGCGGTGGTTGTATCTTAATCTAAAGATCTAAGGGAAAGCTTCCCTGGTCACTCTACCCAAGGCATAACTCAAGCAGTTTTAGAATCTGGAAAAATGTCACAACTTGAGAAAAAGTGACCTCCTTTAAGCTGATAAAAGAAATCTACAAAAAGCACTTCACCTAACATACTTAATGATAAAAAATGGAATGCTTTGCCCCTATCACAGGAATAAAGCAAGGATGTGCAGTCTCCCCACTCCTATGAAACAGTATAATGAAAGGCTTCCTACAATATGGCAAAAGGAAGGAAGGAAGGAAAGAAGGAAGGAAGGAAGGAAGGAAGGAAGGAAGGAAGGAAGGAAGGAAGAAAGAAAGAAAGAAAGAAAGAAAGAAAGAAAGAAAGAAAGAAAGAAAGAAAGAAAGAAAGAAAGAAAGGAAGGAAGAAAGAAAAGTCAGAAAGGATAAAACTGCCTTTATTCTCACACACTATGATTATCCACATAGAAAAATCCCAGAGACTCTGCAACAAAAGCAAAAAACAGCAACAACAATGACTCTTGGGACAACTTTGTAAGTTTAAAAAGGTTGTAAGATTCAAGGTCAATTCACAAAAATCCACTTTCAACTGTATTTTTATATAAAACCAATGCACTATTGGAAACCAAAAATTAAAAGACAATATCACTTACAATAGCTGTTTTTAAAATGTGGAATACTTAGGTAGAAATATAACTAAACACACACATGATCTTCTATGCTGAAAAACATCCTAAGACCAAGAGATTATGGGATCGATCATGATGTATGAATTTCCTTAGATTCCAACTCCCTTGTTGTTTTTATGATGTTCCTTTTACTCATTGTAGAGAAGGTTCAAGACCCTTATTTTTAGAGTTATCCCTGACAAAAGCATGTGCCTAGTATTTGTTAAGTTTCCATGAGCACTAAAAATATGTCAACTGTGGGGGGCAGGTGGGTATGGGAGGGTCAATGGGGAAAACGGGTGATAGCTGTAATACTATCAACAATAAAGATAAATGCAATATGTCTATCCATTGTGTGTTAGGCTTTTATCCAAACAGAAAGAGGAAAAAATATGGCTCAGAACTCAGTGCCACATAATATGCCTACTACACACACACACACACACACACAGACACACACACACACACTACCCTTCCCACTCACTGTGAGTTCTTTGACAGCAGGATTTCATAGAACACAAGACAGGAAAACTTACTCAGAGTTTTTTCCCCCCAAACTATGTTCAAATCAGAGTCCCTAGGGAGTTAGGTGAGGCTTCATGAAAAGCAGCCATTGCTTAGGCTACAGGGATCATTCATTCAAAAAACTTTGGTTGAGTACCTATCACATTCTGCCAAGGAGTGGGAATATAGTTGTGGTCCCTCTCTTAAGGAGCTCATAGTCTAGTGGTGAAGACAGAGATTAAATAATACAGAAAACTAAATGCCCAAGAAATTGAAAGGAGAGGATTTCTTATTTAGAAAAGGGTTGATCTAATCCCTTTACCCCAGTGATGGCGAACCTTTTGAGCTCAGCGTGTCAGCATTTTGAAAACCCCTAACTTAACTCTGGTGCCGTGTCACATATAGAAATTTTTTGATATTTGCAACCATAGTAAAACAAAGATTTATATTTTTGATATTTATTTTATATATTTAAATGCCATTTAACAAAGAAAGATCAACCAAAAAAATGAGTTCACGTGTCACCTCTGACACGCGTGTCATAGCTTCGCCATCACTGCTCTACCCCAACATATATGAAATGGCTCCTTAGTATGTCTTAACCATATTTCTCTTATCAATTAGTGGAAAAAAGAAATCCAATTTGGGAGGGAGAGATAGAAAGAGAGATAGTGCCTATCACCTGGCCCCCAAAACCTATTTAGTGAACAGTGTGTCAAGCTCACAGTGTCTCTTTGAGTTGATTGGTAAAGAAATGAAGAAAGGAAGAAAGCAATGGGTTCCATCTAGTGGCCAATATTGTTGTCACTGTTCACAGTATTTTATCACTACCTTTTATCACGAGAATTTTTTTTAAATTAAATCTTTATTGTTCAGATTATTACAGTTGTTCCTCTTTTTCCCCCCATAGCTCCCCTCCACCCGGTTCCCACCCCACCCTCTGCCCTTGCCCCCGCCCTCACTGTCCTTATCCATACGTGTACAATTTTTGTCCAGTCTCTTCCCGCACCCCCCACACCCCTTTCCCCACCGAAAATAGTCAGTCCACTCCCTTTCTATGCCCCTGATTCTATTATATTCACCAGTTTATTCTGTTCATCAGATTATTTATTCACTTGATTTTTAGATTCACTTGTTGATAGATGTGTATTTGTTGTTCATAATTTGTATCTTTACCTTTTTCTTCTTCTTCTTAAAGGATACCTTTCAGCATTTCATATAATACTGGTTTGGTGGTGATGAACTCCTTTAGCTTTTTCTTATCTGTGAAGCTATTTATCTGACCTTCAATTCTGAATGATAACTTTGCCGGGTAAAATAATCTTGGTTGTAGAATCTTGGTATACATCACTTTGAATATTTCTTGCCACTCCCTTCTGGCCTGCATAGTTTCTGTTGAGAAATCAGCTGACAATTGTATGGGTACTCACTTGTAGGTAACTGACTATTTTTCCCTTGCTGCTTTTAAGATTCTCTCTTTGTCTTTTGCTCTTGGCATTTTAATTATGATGTGTCTTGGTGTGGTCCTCTTTGGATTCCTTTTGTTTGGGATTCTCTGCGCTTCCTGGACTTGTAAGTCTATTTCTTTCACCAGGTAGGAGAAGTTTTCTGTCATTATTTCTTCAAATAGGTTTTCAATATCTTGCTGTCTCTCATCTTCTGGCACTCCTATTATTCTGATATTGGTACGCTTGAAGTTGTCCCAGAGACTCCTTACACTATCTTCATATTTTTGGATTCTTTTTTCTTTTTGTTTTTCCCAGTGGGTGTTTTTTGCTTCTTCGTATTTCAAATCTTTGACTTGATTCTTGCAATCCTCTAGTCTGCTGTTGGGGGTCTGTATAATATTTTTTATTTCAGTCAGTGTATGCTTAATTTCTAGTTGGTCCTTTTTCATAACCTCAAGGGTCTCACTAGATTTCTTGAAGGTTTCACTAAATTTATTCGCAGTTTCTAGAAAATTCTCGAAAAACCTTAGAAGTGTGGTTTTGAACTCTATATCCAGTAGTTTGCTTACCTCCATTTCTGTCATTTGTGACCTGTTTTTTTGTCTCCGCATTTTTTATGCTTCACTGTGTTGATAGAGTGGCTTTCTGTGCTAGGTGTCCTATAGGGCCCAGTGGCTCAGCCTCCCCAATTACCTGAGGTGGACACTTTTGGTGCACCGCTTTGTGGGTTTTGTGCACAGTCTTATTGTAGTTAAGCCTTGATTGTTGTAGGTATCACTGGGAGGAATTGACCTCCAGGCCAATTGGCTATGAGAATCAGCTGTATCTGCAGTGTGAGAACTTCTGTGCTGGAGACACCCTTCTGGGGCAATACTTGCTTCAGTGGGGCTTTGGTGCTCACTGTGTCTGCCCCCTGAGTGTGTCCCTTATGGATCTGAGGCGTTGTAATCTGAATGGTCCCACTCTGACCACTGGTTACACTGGCTCTTGGATCTCTAAGGAGGTACTAATTTATCCTCTGCCTGAGGCTACCCAGCAGAAGCTATGGAGAGATCTGCAGATTTCCCTTCTTTGTTTGAGGTTTGAAGGTGCCCAGATGAGGCCCAGTTGTGAAGCAATGCAAACTGCTGTGGGGTCTTGCGCCTTCTTTTGGAAGTCTGGGTCTCTCTGACCCAGCTGCAGTTTGTTAGGTAATTTTCAGATTGCAAAGGGCCAGGCTTTTCATATGTAAAAGCCTCTGCACACAACTTGGGTGGGGCGGAGTCTCAGGGAATCAACAAGGTGGAGCAAACAGCTATGGCTGCTCCTCAGCCTTGCCCTAAGAGGTCCCGGGTCTTAAGTGTCCCAGTAAGTGCTGCAAGCATCTTTGAGAGAAAGCCGCCGTTGAGTTCCGACCGATGCCAGACAGTCAGTTTTTCCCCGTATGAGTCTGGGTCCCCAGAGACTTGCCCAGAACTGGAGTTCACAACAGTAGGGAGCTTGAGACTCCCTCCCAATTGAACAAGACAACCGTGTCCTCAGTTGCCAGCCCTTTCCACGTGTGCCTCCGTACCTCTGCACTTTACTTCTGCACCTCCTCTGAGTATCAGTGTGCTTTTCTCTTTCCTTCTAGTTGTAGAATTTCCACTCAGCTAGCCTTCCTGTGGTTCTGGATGATGTCTGTTTTGTCTTTTAGTTGTATTTTTGAAGTGGTTGTGGGAAGCAGCAATTTCCGGTGTTTACCTATGCCACCATCTTGGTTTCTCCTCGAGTTTGTTCATGTTTATTGTTTGTCTCCCCCACTAGAATACAAGTGGGCAGGAACATTACCTATTCTGTTTATCACAGACTCAGCCATGTAGAAGGTCTCCTGGCATGTAGTAAATCATACAATAAAAATTTTTAAACACACGGTTATACAACTTAATGAATAGTTTATCATCCCAGCACCATTCCTCATGCTTCTCACTAAAAGTTTAACATTTGATTATTTAATATCATATTGAATATTACAGGAATTGGACAGTTATCTTAGTTCTTGTACTATTTAGAGTACAGTCTGCTCCGTCTCCCTGTCTGTCTCCATAAAGGATTTCTTCATTATTTCTTCTTTATAGACCTAGAGAACCTACGTTCCTGCCATTGCTCTGGGGATCTAGCTGACAGAAAGCATGTTGTGCTGACCAGCAGCAGTGCCAAAAGGACATTGCACACTAGGACAAATTGAAGGAGCAATGGGTAGTCCCCACAGAAACCCTCCAGGAGCTGAGAGCCTGCAGAAAGCCTTAAGAGAGAGGCCTCTAAAAGCTTTAGCGCTCAGTCCTGCATGTGAACCAGGAATTCCGGAGGCGAAGCCACACTGAGAGAGGAAACATTCCCTTCCTGAGAAGGACAATTCCTACCAGGTTCTAACAGGGATTCTCACCTATGCAGTGACATATTCAAACACTATTAGCCGGACCCACACACCGAGTCCACACCTTTTTAAAAATTGTTAAAAGACTGTGAAAAATTTCTCACTGACTCAAGTAACCACTGCTAATATTAAATTGATGTAAATCCAGTCAAAGCGCAAGTGGATAAACAGACAGGAAGGCAGGCAGATAGATAAATAGATACATAGTTACCCTGGGCAGCCTTTCTGTGGCTAAATGTACAATGTCTATTACAATATTTGAAATATATAATGTTTGTACAGCTATTATTACCTGGCTGGAAAGCATCAATTTACTTTCATAATACATACCAAAAAAAATCTTGCATTTAAAATAACAATATGCAGTTGAAAAATTGATATAACTCTTTTTTGACAAATATAATTGTATATATTTAATATGTGAAATATGATTTTATCTCTTTACTAGAAGCCCGGTGCATGAAATTCGTGCATGGAGAAGGGGTTCCCTCAGCCCAGCCAGTACCCTCTCTAATCTGGGACCCCTTGTGGGATGTCTGACTGCCGGTTTAGGCCCGATTCCACAGATATCAGGCCTAAACCGGCAGTCGGACACCCCTCTCGCAATCTGGGACCACTGCCTCCTAACCACTTCCCTGCCTGCCTGCCTGATAGCCCCTAACTGCCTCTGCCTGCCTGCCTGCCTGCCTAGTAGCCCCTAACTGCCTTCCCCTGCTAGCGTGATCTCGCTCCCAACTGCTCTCCCCTGCCGACCTGGTTGCCCCAACTGCCTCTGCCTGCCAGATCACCCCTAACTGCCCTCCCCTGCTGGCCTGATCTCAACCCCAACTGTTCTCCCTGCCAGCCTGATCTCACCCTCAACTGCCTCTGCCTGCCTGATCACCCCTAACTGCCCTTCCTTGCCGGCCTGATCCTGCCAACTGTCCTCCCCTGCTGACCTGGTTTCCCCCAACTGCCTCTGCCTGCCATCACCCTTAACTGCCCTCCCCTGCCGGCCTGATCTCGACCCCAACTGCCCTCCCCAGCCAGCCTGGTTGCCCCAACTGCTTTCCCCTGCAGGCCTGATCTCACCCCCAACAGCCCTCCCCTGCCAGCCTGATCTCGCCCCCAACAGCCTTCCCCTGCTGGCCTGATCACCCCTAACTGCCTCTGCCTGCCTGATCACCCCTAACTGCCCTTCCCCTGCAGGCCTGATCTCGCCCCCAACTGCCTTCCCATGCTGGCCAATTTGGTTCTGATTGGTCAGTTTCTATGCCAGGAGTGTCAAAAGCTCCAGCTCCTAGGCAGCCATTGGCTCCTCACAGGTCACCCAGATTTGGTTCTGACTGGTCAGTTTCTATGCCATTCAGTGTCAAAAGGTCCGCCTCCTAGGCACCCATTGGTTCCTCACAGGTCACCCAGATTTGGTTCTGATTGGTTAGTTTCTATGCCAGTCGGCGTCTATGGGCCTATCTCTGGGACTGATCAGAGAGGCAGGGATGATCACCAGCCCCCATGGAGGCCCAGAGAGAAACAGAGGCACAGCTGCTGGCGAAGCCCAGAGAGAAAGAGAGAGACAATGGCGGATGAACAGCTGCCACAGGGGCTGGGGATCAGACGCTGCCTCTCCAGGCCTCTCTTCGGGCCAGATCCACAGCCCCGTCAGCTGTCAGTGCTGGGTGGCTGCACCCGCACCGGCGGAAGTCAGTGCTCGGTCATCAACTACCCAGCACTGACTGCAGTGTTCAGTCAAGCCTTTGGTCGTTCATTACAGACCCTGGGTTTTTATATATTAGGATTATGTTTTAAATGTTTTTATTGATTTTTAGAGAGAGAAGAATAGAATGGGATAGAGAGATCAAAGCATCAGTGATAGAAATACATGGATTAGCTGCCTAATGGGGATCAAGCCCACAACCCAAACATGTGGCTTTACCAGGAATCAATCTGATGACCTCTTGTTTCATGTGTTGTTTTTTTGGGGAGTTGGTGGAGTGATGAAAATTTCTCATTGATTATAGCGATGGTTACACAAATATATATAAAACCATACATTGTACCTTTTGAATTTGTGAATTGTATGGCATATGATCTATATCCCAATAAACCAGTCTGGTTGGGTTTTTTTTAAGAAGGTTATATAGCCTGCACTCCTGTGGTGGTGGTGATTTAGTCAACCTTGTCATCTTCTGAGGCCTCCTTTTTTTCTCTCTAAGACTTGTTCTTTTCAACCTATCTCCAATTTCTAACTACTATTCATTATTATGTACAGCAGTACAGGTGACCAGGTTTTGTCCTCCCTTTGTATATTCAACAACCCTTTAATATATTTGCTGAACAAAGGTCTTCTTCTAGGTGTCATCACTATAGAAAACCTTCCCAAATTAGCCCACCCCTGCATGCACAGTGTAAGTCTCATCCCTGAAGTCCATGGTGGATTCAATCAGAATGTATGGTGAACTGAGCAAAAGGAATGGGATTGGTTCTGTATGTAAATTTTACTCACCTGTGAAAACCCCTTGCAGTCCTGTGTCTGTTCTAATAGAAACAGTGTACCTACTTAATCAGATACATTACTTTTCCTCCAAAACCAAGGGAGTAAGAGATGACTTATTTACTATAAGAAATTATTTTTCTTACCTTCATTTCTTTTTTTTTTCTTCAGATTATTCTGTCTACCTGCATTTGATAATGAGACTTTAAATTATGGCAGGCTAGATATGGGGGAAACCTTCCCCCTACAAAATACCTATAAATGCCAAAAGAAATATTACTAACATTTTGAAACATATCGGTGTGTTTGCAAGAACATAAAGTTGGAGGAATCAAATATAGAAAATGAGAAGAAATCATGGTAGTGCCTGGAAGCTGAAGCTGTGACCATTCTGAAGCATGTGCCCATCTTTGACTCTTAATGACCATAAGGAGAGCTGAGGAGGAAGTCTTGGTGCTGAGATCGGTAGGTTTTAATAATTGGAAACTTAGAATGAATTGGAAATCCTCCCAGGAAAGGGTAGGCTAATAAGTATTTATTTATAGCAAAGGAAAAATTACCAGATTGACCTGCATTAGAATTTAAAAATAAAACATTTCCCTTACCTGAGCATTGTATTGAACTTACCTACAATACAGGTGTGGTTTCAGAAACTACTTAAAATGAGCTGGCGTGGATAGGGCCCCAGGGCACCTGGCAGCAGCAAGTCCTTTTTGTAAGGCTGTGTTCAACTTGGACTCAGAGGATTCCCACAGAACAGTCCAGAGAAACATGGGGCCAAAACGCAAATCAGACAAGGGTGCAGCCCCACACAAGCAAGAGGTAGAAAGTAACAAACAAATGGCAGAAAGAGCCACTAGAATCAGACACTGTAATTTTGAGCTCAGGTGATAAAATAAAATGTTTACACTGTTTAATAATATAAGAAGAATATTTCAAGAGACAAGATGTCATAAAATAATATAAAGCAGATTTTGGGGGGAAAAATTTAAGCAAAAAATGTTTTTCTTGAATGGATAATATAATTAACCTTTACAAGATAATAACCTTCATTGTTATAGTTACATGTTAATTGTTGACTGTTAACTCTCACATACCCACCGAAGTAAAAGAAGTATGTGTTCATCATTTTACTTTTTGTTCAATCCCAGAGGTGTCCCCACTTTATTTTCTCCTGCCTCTTTAATCTATCACCAGTGGATTCCATGTAACCCACTTATGTCTCCTCCTTTGATTGTAATGTGTAAAACAAGGTGAAAAACTGCCATTCTCTGGAGCATTATCCCAATACATTGGAATTCTGCTTCCTGGCAATTGTGAATAGTTTGGCTCAAATAAACTCACAGAAATTCTCTACAGGTTTGAATGTTTTTAAGTTAACAAAATCATATGCCTTTAATGCAGTTCAAAACTCACTGGTGGCCTGGCTGGCAAGGCTCAATGGTTGAGCTATGAACCAGGAGTTTGCAGTTCAATTACCAGTCAGGGCACATGCCCGGGTTGCCAGCTTGATCCCTAGTAGGGAGTGTGGGAAACCGCCTATTGTCTTCACTAGCAGAGAGGTGTGGACAGAGAACCCGGAAGGCTGGTGACCCTAGAAGCCCAAGCAAAGGTCAGAGCTGTGCACCCACTGTTAGTCCAGACAATGGTAGCTGAAGCAACTTCCCCATTTATTATTATGTAAATCCTTGCTGATGGGCTAGTCTGCCTATTACTGAAAATTGCCTGCCTAAGGGCTATGGGTGGATCCCAAACCAATAAAAGGTTGGTTCGGCCTGAGCACAGGTGGAAGTCCTCCCCCTTGAGTTGGACTTGCTCCCCTGGCCCCCATTTCCCAAATTAATTCTTTTCTAGTCTCTCTTCATTTTGTGTGCGGCCTTCTCCAGAAACTGAACCCTGAACAGGTACCCTGAACCACGTCGTACGTGAAAGGGGCTACCACATCTGGCGCCTAACGCGGGACTTCTGGAGGAGATATTTTTCTGCCTAGAGCGAAGGAGGAAAAATACACCGAAAAAAGTTGTGAAAAATTCACTGAAAAAAGGTGAGGGAAATTCACCGCACACAAAAGCCCACGGACCAGCTACAGAATCCGGATCTGTAAGTAGGGTGGGAATGTCTTTCTAACCAGGCTTATGGGGCAGAATTTGGGTTAAAAAGTAAGAAACTTTATTATAGACTTTTGATTTGCATGCTTAAGGAGTTAAAGTTTCAGAAAGTAATCTCCTACAGTTTTTGCATGTTATTATAGAACATAACCCTTGTTTTCCTGAAGAAGGTACATTAGATTTTGAATGTTTGGCAAAGAGTTACTCAGAACTTGAAAAAAGGTCAGCAGCAGGGAAAAAACTTGCCTCCAAAAACTGTTTTCTCTTGTGGAACATGGTATTTCATTTGCTAGAGCCTTTAAGAGAGGCCAAGGTGGATAAATCTCCTCCCCTTGCACCCTCCGCTCCTAAAGAGGAGCAGAAAGAAAAGAACAAATGGGAGGAATGGCCTTCATGGTTCCCTCCACCTCCATGTCCTAATCCTGAAATGTTTAATTCGCCATTAATAGAATCACCTGGGCAAAAAGCCATCAGAGAAGGATTGAAGGACATGGCGGTAGAAGAAAGGCTTGCTTTTCCTATCATAGAAATGCCAGGAGCAAGCCCATGCAAACCGCATGCTGAATGCTCAAATAACTTATGAAAAGCAGGCAGGATGGGAAGAAGGTGGCATGTGGATGCTTGCTCTCCAAGTATTCTAATTTAAAGTCTCTTTCTCATAATTGAAAAGTTTTACAAAATTTAGAAATGCGTCTGGGATTTCTGTGCACGTGTAAAGAGAAAAGCTGGCTTGAAACAGATGTGCGCAACTGTCCTGTTTTGGACATTTAGATAGAGTTTTGAGCTGGAATCTCTTTGCAAATGTACAAAATAAAACCCAAGACTGGTTATTTCCTAAGAAAAATGACGAATTTGACCCAGGGAAGAAATACAGGCTGGTTCTAGCAACAAGATTGGTATTTTTCCATAATAAAGTGATTTTTTGAAATGTTAATGAAGCCCTGTTCCAAAATTAATCTTAAAGCCTCAAAGAAATTCAGCAAAATTGTCTGTTAAAGAAAATTTGCCAAAGTAAATGCCTTAAAATAATAATTGGATTTGAATCTCAAGAATTATTGAAATATATTAATTATAAAAATCTAAGTAGCCCGGTAAAAAACTGGTCCTTAGTTAATTAAAAAAGCTAGCTATGCCTTTCTAATGGAGGAAGGGGCTAGTTGCTTCCCGCCTCTAGCAAATTCTTAAAGAAAGAATGTGGTCAATTTACATCTGAAAAGACCAGGTAGACCTGAACCTGCGTTTCAAGTCTCAAATGTGGTTTTCCAGAGCTGCTTGAAACTAAAAAGTAAAGTTTACTAAATCAAATTATAAAAATTGTTCAATAATCTAAATTTGCTTCATGAAAAATCTAGGGGACAGAATTGAATTAATTAGTTGTGTCTTGTATTTGTGAAGTTTATTATTAAGAATATAAGATGTTATCAATCCAAAGAAATGCTAAACATTTAACTTGCCAGCTAAGAGTTTAAAGTTCTGGTTAAATAAATTGGGAGAAATCATATAATTGCAGTAAAATTTCAACATTTGTCTAATTGGAGGAGGAAAAATGGCGGAGGCTTAGACGGACGTGTTGGTGCTTTGTCCCGGAGCAGATAGGGGCGAGCAGCTGAAAAGGGTAACAATCAGCCCGATCAAGCTGGGGAGGTTCAGCTGAGAGACAGTCTGCAGCCAGGAAAGACAGAGAACTCCTAAAAAATGCGGATGGTTAGAGATTGAGGCTGAAACCTCCCCCTGGGCGCCAGCGCAGCGGCGAGACCGCGCCATCTTGGGTAGCGGTTACCAGCATCCAGAGAGTGGCTACTAACCCTGCAGCTACTAACCCTGCGGCTACTAACCCGGAGGTAACGACTCGCAAGCAGCGCGTCTACAAGAGCCCAGCGGAGACCTGCATCCCTCCACAGAAAGGTTAGACTTACCCAAAGGTGCGGTTTGCAGTTCAGGTTGGAGCGAGAACGCGCACGGGCGCAGGGGGAAATCTGCACACTCCAAAATCCGCGCACATAGAGGCCAGCGTAATCCGCAAGTGGGGAGGGCGCCCGCAGGGCTGCTGCCAGAAGGTAACACTATAAATGAGCCCATAGTTGGACTG
>NW_005871174.1:477863-481147 GCF_000147115.1 Myotis lucifugus
ATTGCCTAGCTGTTTTTGCCATCATGGAAATTCCAAAAATTATTAAAACTGATAATGGGCCTGCTTACACAAGCTGTCAATTCCAGGAATTTTGTAAAAGGTGGAAAATTCAGCACATTACAGGAATACCATATAATTCCCAAGGACAGGCCATTATTGAACGACAGCATCAGCGGCTAAAATCCCAACTTGAAAAACAAAAAGGGGGGATGATGGAGAAATCACCTGTGGGTAGGCTGCACCAAGCCTTAATTACTTTAAATTTTTTCACTTGTGATGCTGATGGAAAGACACCTATAGAGCTACATTGGTGTCAGAATAAAACAAAAGAAAATGGTCTAGTTAAATGGAAGGATCACGAATCTGGTTTATGGAAGGGACCTGATACATTATTAACCTTTGGCAGAGGGTACGCTTGTATATTCCCAGAGAATTTTTCCAAACCCGTGTGGATTCCTGCTAGAAATATTAAACTGCAACAGGGATCCAAGAGAGAAACTACCCAGACTAATGAGGACCTTGCGTCTGGAGCCACATCATGCAGCTGCAGACAATCCACTACCTCAGCCACAGAGAGCAGCGACTCCAAGCAGTCCACTGAAGAGCAGCAGGAGGAGGACAACAAACAGCCTGGAGACCATCTGGGGCATGATAAAGAAGACGGTACAGACGCCTGAAGCCTGAGAACATCTTTCTTGCCATGCTAGCAATAATCATCTGTACGTTAATATTACCTAGGGCAAATGTGGAAGTATTTCAGACTTATGCTCCTGACCCTTCATGGGTAAGAACCCTTATGTGGGCTGATCCCCTGCCTAATGTAGTATCCAGTAGGAACATGGGTGGGGCAAGGAAGTAGGGGACTATCACTAATTGATCCTGGGAGAGGTGCAGAAAATGTAACTAAGACCTTGTCTATACAAAAAGAAATTGACAGCCAGTTTAAAATTGAATTGCTATGGCCTAGAGCAAAGAATATCCTTACATGATATTATTCTACAATGTCATTAATAATTTTTGATATTTTTACAACAGCATATTGTACATTTATCCCAAACAAACTTACAAACTAATTCTTTGAATGTTTGGCAGCAATTTAATAAGGACATGAAAGGATTTAATCCCTCCCACTGTGTGGAAGGGCCCCTGGGAAGGCACTTGAGCATTCTATATTGGCCTCTCTTGCCCTTTTTGCCAAGAGGGTCCCTCTTCTCACAATCCAATTGCCCACAGCTGTTGCCTGAGCTCTCTGTTCATGCTGAGGTTGAACCTCATGGCGGCTGGTACCATGGATCTGGAGGAGACTCCAATGGCATGAGCTGAGACCTCCCTGGAGAAGAAACCTGGGTTCCCCAAGATATGTGATCAATACTGGGGCCCCACCAGCAGGCGAGGGGATCCCAAGGCAGTTGCTGGGCTTGGAGGCCACAGGGGCATAGGCTACCAAGGAGAAAGAACTGAACCTCACATCACCCTGCTTGGCCCCAGAGGATGGCTGGTTAGCCAGAGACAGGTAAGATTCCTCAGGGAAGGAACAACCTAAGACAGGCACAGTCGCAGAGGGGCCATCAGGAGAGAACTTGGGGGTCAACAGAGGTGGGGCACAGATCCTCACCCCCCCAACTATGCAGGGGCTTGAACACTCGCCCCTGCTGAGGGAGGTCTCCTTCCCCCATGGCTGCTTCCCACTTCCCATGCCCAACTCAGATCAGGACCCAGATAACAGAAAGAGACTTGGCCCAGCTCAGATTGGGACCCAGACAACAGAGACTTGGCTGACAGCAGCTACCCTATATCTAAATCCAGCCTAACACCAGGAATGCTCAGGGCCCTCTCAAGGATGCAAAATAATCCTTTCCATTAATATTTACAGTGTAAACTAAGATTGTTGTTAGAGTATTAAATTTGACAGTAAAATAGTAGTCAAGTTTTCAGATTAATTTAATTGGCTAATTGAAATAAGTAAATATTCAAGAAGTATAAACCAAAATTTTCATTTCATGGTAAAATTGCTTTACATGCAATGAACCTAAAGCAGTCATATTTAGGGCAAAAAATTAAAATTTAAAGTTATCTAGACTGCATTATAAAAAATGTTCCAAAAGCCTCCTAATAATTTGTTGGGGTCCAACCCCAACAGGTCCAGGGGTCCCCAAAGGTGTGGACGGAGTCGGATGAAGGAATGACACGGAGACAGCCTTCAGTTGATCAGCAGCCTAGCCAGGATCTCTAGCCAGGAACTCCAGCCAAGTTCTGGTCAGGATCTCCAGCGAAGTTCTGGTTTGGAACTCCAGCGGAAGTTCTGGCCAAGTTCTGGTTAGGATCTGATTAGGAACTGATGTTTATTGTCTTGTTACATCTGTATTTATACCAGTCAATTTTAATCCTGTCAATTTCTATTGCAAAGGTTAGGGAGTTTCTTATCTCCATTCCAGGGAGTAAAGATTATGTAGCTTAAGTGTGATTGTTTGTAGTTAAAGTGATTAACTACCCGCCTGGCACTTAGTTAAGGGGTTGTATCCCCTCCCTAACCTCAGGGAAAAACCCCCACCTGGGGAAACAACCTTTCTCGGAGAGGTGACCTTGGTTAAAACACATGGCGCTGAGGAGAGCAAACATATTAAGAACAGTATGCTATATATGCCAGGTCCCTTGAAACATATGCTGTGCAGATGTTTCTTCTCTGCAGCGACAGTGTCAAGCAGCAAGGATGGACTGGCTCCTGGCAATAATTAAATTTAAAAAAGGGGGGATAGTGGGAAAATACCATGTAAGGAAAAAAATCCTGTAACTAAATTACATCTAGAAAAAATTTTTCATTTGTAATGCTAACAGCAAGACACCAATGAAAAACATCAATGGTGTCAAAATAAGCCAAAGGAAAATCATTTGGGCAAATATAAAAAGGATCCCAAGTAAAATTTCCTTTATTAACTTTTGGTCGAGAATATGTTTATATATTTTCAGAAAACAACTCCAAGAACATGTGGATTCCTGCAACAGAGAGGAATTCTCAGGAATGCTCCAGCCATGAAGACAAGAGGAAAAACAATCCAGAGATGGAGGACGCTGACGACGCTTTGCCATGCTAGCAGTCAGCAGCTGTGCATCGCTGCAGGTTGCCCAGGACCAAACCAGAGAGGGTCAGAACTCCTTTGCCACCATTTGTCCACAATCCAGAACTGAAATATCATTGCTGACATGTACATATAAGGAACTGTCTGACATTGGAAACTTGGACTCAGAACTGTTTGACATTGAAATGGGACTCAAACATTTTTTGT
>NW_005871174.1:482015-491672 GCF_000147115.1 Myotis lucifugus
TTTCTGGACTCTCTATTCTATTCCACTGATCTATATGTCTGTTCTTGTGCCAGTACCAGGCAGTTTTGAGAACAGTGGCTTTGTAATACAGCTTGATATCTGGCATTGAGATCCCGCCTACTTTGTTCTTTCTCAGGATCGTTGCAGCTATTCGGGGTCTTTTTTTATTCCAGATGAATTTTTGGAGAGTTCGTTCTAGATCTTTGAAGAAGGCCATTGGTATTTTAATGGGGAGTGCGTTGAATGTATAGATTGCTTTGGGTAGTATAGACATTTTAATGATGTTGATTCTACCAATCCAAGAACATGGTATGTTCTTCCATCTGTTTATGTCTTCCTCTATCTCTTTTTTCAACGTCCTGTAGTTTTCTGAGTAGAGGTCTTTAACCTCTTTAGTTAAGTTTATTCCTAGGTATCTTAATTTTTTTGGTGCGATGGTAAATGGGATTGTTTTTCTAATCTCTCTTTCTGAAAGTTCACTATTGGTATATAGAAATGCCTCAGATTTCTTGGGGTTAATTTTGTATCCTGCTACATTGCCAAATTCATGTATTAAGTCTAGTAGCTTTTTGATGGAGTCTCTAGGGTTTTGTATGTATAATATCATGTCATCTGCAAATAAGGACAGTTTTACTTCCTCTTTTCCAATATGGATGCCTTTTATTTCTTCTTCTTGCCTAATTGCAATGGCTAATACTTCCAGTACTATGTTGAACAGGAGTGGTGAGAGTGGGCATCCCTGTCTTGTTCCTGTTCTTAGGGGAAATGGTGTTAGTTTTTGTCCATTGAGTATGACCAACATCCGAATTATAGGGGTGCCAGAAGAAGAGAGAGAGCAAGATATTGAAAACCTATTTGAAGAAATAATGACAGAAAACTTCCCCTACCTGGTGAAAGAAATAGACTTACAAGTTCAGGAAGCGCAGAGAACCCCAAACAAAAGGAATCCAAAAAGAACCACACCAAGCCCCATTATAATTAAAATGCCAAGGGCAAAAGACAAACAGAAAATCTTAAAAGCAGCAAGAGAAAGACAGTCAGTTACCTACAAGGGAGTACCCATACAACTGTTAGCTGATTTCTCAACAGAAACTATGCAGGCCAGAGGGAGTGGCAAGAAATATTCAAAGTGATGAATACCAAGAACCTACAAGATTACTCTACCCAGCAAAGCTATCATTTAGAATTGATGGTCAGATAAAGAGCTTCACAGACAAGAAAAAACTAAAGGAGTTCATCACCACCAAACCAAGATTATATGAAATGCTGAAAGGTATCCTTTAAGAAGAGGAAGAAGAAGAAAACGGTAAAGATAAAAATTTATGAACAACAAAGTGACAATAAATACATATCTATCAATAAGTGAATCTAAAAATCAAATGAATAAAAAATCTGATGAACAGAAGAAACTGGTGAATGTAATTGAATCAAGGGCATAGAAATGGAGTGGACTGACAATTCTTGGGGGGAAAGGGATGTGGGGGTGCAGGAAGAGATGGGACAAAGTTCTTATATGCATGTATGCAGGACTTATGGACACGAAGAGTGGGGTGGTGAGGGCCTGGGGTGGGGTGGAAACCAGGTGGAGGGGAGCTATGGGAAGAAAAAAGAGGGAAATATGTAATCATCTGAACAATAAAGTTTAAAACAACAACAACAGCTCACTGGTGGAGATCCATCACTAAATTATCAAAAATGTCTGTTTATTTTTTTAAACTTGAATTCATAGGTGTGTTTATATAATAGTTGTTTACTGCACATTCTAGTGTCCCCATTTTTTGTTTTGTTTTTGTATTAAGGGGATACAATGAAGAGCCCACTAGGAATGCTGACAATGAAGGAAATAATTGGCTCTCTGGGAAATAAAGAATAAATCAATATTAGATATCAGATCAGCAGACTTATGAAAGACCAGCTGTCTCCTGGTTGGAATATTTACATATTTAGAGAAAAAAGGGGCCACACAGAAGAGGCATCAGTTCACCATGAATATGCAAGAAGAGAAGCCATATCCTGGCCAAATAATAACAATTATGAATTTAAAAAAGGACCCTTGTCTTTGAACTGGAAGTTATTGATGTCCCACTGGCAAGGCTGACCATTAGCTTTGAATCCAGGGAACCCTCAAGTCTTCTGATCTGAATGGAAAGTTCAATTCTACTGTGACATTGAACAATTAAGTATTCTCACCTGTTGCCATAAAACATTCAATTCATCTAACTTCCTTGTTTTGATTTCATGCCCACCAAGAAATCTGTTTCCTTTTCTGGTTTTGGTCCTTGTTGCTGTAATATTTGACAATAAATTAATAAAAAAAACTTCGATTATCTTTACTGCATGGCCACATAGCTTGGTCACTGAGAGTCAATGAGCCAACCCTGGTGACTCAAATCTTCAGAGTTTGTTTGAAAGTTGTATTTCTTAGTGCATATAAATAAACTAGAGGCCCGGTGCATGAAAATTCATGCACTGGCGGGGAGGGGTCCCTCAGCCCGGCTTGCCCCCTCTCACAGTTTGGGAACCGTCAGGGGATGTCCTACTGATGGCTTAGGCCCGCTCCCCATGGGAGGAGGAATTCAAGCACAGATGAATACTACTATGCTTACATTATTAAGATTGTGAAACTTTTTTTGTACATTTTAGACCAAAATCAAACTCTCGGGTATGTACAAGATGAAGAGACTAATCAGAGGAGATTAGTAGTAGAAAATTCTACTGGAGAGTGTTATCGTTGCTATCTCCCCACCCCTGCCCCAATTTGCTTTCTCTTTATACCTTCCCCATAGCACAATGAATGCTATTGCTTGCCCTCTCCCTCCATAACCGCAGTAGAATTAGAACTTCAAAGATCCTCTTGAAAGCTGACATGTACTTCCTTGAATTTGGGGAAGATTTGTGCCTGAGTCATGTCTAAAAACATCTAAAAGTCAGAGGCTCCATAAAGCACTTTGTGGCAACAGAGGGGAAAGGAGAGGATTAGAGCTGGGAGCAGCCTGAAATTCCAAGGTAGGTAGATATGCATACATCTTTCTCTTGGGCAAACACTGGGAGATTTCTAGACTTGAGTTATGATATATGTATACAAGAGGCCCAGTTCATGAAATTCATGCACTGGGGGAGAGGGGGGTGTCCCTCAGCCCAGCCTGCACCATCTCCAATCTGGAACCTCAGGACTGCTGGCTCCTAACCACTCACCTGCCTGCCTGCCTATTTGCCCCTAACTACTCCCTTGCCGGCCTGATTGACTCCTACCCGCTCCCCTGCCAGCATGATTGACACCTAACTGCTCCCCTGCAGGCCTGGTCCCCCCCAACTGCCCTCCCCTACTGGCCGTCTTTGTGACATGTGGGGGCAGCCATCTTGTGATGATGTGGGGGTGGCCATCTTGTGGCGGCCAACTTGTAACAACATAGAGGCAGCCATCTTGTGATATGAGGGCATGAGGGTCAATTTGCATATTACCTCTTTATTATATACGACATGTTTTTTCTTAAAGTGCAATTGTTGTTGCACTGGTTATAATTTTGATTAAGCACTGCTTTAGAATCATATCCTAGGATAACAGCATTTCAAAATCCCTGGCTATTCTTTTTTTCCAGTTTTATTAACTTTTATTATTGACGTTTTAGGCAACTTTCAAATATACAATACTGTACTAAAATAGTAGCTCATAAAAGTTCTACTTCTATAATACTCGAAGTTTGTACCCTTTAACCACTTTCACCCAATTTTGCCCATCATCTAGATTTGAGTCATATTGAAAGGAACCCTACCCAAGACATTACATGGCAAGGTGCATTTGTTAGGGGCAGAAATAGAATGCATTGAGACCAGCTACAATTGTAAGAAATATTAATCATGCTCTGTTATCCATGATGGTTCTGTTCTGATTAGAGAAAGCACATTCTAAGCTCACTGAGAATTATACACCCTGGGACATGGGAGCTAACATCAGAATGCAGTCCATCCTCCTTCCAAGAACTGCCTATCATTACGGGATTTATAACCTCATGGCACCTAGATCTGGAGGCACCTGCTCTTTACAACCCTTTGCCCCTACTACCTGTAATCTGGTAAGATTAGGGCTCCTGGTTCCTCTTCCCAAAAAAGAGGTTCCACCTGGCCCCCATGCCTAAAATTTATTTCTTCTGCAGGGTCTTCATTGTGCATCAGCCCTCCTAAAAGTCCTCCTGAACCCACCGTGCAGGTCGCGACATGCATCAAAGGAAACAATCAATGGAGTAAAAAGGCAACTCACAGAATGAGAGAAAATATTTAAAAATTACATATCTGATATTTAGATATATAAAGAACTCCTAAAATTCAAAACAACCCAGCTTAAAAATAGTTAAAGGAGTTGGACATGTATTTCTCCAATGAAAATATACATATAAAAAAATGCTTGATATCATTAATTATTACAGAAATGCAAATAAATATCACCTCACAACTATTAGGATGGCCACTATCCAAAAAGTAATAAAACAACAAATATTGGTAAGGATATGGAGTAATTAGAACTGTTGGGAAATGTAAGTAGGAATGAAAAATGGTGCAGCTGCTATGGAAAACTGCATGATAGCTCATCAAAAAATTAAAAAGAGTCATGACAGATACCTCTCACAGACACCAAAGAGACCTGAGTCAGAGGGAGAGGGTTATCCCCAACCTCCATTCTTGTCATCTCTTACAAATGAATTTAAATGAGAAAACTCCAGGTGGTTGCATTGTGATAAAGCCAATTTATTAAAGCATGCACCTTTATTAAAGAAGCAAGGCAGGCAAACCTATGCATCTGGCTTCTGAAGCACAGAGGGGCTCTCAGCTAATCTGAAGAGTGAGTTGAGTTGGGTCCAAGGTGTGATATGCCCTCCTGTCTCTATAGGTTTCAAAATTCCTCTGCTGAATATCTTGGTACAGATTAATTCTCATGTTCCCTTTTTACTTTGTTGTGGCCTTCCCAGGATTCATGAAAAGCACCTGACAAATTTTATCTTGTCAAGCCATAACCCTGCTGGCTTTCCTGCTTAGGGAATTAAAAAAAAATGCCTTTTTTTTCCCCTTCCCCTTCCTGAGCTGGCTGATTTCTTTGTTTACTGAATGAGAAATACTCCCCAGTTCTCTCCCCCTTTCCTGAATTCTCTGGTTAGGGAGGTTTTTAACCATCTGCTCTCCTGTCCTTGGCTGGGGAAGATAATGGCTTGTTATCTGCAGGCCAGCTGCAAATTGCCCACACTGTTTGGTCTTGTTTTAACTTTCTTGTCTCAGTTTCCCTCTTCCTTCTGCCCTAGAATTTTCCTAGCTTCTTAATATCCTGCGACAGACTTACCATATGATCCAGAACTTCTACTATGGGGTAATATTCAAAATAAGTAAAGGCAGGATTTTGGAGAGATATTTGCTCACCCCTGTTCACTGCAGCATTATTCACAATAGTGAAGAGGTAGCCGCAACCCATTTGTCCATATCAACGGATGAATAGATTTGTGTGTTTTTTTAAGGTTGTACTCAGCCTTAGGAAAAAGAACATCGTGTCACATGCCACAATATGGATTAACCAGGAAGACATTGTTTTAAGTGAAATAATCTAGTTACAGAAAGACAGATACTTTATGATTCCACTTACATGAGGTACCTCAGGTAGTCAAACTCATAAACGCAGAAAATAGAATAGTGGTTGCCAAAGGCAGGCGAAGAAAGTTAATGAGAAGTTCTTTAATGGGTACAGAGTTTCAGTTTTGCAGGATGAAAAGCTCCAGAAATCCATTGCACGACAATGTGAATATAACTAACATGTAGGTATTTTTAACCTTTACATACAAAAACAGTTAAGATGGTAAATTTTGTTATTTTCTTTTAATTACAATTAAACATAAAAAGGAAATAATAAAGCAATAATATGCTAAACAAATAAAACCCTAAATAGGGTTTTAAATAAGTAGAGCAACAATCCATACTCCAAAATGAAAGCAATTAGCTAAAAATGGTATCTACAAATCAGTTTATATTTGCTTGTTATATCCTATATAATCCAAATTCTGGAAGAACTTCAGGAAGTGCCCCTGATTTTTACTGAAAGGAATTGGTTGGTAAGGGGAGCCAAAACAATGCACTGGAAAATAATGGACTCTATTATTAAAATAAATTAAAAATAATGTCATTTAAAGTGTGATGCTGAGTTTACTAGGATAAATAGACCACAGAACAGAATAGATATTTAAGAAATAAATTTAAATATGAGTAAGTACAACAATGAGGTCATTTTTTAAAAAACAACTAAATTTCAATCTATTTCCTATGACTTACATCAAAATAAATTTTTCTTGGGTAAAATTTCAAATGTTCCAATTTGAGGTCTTGAGACTTCTACTTCAGTAAGCAGGGCTCCTCCTTCCCTCTCTCGTTCATCCCTTTGCATGTACAAGTCAGTCTCATCCAGCAGATTAAGTAGTTTTTAGGGCAATGGCCATGTGCAATTAATTTTCCTACAACTCTGAGCACCTAGCACAGCGCTGTGCACACAGCACATACAGACTCTATACGCACGTGCTGCTGATTATTGGTCCTGCCTCCATTGTATATGAGACTCAGGGACCCCAGTTGAAGCAATGACCTCCTGCTGCTGAGTGCCCTAGAACATCCTGCATGGAGGGCTTCATGTGAAAAGCAGCTTAGTGTGAAAACATCCGACACCTAAAATTTAGAGTCTGTCTGAACAGCATTTGACATCGCTAAGCACATAAATACACATGAATATAGAATAATACAAGTGTTCTAGAGACTGCAACTCCAAGTACTCTGGAGAGAGAGGAATTATACCTTTCTCTACCCAGCATTTAAAAGAAAAAGTCCCTAGAATGTTTTTCAAACAGCCTCACATGAAAACAAAAGACACATAAACTGCACAGACTTCATTGTGCTAAACAGGAAAGAGCTGTTTTCTTGACATCTAGTCTATTTCTGAGAAACTAAGAGCTACTTCCTGCTTCCACTTACAAAGGATGTGTGTTCAATACAAATACATTTCATTTGTCCTTAATGAACACAAGATATTCCTCACTCACGAGAAAAACAAGAGCCAGAGACTTTGAATTAATAAAAGGGCTGATCAGACTGTCCTAGGCAGTGAGGATAAAGGGAGACTCTCAGCACCAGTATTTCACTCCACATTTGCAAACACAGAGCCATGGATGAACCTAATTTGACCTTCCTCTTAACCCACTGGCTCATCATTTGAGGAAATCCCAAATCAATCACCAGGGCCTTGTGACTCAGTGAACTGCTATAAACAAACCATTAGCCCTGGCCACTGTGGCTCAGTTGGTCAGGTGTACTGTGCAGCAAAAAGTTGCAGGTTCTGCCCTAGCCAGTTTGGCTCAGTGGATAGAGCATTGACCTGCAGACTGAAGGGTCCCAGGTTTGATTCCAATCAAGGATACATGCCCGGGTTGCTGGCTCAATTCCCAGGAGAGGGTGTGCAGGAGGCAGCCAATCAATGATTCTCTCTCATCATTGATGTTTCTGTCTCTCCCTCACCCTTCTTCTCTGAAATCAATAAAAATATATTTTTTTTAAAAAAGTTGCAGGTTCAGCCTAGTCGATTTGGCTCAGTGGATAAAGGGTCAGCCTGGGTCCCATGTGCAATTACAGTCAAGGGCCCATACCTTGGTTGCAGGCTCCTCCCCGGCCAAGCCCTGGTTGGGGTGCATGCAGGAGGCAAACAATCACTGTGTTTCTCTCACATCGATGTTTCTCTCTGTCTTTCCCTCTCCCACTCTCTCTAAAAAAGATCAATGGGAAAATGTCCTCGGGTAAGGATTAACAAAAAACAAAACAAAACAAAACAAAAAAAGTTGCAGGTTCAATTCCAGGTCAGGACGTTTGCCCAGGATGTGCGCTTGATTCCTGGTGCAGGGTGTGTAGGAAGCTGTTTAGAACCACAGCAGTTTGCTTTTACTAGGCATTTGGTGATTGTGACACTGTTATATTGTACATCAGCGAGCTGAACATAAGATGCCTTAGTAAGCAAATTAATTATTTTGGAGCCTTTATTACACTAGCAGTCTCAGAGGAGTAACTCCCAGAGTTTGAGCAAAACAGTATAGAGGAAGTTTTCCCTTTACCCTCCACCCCCAAGTCCCTTTGTCTCCCAAATATGGGTTTTCCAGACCTTTTGCAGACTTTACAAAGAGCTCTCTGTATGTATTTTGCAGGAAGCTTGTAACCTTGAGCACAGCGCAACTCAGTAGCCTTGAGCATAGTATATTTTCAGATAACTGGAGGGCACCTATTTAGGGGAGTAGCCAGGGATGGCGATGGAGTGGCTTGCAAGGTGAGATAGTTGAGTTTATGTTCCCTATTATTCAAGCAAGAAAGCATGTTTACAGAAGTCAAGAAGAGCAGTGTTAAAATATCAAACAGCAGTTTTTACAAAATAGAGATTATGGTAGCAAGATGGAGTACCTGTTTCAACACCAGGTACTCAGCACACATGGGGTTTGACCCACACACTGCACAGCAGAAGGGCATGGCAAACCATTGCTGAATTTTCCAATTCTTTTTTCCTCTCTCTTCCTTTTTCATTTTACTGAGATGAATAAAATGAAATTGAATGCTTTTATGCAAGTATATAAGAAGAAATTGATCACAAATCAAAATAAGACATGCTGATAACAATCAGTGACTAGAATGCACAAGTAGGAAATAAAGCAGAATCAAATGTCATTGGAAATTTTGGACTGGGGGTCAGAAACAAAGCAGGAAAACAGCTCATGAAGTTCTGTGAGACAAACAACTTGTCCATCACAAACACATGCTTCATTCAACCAAACAGACATCTACACATATATCAGCAGATGGCTAATATAGAAGGAAATAGACTATGTAATTGTAAGCAGAAGTTGTATATATTTCCTTAAAAAATTATTCTTCCTTAATTTTTTAAGGCAATATATAGTGGATTATTGAGGCATTATGTTTGTAACTCTCAAATAGTTTAGACAGAAAAAGTAAATATGTGGTAAAATAACATTAAGGGAATTTTATATTTTTGGCCAAGTTTGTGAGGAATGAGTATTTGGTAGACATCACCAGTGAAGCCATTTGGGCCTGAGCTTTTCTTGGTAGTAGTTTTCAACCTCTTGTTACAAGTCTATTCAGATGAGCTACTTCTCCTCCTCCTCCTCCTCCTCCTTCTTTTTTTTCTCCTTCTGGCTATTTCTTCATGAAACAGTTTCAGTACTTGGTGTCCTTCTAGGAATTTGTCCATTTTTAATCTAATTTGTTGGCATACAGTTATTCATAGTATTGCCCTATAATCTCTTTTATTTCTGTGACGTCAATAGTAATGTCCCCTCTTTCATTCTTGATTTTAGTAATTTGAGTCTCCTGTCTTTTCTTCATGGCCATTTTAGCTAAAAGTTTGTCAAAATTGCTTATTTTTTCAAAAAACCAGCTTTTGCTTTCACTGCTTTTTTTGTATATTTTCCCATTACCTATTTCATTAATATCATTTATGAATGATATTTTTTCTTTTTGCTTGCTTTGGATTTAGGTTGTTCTTATTTTACAGTGTCCTAACGTGAAAGGATATTAATTGAGATCTGTTGTTTTCTTAGTGGTGCTCCAGGGCATGTATGTGTGTGTGTGTGTGTGTAT
>NW_005871174.1:491772-540124 GCF_000147115.1 Myotis lucifugus
CTTTAGTCTGTTGTCTGTATCCATGATGCTGTTTCTATTTTGTTTGTTAGTTTATTTTGCTCATTAGATTCCACATACAAGTAAAATCACATGGTATTTGTCTTCCTCTGAGTGGCTTATTTCACTTAGCATAATACTCTCCAGGACCTCAGAAGTGACCGGGATTGAGAGATTGAGTGAAAAAGGTGAAGAGATTAAGAAGAAGAAAAAACCCAAACTCATATATACAGACAACAGTATTATGATAACTAGAGGCAAAGGGGGTGGAAAGGTAGAAGGGGATAAAGGAGGCTAAATGGTGACTGCAGGAGACTTGACTTTGGGTGGTAAACATACAATACAATATACAGATGATATATTGCAGAATTGTACACTTGAAACCTATGTAATTTTATTTACCAATGTCACCCCAATAAATTCAATAAAATTAAAAGGAAGAAGAATATACCTCAAATTTATGCTAAATTAATTCCAGTGAGATACAGAACTATTACTCCTGTAACTCTATTCCCTCTTACCCCCTTTTAGTGTTATTATTTACATATATATTACAAATTACATCTATATATGTAACAACCCCAACAATATATTTTGAAAGTTATTAACTTATATAATTTTATGTCTTGAAAGAAGCTAAAGGAGAATGAATAAATGTATAGGGCTTGTTATATTAACTTTCTGACTTACAATTTCTGGTTCTCTTTATTCCTATGAGTTCACCTTACTACCAGGTATCATATCTGTATTCTGTTATTGCTAAATATATCACATTTAAGTATGTCATGGGCCCTGCAATACAATCGTTGTATACAATTGTTTTTTAGATCGATTAAGAGAAGAAAAAAATAATAAATCTGCATTTATACTGTATTTTATAATTACACCAGTTAAGAGAAGGGAAATAAATCTGCATTTATACTGTCTTTTATCATTACACAATTCCCTTACTGGTATTCCTTATTTTTCCATATGGGTTTGTGTTACCATCTGAAGTCACTTGCTTCCTGCCTGAAAGTCTCCTTTTCTATTGTTTGTAAAGTCAATTTGCTAGCACTAAAGTTTCCTCAAGTCCCCAGACTGTTTCAATAAAATCAGGTCTTTGGGGGAGGACTTCAGAGATCTCTGTGATGATGCACTGCCTCTCTCCCTGAACAAATATCTCTGAGCCACTGCTCCTCCCCTGGGCAGGAGTGGTAGCCTGTGATCTTCCCCACGTGCCTCTCCCAGTTTGGAAACTCCTTCCTACAAGTGAGCCAAAGGGAGGGTGATCAGGCCAGGCAATCTCAGCCTGCTGTGCATCAGCTAGAGCCTTCACTCTGTGAGTGGGGCTGGGTGCATGTTGGGAGCCACAGGCTCCAGTGTCTGCAACTCAGTGTTGGAGGGGATGAGAAATACTGGTGCCTGCCTCTCCCAGCGACATACCTTATCCTGCTTGAAAGGGGGAAGAGGGAGCCACATCTTGTTTACCACACTCATCAGGAGCCAGGAAGGGGCTTTTGTCAAACTGAACTAGTTAAGAAATCCTGTAAAATCCAGGAACCCTCCCATTTGCTGAGCTTTCAGAAATTCCTTTTATGGTTGTTGAGTCACTGCTTTGTAGCCAGTGCTTTCGGTTTCACGTTACTTAAAACCCTTCACTTCTAATTAAAGTGTTTTCTGAATTCCAGAAAGTCACATCACATCAGAGGGAAAATAAAAGTCGAACCATCCAGTGAGAGGCAGAGAAGTAACAAACCACTGCAACCGACACTGAGGGGGAAAAAGGTAAGAACTTTATTTTCTCATCAAAGCAGCTTTCTCTCCACCTCTAAAGGACCTGTACTCTAAGAAATGGAGTCCAGGATAAGGTTGGGGCAGGGTGGGAAGGATTTACAAGGGTCAGTTCATTTTCCAAAAAACGATGAGCATGAGGATAAGTTGCAGCAGAGCCCACGTGGGACAGGCAGTGAGGTGCAATCCCCGTGATATCAGGTGGCAGCACATCCCTAAGTGACACTACTGTGCTTGGAGGAATTAGGCAGCAGCAGACATGGGGCTAAGCTCAGAGTTCGAAATGCATTACAATTGTCTTTCTCTTTTGGCCAATATTGTGGTGGGTGCAGACACACTTAAATTACTGTTGTTTTTATGGAACTTGCTCAGTTCTGATCTAACTGCAGCTGACACACTGAGAGGGCTATAAATATGTTATTTTCGTGAAAAAAGAAGCATAAATAATGAGATGCAGCGTAAACAGCCACCTGACACTGTTAAAAAAGAAGAAAGAAAAACCTGAAACCCAGAGTGAAAGATGAAGATTCACAAACACACCAGACATTTTAGTCATATAGATGAGCTTTGTTCCAAAGTTGGACTAGATTACTTCCTTTAGAAGTAACCCGTGTTCTGGTTGCTGGATGGAGGCTGGGTGAAAAAGGGGAAGGGATACAAATTGGCAGTTACAAAACAGTCACAGGGAGGTAAACTCCTGCAAAAAGAATATAGTCAATAATATTGTAATAATTTTGTATGCTGCCAGATAGGTATTAGACCCATAGACGGGATCCTTTTAAGGTATACAAATGTCTAACCAGTGGTTCTCAACCTGTGAGTCGTGACCCCTTTGGCGGT
The DNA here is from genome assembly GCF_000147115.1 of Myotis lucifugus. NCBI lineage: Eukaryota > Metazoa > Chordata > Mammalia > Chiroptera > Vespertilionidae > Myotis > Myotis lucifugus. The sequence continues at coordinate 494,383 of NW_005871174.1, forward strand.
CGAACGACCCTTTCACAGGGGTCGCCTAAGACCATCCTGCATATCAGATATTTACATTACGATTCATAACAGTAGCAACATTACAGTTATGAAGTAGGAACGAAAATAATTTTATGGTTGGGGCACAGCATGAGGAATTGTATTTAAAGGACCAGAAGGTTGAGAACCACTGGGTACGCTGAAACTCATAATATTAATTGTCAGCTATAATTGAAAAATAACAATTTTTTAATAAAATAAAATGAAAAATAGCCCGTCCACTAGATCCAATTTCTTAGGGCCGACTTCTTTCTTACCCCTTACAAGTAGAATTCGGCCCCACTACTGTACTAAAAAGTTTTCTCTTAAAAGAACCTGCATTGCTAAAGCCAACATTTGGTTTACCTGACCTCTCTGTGCTCTCAAGCATTTTTGTTCTTGCTTTCTGGAAACTGCCTCTGAATTCCTTAGCTTGGCATGAACTTTACTCATCACCTATTTCTCTGACAACCCTCTTTCTCTCTCCTTTCAGCTCTTCCTCTCCCTCTCTCTCCCCAATTTTCTCCCTTCCTGTCTTCTTCCTGCTTCTCCTTCTCGTCTACCAAATGGAGAAACAGAACAAAACAGAAAACCTATAAGTGTACGATTAGAAATATATTTTCATCGAACAACCTTCTCCTTAGCTCTCCTGATCTTTTAATCCAGATTTCATAGTCTTTGGTTCCCTTACACCACACACATGAATACACAAACATGGTTTTTAGCAACATTCAGTATTTGCAGTTATGCAGTCTTACCCCCTTTTACTTGAGGCTAATTTTTTGTGAAGCTAATGAAGTTGAAGTATAGGGCCCCTTGCTTGCACAAGCCCATACCAAGGCTTTGGGCAGGTCCAAGTCATGTTTTTCCTACAGTCATACATTTTTATAAAATTTTCAAATGTAAGTTATATTAGTTCCACTTCCAGAATAGCAGTATAAGCAGTTCTGTGAACCTTCACTTCTGCAAAATAAGCACAACTAGTAGAAAAAAATACATATTTCAAACCTGTGAAAAAATGCCCTACCCAGTTTGCTCAGTGGTTAGAGTGTCAGTTCACAGACTGAAAGGTTTTGGTGAGGGCATATGCTGGAGGCAACCAATCAATGTGTCTCTCTCACTTCAATGTTTCTCTCTCTGTCTGTCTCTCCCCCTCCCTTCCACTCTCTTTAACAAATAATGGGAAAAAATCCTTGGGTGAGGACTGACAACAACAAATCTGTGAAAATTGTCCAAAAAGCATACATCAAATGATGAAACATATATTCACAAAAGTCTTTATTCATACTAGAATTAATGAATAAATATTGAAATTCTTACATATATCCAGGATGTAAACTACCCTCCAAATCCTATTCTATTTTACATTTACTGTCTAGTTTAAAATTTTTTAAAAAATATATTTTTATTGATTTTAGAGAGATGACAGGAGAGGGAAAGAGAGATGAAAACGTCAGTGATGAGAGAGAAACATCGATCAGCTGCCTCCTGTGTGCCCCCTACTGGGAATCAAGCCCATAACCAGAGCATGTGCCCTGACCAGGAATTGAGCTGTGACTTCCTGGTTCATGGGCTGATGCTCAACTACTGAGCCACACCAGCTGGGCTCTCGTCAAAAATTTTAATGATAATCTAAAAAGAAAGTTTTCTATGGTAATTTAAAGATTTTGTTCATGAAAGTGGTTAAATTTTGATATCCTTGTCATAACAATTTTTTTAAATGTATTTTTATTGATTTTAGAGAGGAAGGGGAAGAGAGAGAGAGAGAGAGAGAGAGAGAGAGAGAGAGAGAGAGAGAGAAAGATCAATGAAGAGAGAGAATCATTGATCATCTGCATCCTGCATGGATCCCCCTGGGGATCAAGCCTGCAACTTCAGCATTTGCCCTGACCGAGAATTGAACCATAACCTCCTGGTTCATGGGCTAATGCTCAACCACTTTGCCACTCTTTTTTTAATGAACTATTTCAATTGAACTTCTGTAACTTTCTAAAATAATACAAATCTTGCCCTCATCCATCTCACTGTTGACACAGAACTTTTGGCCACGTTGGGGAATTTTATGACTCTACCTTCTGGATCAAAATAACCTGGTGAAAGTTCTTGATCTGCTTAGAATGGAAATTCTAATCCACCCCATCTCCTTGCTTGCAGATAAGGTGACACCCTGGACATGGCCTCAGACATCCACATGCCAGGCCCGGTGTGCCTCATTGAGAACACTAACACGCAACTAGTGGTTAATCCAGAAGCTTTGAAGATCCTGTCTGCCATTACACAGCCTGTTGTGGTGGTGGCCATTGTGGGTCTCTACCGCACAGGCAAATCCTACCTGATGAACAAGCTGGCAGGGCAGCAAAAAGGTGAGGGGAACCAGCTAAGCTCTGCCAGATCCCTTCTGTCTACCCACACTCCCAACATGGAGTATGGTGTTACAGGAAGAGCAAGTTAGAGATGTAGAGGAATATTGAAAGCTAACTTTTAAACTATAGTTATGCTCTTATCTTTACTATAATCTGAAAGAGTCAACTAACTGTCTCTTCCCACTTTGCCTTAATTTCCCTTTTAAAAGCATAAATTTGTATTCCTTTCCTAGAATTTTATATTTAACTGGAGGCCCGGTGCACAAAAACTTGTGCACTCGGGGGGGAGGGGGGGTCCCTCAGCCCGACCTGTGCCCTCTCACAGTCTGGGACCCCTCAGGAGATAACGACCTGCTGGCTTAGGCCTGCTCCCGGGTGGCAGAGGGCAGGCCCAATCCCTAGGTGCAGCCCCTGGTATGGCTCAGAGCAGGGCCGATTGGGAGTTGGGGCACCGCCCCCTGTCATGCACAGAGCAGGGCAGATTGGGAGGTTGCGATGCCACCCTCAGTCACTCTCAGGATAGGGCCAATTGGGGGGTTGGGGCACCGCTCCCTGTCACACTCAAGGCAGGGTCGATAGGGAGGTTGCGGCGCCACCCCCTGTCACACACAGAGCAGGGCCAATCAAGGGGTTGGGGCGCTGCCCCCTGTCCTGCACGAAGAAGGGCCCATCAGAGGGGTTGGGGCTTCGTACCCTCTCACACACAGAGCAGGGTCGATCAGGGGTTTGGGGAGCTCCCCCCTGTCACGCACAGAGCAGGGCGGGTCAGGGGGTTGGGGCGCCGCCCTCTATCACCCACAGAGCAGGGCCGATCAGGGGGTTGGGGCGCTGCCACTCTTACACTCAGGGTAGGGCCAATGGGGAGGTTATGGCTCTACCCCGTCACACACAGAGCAGGGCCCATGGGGGGCGGTTGGGGCGCCGCACCCTGTCATACACAGAGCCGCAGGGCGATCAGGGGTTGGGGAGCTCTCCCCTATCAGGCACAGAGCAGGGCTGATCAGGGAGTTGGGGCGCCTTCCCCTGTCACAAACAGAGCAGGGCGGATAGGGAGGTTGTGGCCCCGCCCCCTGTCACACACAGAGCTGCAGGGCGATCAGGGGGTTTGGGCGCTGCCCCCTGTCACACTGATCCCAGTGCCAGGAGGCCTCGCAGCTCCGCTGATTCCTGTGCTGGGAGGCATATTACCCTTTTACTATATAGGATAGAGGCCTGGTGCACGGGTGGGGGCCAGCTGGTTTGTCCTGAAGGGTGTCCTGGATCAAGGTGGGGGTCCCCACTGGGGTGCCTGGCCAGCCTGGATGAGGGGATGATGGCTGTTTGCAGCTGGTCACACACCCTTCAGGGTGGGGGTTCCTACTGGGGTGCCTGGCCAGTCTGGGTTAGGGGCTGAGGGCTGTTTGGGTGACTGAAGGCTGGTGGGTGACTGAAGCTCCCAACCGCTCCTTTTTTTCTTTTTTTTTATTCTGGGCCAAGGCCTCTGCTGTTGAAAGCAGGTATCTGGTTTGTTTCGGTTCTATAATCGAAACACTGTATCATCTCCAGCTCTGAGATCCCGGCTGGCTGAAAGCTGGTTTCTGGGGTTTTGTTTAGCTTCTATATTTGTTACAATGTTTCAAACTGCCAGCTGAGAGGTGGGCAAGGCAGGCGGGGAACGTTGGAGTCCTCCTTCACTGAAGCAAGCAAGCCTCATGTTCGCTTCCAGCTGCCTGGCTGCTGGCCGCCATCTTGGCTGGCAGTTAATTTGCATATCGCCCTGATTAGCCAATGGGAAGGGTAGCGGTCATACGCTAATTACCATGTTTCTCTTTTATTAGATAGGATTTTTTAAAGAATCGCCATATCATTTTCCATAGCAACTGTAGCATTTTACATTTCTCCCAGAAATGCACAGGATTTTAATTTTTCCACATTCTCACTGCCTCTTACTTTTTTTTTTTTTTTGGAGTGATCATCTTAATGGGTGTGAAATAGTACCTCATTTTAGTTTTGATTTGTATTTCCCTAATGACTAGTGATGTTAATCATCTTTTTATGTGTTCACTGGTTATTTGTATATTTTCTTTAAGGAAATGTCTGATCAAGTAAGTCCTTTGCTCATCTTTTAATTGGGTTGTTTGTTTCCTGGGGTTGCATTGTAGGACTTCTTTATATATTCTGGATATCCATCCCTTAACTAAGAAATATTTTCCTCCATTACATAGGATACCTGTTAAACTCTATTGATAGTAGCCTTTGATCCATAAAAGCTTTAATTTTGAAGTCCAACTGATCTATTTTTCTTTTGTTGTTTATTCTTTGGTATCATATCCAAGAAATCATTCCAAATTCAATATTATGAAGCTTTCCCCCTACGTTTTCTTCTAGGAGTTTTATAGTTTTAGCTCTTACATATAGGTCTTTGAACTATTTTGGTTAATTGTTGTAGAAGGAAAGCTTTCCATTGACTGAGATGTTCGCTGAAGGCTTTTAATATATATGGCCTTTATTATGTTGCATTAGTTTTCTTGTCCTAATTTGTTAATTGTTTTTATAATAAAAAGGTGTTGAATGTATTTGTGTATTGGATATTTGAATTTCTCTGTTTCTCTGTAAATTAATAATGGTTCTAGTTGTTTTTTAAATATGTTTTTTATTGATTTCAGAGGGAAAGAGAGAGGGAGAGAGAGAGATAGAAACATCAATGATGAGAGAGAATCATTGATCAGCTGCCTCCTGCACACCCCATACTGGGAATGGAGCCCACAACCAGGGCATATGCCTTGACCAGCAGTCAAACCATGACCGCCTGGTTCATAGGTCAATGCTCAACCACTGAGTCAGTGCCAGCCAGGCAACTGGTTGTAGTTTTGTTTTCTCTCTTCTTACCTTAATTATGTTAACTTTTATCTCCATTTTAAGACACATCTGCTATTAAAACTCCACTCCCTCTCTCTCCTCTCCCCCTGAGGCTTCTCTCTGGGCTCCACGGTTCAGTCTCACACCAAAGGCATCTGGATGTGGTGTGTGCCTCACCCTAAGAAGCCAAACCACACCCTAGTTCTACTTGACACTGAGGGGCTGGGAGATGTAGAGAAGGTAAGCATTAAAGATTCAATTTGGGAACAATCCCTTCACTTCTGGGTATTATCTACACTATTTAATTTTTACTCAAATAAGAGCTGGCACTAAACCATATGTGTTTTTTTCATTTCTGTTTACGTGCTAAGAGACCAAGTTTTGCAATCAGGGATCATGTAAATATAAGGCGGAATCATAGAAGACTATAGTGGTCATTAGATAGTATTCTAATTATTAACAAGAGGCCGTAACAGTGATGGCAAACCTATGACACACGTGTCAGAGGTGACACGCGAACTCATTTTTTTGGTTGATTTTTCTTTGTTAAATGACATTTAAATATATAACATAAATATCAAAAATATAAATCTTTGTTTTACTATGGTTGCAAATATCAAAAAATATCTATATGTGACACGGCACCAGAGTTAAGTTAGGGTTTTTCAAAATGCTGACACGCTGAGCTCAAAAGGTTCGCCAACACTGGGCTATAAGCTAAGCCAGTTAACACAGATGCATAAAGGTACCACAAACAAAATCAGCCATGAGTCCCAACCTGCAGAGAATTTGAGTTAAGGATTAATGTTCAGAAGTCCTAAATTGTTTTTTAAATATAAACTCTGTCATTAACATGGTGGCTTTAGCAAATTAATTCACTTCTTTTACCCTCAGCTTTCTGATCTGTAAAACCGATGCAAACGATCTATATTTGCCTCATAGTATTGTTTTGACTATTTAATAAGAATGGAAAGTATTAGGTGAATAATAATGACTAGATAAAATAGCTGTAACTATTATTACTCTTACATAAGTCAATTTTGCTGTAAAAACATAGAGAAAATTAAATTACATTTAAGGCTTTAGAGTGCCCACCAATCTGGACTGTTTGTTTTGCAATTATCTGCGAATGGTCATAAGAGGACCTAGTGAGAATCAATGTAACCAAAAACACTAATCAGAAGACTATTCAAAGTCCAAGTCCTACTAACAACCATTTTCATTTGGATTTGTTTTCCTCTTATAAGTCGTTAATCTAAAAAAAAGCCACTCGACTAAATGAGCACCTGTTTACTACTGCTGATCTGGAAAGTGCCATGAGAATAAAACATAATCCTGGCCCAAATGTGTTCTGATTTCCAGGGTGACAACCAAAATGACTCCTGGATCTTTGCCCTGGCAATACTGCTGAGCAGCACCTTTGTGTACAATAGCATGGGGACCATAAACCAGCAGGCCATGGACCAACTGCAGTATCCTTTTTGTGGTCCAGAACAGCATCAAAATCAGAGGGGAGACTAGTACCTAAATACCAGCTCCCTGAATGTGAATCCTGGCGAATCAAGCACAAAAAGAGAAAGTATGAAAAATAATTCAAGGGCAGGAAGAATTAACATTTGGGTTAGAAGCAAAGCCAAAACAAAAGTTTGGAATATGTGGGACTAATATGGCATGAGGGACACTGTTCTTTTACACCATTTTTCCTTAGTTTGCTACTCAGCTATGTGACAGAGCTGACAGATAAAATAAGGGCAAAATCTTCACCTGATGCAAATGAGGTTGAGGATTCAGCTGACTTTGTGAGCTTCTTTCCAGATTTTGTGTGGACACTGAGGGATTTTTCCCTAGAATTGGAAGCAGATGGGCAACCCATCTCAGCAGACGAGTACCTGCAGAATTCACTCAAACTCAAGCAAGGTAAAGGGGACTGAGAACTAATTATTGGGAATCACAAGCCATTAGAAACCATCATCTTTTATTTTTCTATTAGTGTTTTTATATGTATAGTTTACTACTTCTCAGCTTCCTAGTTCTAAGAATTAATGCTTGTTTAATATCTAAATTCATAGATTTGATTTTGAATTATCTTCTCCCCTGTTATAAGAATAAATTTCTTTTTCTTTCATTTTTCCCTGTACTGTGATCAAATTGATTTTTATCTCCCTGCTTAGGGCTTATGATGCTGTAATTAGCCAAAGAATATGGAGTAGAATTGGCATTTATTTAAAGAAAATAGATTAAAGCATGACAATGCAGTAGGGCAAGTATTGGCAAACTATCGCCCACAGGCAATGCAGCCTGCCAGCTATCTTACAAATAGGTTTTACTGGATGAATACTATGTAGATTGTCCATGGCTGCTTTCATGCTGTAATAGCAGAATTGAATACTTGGAAAAGAAACCACCTGACCTGCAAAGCCTAATATATTTACCATTTGACCATTTACAGAAAAAGTTTCCAGCCCTTATATTAAGCAAAGCCCTTTTTTATCTTTCTCCAGGTACCAGTCCCAAAGATAAAAATTTTAACCTGCCCCGACTTTGTATCCGAAAGTTCTTCCCAAAAACGAAATGCTTTATCTTTGATCGCCCCACTCATCGGAAGAAGCTAGGCCAACTGGAGACAATGCATGATGATCAGCTGGACCCCGAATTTGTGCAACAAGCTGCTGACTTCTGTTCCTACATCTTTAGCAATTCCAAAGTCAAAACTCTTTCAGGAGGCATCCAAGTCAATGGACCCCGTGAGTCCACTTCCCTGTCATTACTCTCACTGTTAAGGCTAAAGGAAGGTGGAATAGCATCCACCTAGTTTCAGCTTTGAAAAGTGCAAATATACTACTATTACTGTGATACATCTAGATGACAACACATTTCTAATATGGAGTAGATTTTATTAGTCAGATTTCGTGGGTGAGAAAAGATAGAAAAGGACAAATAAAGAAGCTCTATTGCTTAAAATTGCCCTAATAAGCTGGACTTGTACTATCCCATATGATAGCTACTAGACAAGTGTAGTAGCAACATTTATCTAAAATTACATGTAGATTAATGAGAGTTAAAGAAAATTAACAATTCTGATTACAGAATTGTTAGTGGCTCCAATATTGGACAGCACATATAGCACCCGACCATCATCACAGAAAGTTCTCTTGGACAGTGTTTAGCTAGCATAAATAAAATGGAGGATTCCTTTTTAAATTTGAGTATTTTAATCCTCACCCAAGGATGCTTTTCAATGAATTTGAGAGAGAGAGAGAAACATCGATGTGAGAGAGAAACATTAATCAGTTGCCTCCTGCATGCACCCCAACTGGGGATTGAATCCACAACCTAGGTGTATTCCCTGACCAGGGATTAACCTACAACTTTTTGGTGCATGGGACAATGCTCCAACCAACTGAGCCACCTGGCCAGGGCAGAGGACTTCTCTTTAATTGTTTCACAAATACTGATTTTATAAATGCTTACCACGAACCAGAACTGATGATAGAGACATAAATGAGAGGTACGTTTCCTATCCTAATGGTGCTTAGGGTAAAGCACATGCACTCAATAAACACAGGTCTATGGAGTCTAGAACAGAGGTTCTCACCCTTTGATATGTGTCCATATCACCCAAGATCTTGTCAGAAGAGGATTTAATTCAGTTGATCTGGAGCAAAATTTGAGAGTCTGCATTTCTAGAAAACTTCTAGGTGATGCTAAGGACACAGATGCTGTGAGCCAAATGAGTGTTGAGAGATACCATCAGATTTATAGAGGGTAGACTGTTTCCTCACCCCACCTACAACAAATGTTATCTTTTGTTCTCTATTTGTAGGGCTGGAGAGTCTGGTGCTGACCTATATCAATGCCATCAGCAGTGGGGACCTGCCCTGCATGGAGAATGCCATCCTGGCCTTGGCCCAGATAGAGAACTCGGCTGCAGTGAAAAAGGCCATTGCCCACTATGACCAGCAGATGGCCGAGAAGGTTGAACTGCCCACAGAAACCCTCCAAGAGCTCCTGGACCTGCACATGGCCAGTGAGAAAGAGGCCATTGAAGTCTTCATGAAGAATTCCTTCAAGGATGTAGACCATTTATTTCAAAAGGAATTAGCGGTAATTTTTCTCTTATGTGTATATGGATTAGGGTTTCAGAAAGCAAAGTACTACCAGAAAATAAAATGGGTATTTATCACAAGAGAAGGAATTCTTACTAGACTTCAAAATGACAAAAACCACTATTTGTTATTATTATATATGGTGTCCCAAAATTCACGCAAGATTTGCAATTGAATTGAAGAACCAATATTATTTTGGTTGACATAAAGTTTGCACTTTTTTTCCTATAATGCATAAACTAATCCTCTTTCTCATAATTTAGTTAAATGCATGCAGGTAATAATCAGAGCTTCTCATCAAGTTACAAGCTTGTTGGTACCAGACAGATTTAATATTATAACCAAAAGCAAAGAAAGGTGTAGTCTTAGTTATCTTGAGCAGGCTTATATTGAGACATATTTCTTCCATATACAATCGCTGGTCCAATTTGAAAAGCAGAAGTTTCTCTCTAAAGGTGTATTTGTAGGACTAGAGAACCTAGTCCTGACCTATGTCAATGCCATCAGCAGTGGGGACCTGCCCTGCATGGAGAACGCAGTCATGGCCTCGGCCCAGATAGAGAACTTGGCTGCAGTGCAAAAGGCCATGGCCCACTATGATGGGCATACAGGTAGCATAAATGCTAACATAAAGCCAGAAATCTCTGCCATGAACTTCATCTCCAAGAGAAAGGGTCTTCAACAGAAAGACAGGATCAGGAGGAAGGATGTGGTCCTGCTGAGGTGCCTGTTAGTTCCAAAAATCCGGAGGTCAAGCTAACATTTTCTCTGTACTCTTTCTACTTCCTATTTTCACATTAAAGGCCCACCTAGAAAAAAGGCGAGATGACTTTTATAAAGAGAATATGAAAGCATCATCGGATCGCTGCTCAGCTTTACTTAAGGATATCTTCCACTCTTTAGAAGAAGATATAAAGCAGGGGGTTTATTCTAAATCAGGAGGATATCGTCTCTTAATGCAGACTGTGCAGGAGCTGAAGAAAAAGTATCTTGAGGCACCAAAGAAGGGAATACAGGTAACATTTTTATCTGTCCCTCTGTTGCTCCTCTAAACCCCACACTTCCCTTCCTCCCAGTCTCCCTCCACCTCCTTTCCTTGGATCTGCTCTCTCCACGATGGCTTCATTCCTCACCCCATATGGGACCACAGCACCAACAGCTCCAAAAGTACAGACTTCACTCAGAGAACAGAGACTATCGATCTATATTTATATTTATATCAATCACTTACAAAGGTTTCTGCTTCATAGGGTGCTAGGCGTGGCTAACCTGGAGCATGTGCCCACCCTTGACAGGGGCCCCTTGACCAGCATAAGGACCAGGGCCAAGCGAAGCAATTCCTACCGGAAAAGATGGTGGGCAAATAGAAATAAGCGCCTCCTGTGATTTCCTATTACTAATGCCATTTTCTCTGGGTCCTAGAGTGAAGAAGTTCTTCACGCATACCTGAGCTCCAAGCAGTCTGTGATTGATGCAATTCTACAGACAGACCAGAATCTCACAGAAAAGGAAAAGGAGATCGAAGGTGAGGTGCAAGTCAAGAGACTAGATAGTCTCAACAGCTTTTAAAAGTTTAAATAATTTGGCTTTGAGAACCTGGTTTCCTTTCACAAGAGCCAGATGAGCAAACATGCCTATTACTAGCCAAAGTCAGTCTCAGTGGGGCATATGCAGTCAGCAGCAACAATAACAGATAAGTTCACCAAGAGGAAAAAGCAAGGTGGTCACCCACATGAATTTGTCTTCTTCCTTTCCTCCTGGCAGTGCAACGTGTGAAAGCTGAATCTGCAGAGGCTGCAGCAAAAATGCTGGAGGAGATGCAGAAGAAGAATCAGCAGATGATGGAGGAGAAAGAAAGGAGTTATCAGGAACATGTGAAACAATTGACTGAGAAGATGGAGCAGGAGAGGGCCGAGTTAAAGGCAGAGCAAGAGAGGGTTCTGGCTCTTAAACTTCAGGTATGTAATGACATCACTTAGAGGTTTCTCTTTTTCTGTTTTCTCTCCACTCTTCCTGACTTGTTTGTGTGTCTGTTAGAACACAAAACCCGGAAGGACCTTGCTTGCCCACTTATACTTTTCAATCCCTGTCTGTCTGCCTGACTTGGAGCCTGCCTATGTCTGGTTCTTAAAAATTTTTATTGTCCATTATCTCACATCCAGTCCTGTATCAATACAATAGAGTTCTGGTGCATGGATTCGTGCACATGTAGGGTCCCTCAGCCTGACCTGCACCGTCTCGCAATTTGGGACCCCTCAGGGAATGTCAGATTGCCGATTTCGACCTGATCCCCACAGATGGACTCCACCAGTGCACAAATCCATGCACCCGGCCTCTAGTATGCATATAAGAGCTTCGGTTAATCTCTTCCCACCCTATGCCCTTCCCCCTTTCCTCAGAGATTCATCAGTCTGTTCCATGTTTTCATGCCTGTTCATTGAGCGTCTGCCCCCTGTGCACGTCATAGCTACCAGATGAACAATCGAACATTCGAATGGTCATTTAGGCTTTTTTATATATATATATATATATATATATATATATATAGTATCCATATATATCATATATATCTAGAGGCCCAGTGCACAAAATTTAGTGCACAGGTAGGGTTCCTAGGCCTGGCCGAAGATCAGGGCCAATCAGGGCCTTTCTTCCAGCTGCCCGCAGGGAACTTCCCCTGCCTGCCATATGCCAGCTGGGCCCTTCCTTTGTTCTGCAACTCCCCCTGGTGGTCAGCACATATCATAGTGAGCAGTGGAACTCCCAGTCGGTCAAACTCCCAAGGGGACAACTTGCATATTAGCCTTTTATTATATAGGATTCTTCAATCAATAGTAACTATTATCTTCTAGGCATTCTAAATATGTATTGTCTGTATCTCTTGCTTAATATTGTATGAATCAAGAATTGCTGTGTACCTATACCTTAGGCAAAGATACAGAGTTTCAGAAAAGATGAGCTTTTATAGGGTCACACAGATCAGTAAGATATCTGAACCACCTTCAAACTTAGAGGAATCTACAATCACTGTTTTTCAGTCACACCTGGCATGACTTTGGTTCTAAGAGAACCTTTATGAGCAGAAAGACTCCTTGCCTCTCACACCTATGTCTGCCACTCCTAACTGCTATGCCCTACTTCTAGTTTGTGTAGTAGCTATGTACAGAAATCCAGTATAGACATTTAGGGGCCTTTATGTCCCTACTTATATCCTGCTATTCTTGCCACCAAACTGTGGAGGCTTAAATCAAATTCCCTGATCTAAGATTCAGACACTTCCTTTGATTTTGAGAATTTTTTATTTCTTTCATGTGTATGTATATAAAAGCTTAAGTGTGTGTGTGTGTGCGCGCACATGTGCGTGTGTATATAAGAGCCTATAAGATTTGAAAAGAAACATGATTAAGATTGCCCACATAGGTTGTATAGAATTAATGAGAATTTAAGTTTATCAATATATTAGAAGGTATAAGCCAAAATCTCTCTTAGCTAAAGGAGGCTCAAGATAAACAATCATGGAGCTAGGATGTCCAAGTAAAAGTATCCTATATAATAAAAGGCTAATATGCAAATTGTCCCCTCACCTGAGAGTTCAACCAGGAGTTCGACTGCTCACTATGGTGTGCACTGATCATCATGGGACATGGCAGGTGTTGGCGACCCAGTGCTGGTAGCGTGTGGCAGTGGAGTTGCTGCCGGCCCCAGTGGGCGGTGCCAGGCCTAGGCGAGTGCAAGTGGGGCCCGATCGCCCCACCAATCACCCTGCAGATGGCGACCAATGGCACTGAGGGAGCCCTGCGGGGACCGTTGACTCAGGGGGAGGGGATTATGCAGGGGCCCAGGGGCCCAGCTGCTTCCCAGGACCCAGAGGTCAGCTGGGACCTGCCCTTCCATATAAGACGCTAACGCTTCGATCACCAGCCAGGCCTACGAACCGCACCCGTGCTTGGATTTCATGCACTGGGCCTCTTGTAATGAATATTTATGTTGGAGAAAATTTCAAGAAGAAATTAAATACTCAAAAAAAGAACTATGAATGTGAAAACTAGCTAAAAGTTGAGATTTGCTTACTGATATACTTTATTTACTCTTTATTTGTCCTTTTTTAGGAACAGGCCTTGTTACTAAAGGAAGGATTCCAAAATGAGAGCAGACAACTTCAGAGAGAAATAGAGAGTCTCAAGAATAACATGGCAAGACGCAGAAACAAATGTATCATAAGCTAAAGAACGAAGTAAAAGAGATTCCCTGGTCACTCTACCCAAGGCATAACTCAAGCAGTTTTAGAAACTTGAAAAATGTCACAACTTGAGAAAACATGACCCTCTTTAAGCTGATAAAAGAAATCTACAAAAAACCCTTCACCTGACATACTTAATGATGAAAAACAAAATGCTTTGGTCCTAACATAGGAATAAAGCAAGGATGTGCAGTCTCTCCTCTCCAGTTAAACAGTATAATGAAAGGCCTCCTATAATAATGGAAAGAAAGGAAAGGAAGGAAGGAAGGAAGGAAGGAAGGAAGGAAGGAAGGAAGGAAGGAAGGAAGGAAGGGAGGAAGGGAAAGGAAGGGAGGGAGAAAGAAGTAAAGAAAAGGAAAGGAAGGAAAAAAGGATCAGAAAGGGTAAAATAAAACTGCCTTTATTCTTACACACTTTGATTATCCACATAGAAAAATCCCAGGGAATCAACACAAAAAAGGAAAAAACAGCAACAACAAAACTCTTGGCACAAATATGTGAGTTTAACAAGGTTGTAAGATTCAAGGTCAATACACAAAAATCCACTTTCAACTGTATTTTTATATAAAAGCAATGGACTATTGGAAACCAAAAATTAAAGAACAATACCACTTACAATAGCTGTTTTTTGAAAATGGGATACTTAGGTCGAAATATAACTAAACACACACATAATCTTCTATCTTCATTCTAAGACCAAAAGATTATGGGGTCGATCATGATGTATGAATTTCCTTAGATTCCAACTCCCTTGTAGTTTTTACAATGTTGCTTTTACTCATTGTAGAGAAAAAGATTCAAGACCCTTATTTTTAGAGTTATCCCTGACAAAAGCATGTGCCTAGTATTTGTTAAGTTTCGCTGAGCATTAAAAATATGTCAACTGTGGGGGGAGGGAGGGCAAAAGGGTATGGGGGGTATCAGAAAAAAGGGGGATAGCTGTAATACTATCAACAATAAAGATAAATTAAATATATGTATCTATTGTGTGTTAGGTTTTTATCCAGACAGAAAGAGGAAAATATATGGCTCAGAACTCAATGCCACATAATATGCCTACTACACACACACACACACACACACACACACACACACACACACATCCTACCCTTCCCACTCACTGTGAGTTTTTTTTTAATCTTTATTGTTCAGATTATTACATTTGTTCCTCTTTTTTCCCCCCATAACTCCCCTCCTTCCAGCTCCCACCCCACCCTCCACCCTCACTCCCCACCCACTGTGTTCATCCATAGGTGCATGATTTTTGTCCAGTCACTTCCTGCATCTCCCACACCCCTTTTCCCCCCAAGAATAGTCAGTCTATTCCCTTTCTATGTCCCTGATTCTATTATAATCACCAGTTCATTCTGTACATCAGGTTATTTATTCACTTGATTCTTAGATTCATTTGTTGATAGATGCATATTTGTTGTTCATAATTTGTATCTTTACCTTTTTCTTCTTCTTCCTCTTCTTAAAGGATACCTTTCAGCATTTCATATAATACTGGTTTGGCGGTGATGAACTCCTTTAGTTTTTCCTTATCTGTGAAGCTCTTTATCTGACCTTCAATTCTGAATGATAGCTTTGCTGGATAAAGTAATCTTGGTTGTAGGTTCTTGGTATTCAGCACTTTGAAAATTTCTTGCCATTCCCTTCTGGCCTGCAAAGTTTCTGTTGAGAAATCAGCTGACAGTCGTATGGGTATTCCCTTGTAGGTAATTGAGCCTCTTTCTCTTGCTGCTTTTAAGATTTTCTCTTTGTCTTTTGCTCTTGGCATTTTAATGATGATGTGTCTTGGTGTGGTCCTCTTTGGATTCCTTTTGTTTGGGGTTCTCTGCGCTTCTTGGACCTGTAAGTCCATTTCTTTCTCCAGGTGGGGGAAGTTTTCTGCCATTATTTCTTGAAATAGGTTTTCAATATCTTGCTGTCTCTCATCTTCTGGCACTCCAATAAATTCTGATATTAGACCGCTTAAAGCTGTCCCAGAGGCTCCTTACACTATCTTCACACTTTCGGATTTTTTTTTCATTTTGCTTTTCCAATTGGGTGTTTTTTTGTCGGAATCTTTGGGTTTCGATTCCTGGTGCTCCCTCTGGTCTGCTATTGGGTATAATCTTATTCAGTCCGTGTATGCTTACTTTCTAATTTCTTTATCATAGCATCGAGGGTCTCATTAGTTTTCGTGAGGCTCTGCACAAATTTATGGCAAGCCCTCAAAATTGCGATTCTTAGCTCCATATCCTCCATTTCTGTCATGTTTTTTTGTCTCCGCATCTTTTATGCTTTCTTGGTGCACCCCCTTGTGGTCTCTGTGCGCAGTCTTGTTCTAGCCAAGCCTTAATTGTTGTAGTTAACACTAGAGGGATTTGACCAGCAGACCTACTGGCTGTTGGAATCAGCTGTTTGGAAAGCGTCTGTCTTCTGGGGAGGCGCTAGTCCTGCCCTTGCCTGAGGCGATCGGCAAATGTCTGTGCGCAGGGCTTGGGCGGGGCGGGCTCAACAGGGCGGGGGGAGGGAGCAGCTATGGCCGCTCTCAGTCCGTCCCCAGGGGCTCTGCCTCTCTGTCCCAGCAATCGCTGCCATCCTAGGAGGGGCCGTAGCCAGACAGTCCCGCTTCTCCCGTTTGAGTCTGGGTCCCTAGAGACTCGCCCGGATCTGTAGCCCAGAGTCTGAGACTCACTCCTGAGTGAAAATGACAACCGCGCCCTCAGCCACCAGCCCGCTTTGCGCGCGCACCACCTCACCACCGCACCACCGTACCTTTAAATTTTCCACACTGCGCCTCCTCTGTGCGTCGGAATGCTGTTGTTTTTGCTTCTAGTTGAAGAGTCTCTCCTCAGCCAGCCTTCCTGTGGTTCTGGTTGATGTCCGTTCCGACTTTTAGTTGTATTTTTGAAGTGGTTGTTTACGGCGGCAGTCTCCTGTGTTTACCTATGCCGCCATCTTCGATTCTCCCCCCTCACTGTGAGTTTTTTAACAGACAGGATTTCATCAAACACAAGGCAGGAAAACTTACCCAGAGATGTTTTCCCCCAAAACTATGTACAAAACAGAATCCCTAGGGAGTTAGATGAGTCTTCATGAAAAGCAGCCATTGCTTGGTCTACAGGGATCATTCATTCAAAAAACATTGGTTGAGTACCTATCACATTCTGCCAAGGAGTGGGAATATAGTTGTGGTCCCTCTCTTAAGGAGCTCATAGTCTAGTGGTGAAGACAGAGATTAAATAATACAGAAAACTAATGCCCAAGAAATTGAAAGGAGAGGATTACTGATTTAGGAAGGAGTTTCTCTAATCCCTCTACCCCAACATATCTCAGATGGCTCCTTAGTATGTTTTAACCATATTTCCTTTATCAGTAAATTAGTGGAAAAAAGAAATCCAATTTGGGAGGGAGAGATAGAGAGACAGTGCCTATCACCTGTCCCCAGAAAACCTATTTAATTAACAGTGTGTCATGCTCACAGTGTCTCTTGGAGTTGATTGGTAAGGAAATGAAGAAATGAAGAAAGGAATGGGTTCTATCTAGTGGCCAATATTATTACTCTTCACAGTACTTTATCACTACCTTTTGTCACCAGAGTTTGTTCATGTTTATTGTTTGTCTCCCCAACTAGAATACAAGTGGGCAGGAACATTACCTATTTTGTATATCATGGACTCAGCCATCTAGAAGGGCTCCTGGAACCCACAATAAAAATTTTTAAACACACGTGTAAACAAATTAATGAATATTTTATCATCCCAGCACCATTCCTCATGCTTCTACCTGAAAGTTTAACATTTGATTGTTTAATATCATATTGAATATCAGAGGAATTGGATAGTTATGTAAATCCTGTACTATTTATATTACAGTCTTCTCGCTCTCCCTCTCTATCTCCATAAAGTATTTCTTCATTATTCCTTCTTTATAGACCTACAGAACCTAGTGTTGATTTACGTTCCTGCTCTGGGGACCTAGTTGACAGAAAGCATGTTGTGCTACCAGCAGCAGTGCTAAAAGGACATTGCACACTAGGACAAATTGGAGGAGCAAAGGGCAGTCCCCACTGAAACCCTCCAGGAGCTGAGAGCCTGCAGGAAGCCTTAGGAGAGGGGCCTCTAAAAGCTTTAGAGCTCCGTCCTGCATGTGAACCAGGAATTCCGGAGGCGAAGCCACACTGAGAGAGGAAACATTCCCTTCCTGAGAAGGGCAGTTCCTACCAGGTTCTAACAGGGATTCTCACCTGTGCAGTGACATATTCAAACACTATTAGCCATAAGCCATACACCAAGTCCACGCCTTTTTAAAAATTGTGAAAAATTTCTTACTGACTCAAGTAACCACTGCTAATATTAAATTGCTGTAAGTCCAGTCAAATGTGCATGTGGATAGACAGACAGGAAGGCAGGCAGATAGATTAATAGATACATAGTTACCCTGGGCAGCCTTTCTGTGGTTAAATGTACAATGTCTATTATGATATTTGAAATATATAACATGTACAGCTATTATTGCCTGGTTGGAAAGCATCAATTTACTTTCATAATACATACAAAAAAATCTTGCATTTAAAATAACTATATGAGGTTGAAAAATGGACATAACTCTTTTTTGATAAATATAATTGTATATATTTAATATGTGAAGTATGATTTTATTTCTGTATTATTTTTAAATGTTTTTATTGATATTTAGACAGAGAAGAGAAGAAAGGGATAGAGAGATAGAAACATCAATGATAGAGATACATAGATTGGCTGCCTACTTTGGATTGAACCCGCAACCCAGACATGTGGCTTCACCAGGAATCAATATGATGATTTCTTGGTTCATGGGTTGTTTTGGAGGGAGTTGGTGGGGTGATAAAAATTTCTCATAGGTTATACTGATGGTTACACAAATACATATAAAACCATTACATTGTACCTTTTGAATTTGTGAATTGTATGGCATATGATCTATATCCCAATAAACCAGTCTGGTTGAGTTTTTTTAAGAAGGTTATATAACCTGCACTCATGTGGTGGTGGTGATTTAGTCAATCTTGTCATCTTCTGAGGCCTCCTTTTTTCTCTCTAAGACTTTTTCTTTTTAATCTATTTCCAATTCCTAAGTACCATTCATTATTATGTACAGCAGTATAGGTGACCAGGTGACTAGTCCATTATTCCAAACCAGGTTTCTGTCCTCCCTTTGTATATTCAACAACTCTTTAATATATTCTGCTGAACAAAGGTCACCTTCTAGGTATCATCACTATAGACAACCTTCCCAAACTAGCACACCCCAGCATGCACAGTGTAAGGCTCATCCCTGAGTCCGTGCTGGATTCAATCAGAATCTTTGGTGAACTGAGCAAAAGGAATGGGATATGAATGGCAGACAGAACTGTGAGACCTTGGTGCTGTATGTAAATTTTATTCACCTGTAAAAACCCCTTGCAGTCCTGTGTCTGTTCTAATAGAAAGGTGTACCTACTTAATCGGGTACATTATTTTTCCTCCAAAGCCAAGGGATTAAGAGATGACTTATCCTATCTAATAATAGACAAACATGGTAGTTAACCATAACTTCGCTACCCTTCCCATTGGCTAATCAGGGCGATATGCAAATTAACTGCCAACAAAGATGGCGGTTAATGGCCAGCAAAGATGGCGGCTAATTTGCATACATAGGCCAATGATGGGAGGCAAAAGGGGAAAGATGGGAAGAATGGTGGCAGGCAAGAGCTGGGGGGCGGTGATCGCCATCGGAAAGCCTGGCAGCAGGCCAGGCGACACCCCCCGACCGGGGTGCCAGTGATCGCCATGGCGATCCGAGGAAGAGAGAGCCAGGGTGCAGGACCCCCGGGGCCAGGGGTGCTGGCTGTCATGCGGCCCCCTGATCTGCGATGGCGAAAGGAGGGGTGGGGCCCCAGGCACGGTGGCACTCCGGGCACTGGGTGCCACTGTGCCTGCGGTCCCCTGATCTGCGATCGTGAAGGGAGGGGTGGGGCAGCAGGCACAGCAGCACCCTGGGCACCGGGTGCATTCCCAGGATGCAGCCATGCCTGCAGCCCTCTGATCTGCTATCATGAAGGGAGGGGCAGGGCCACAGGCACGGCTGCACAGGGGGGACTGGGTGCAGCCATGCCTGGGGCCCCCTGGTATGCGATCGCGAAGGGAGGGTCTGGGCAGCAGGCACGGCAGCACCCTGGGCACCGGGTGCAGGCCCAGGGTTCAGCCATGCCTGCGGCCCTCTGATCTGCCATGCAAAGGGAGGGGCGGGGCCACAGGCATGGCGGCACCCTGGGCATGCGGTGCAGCCATGCCTGCAGCCCCCGGATCTGCAATTGAGAAGGGAGGGGCGGGGCAGCAGGCATGGCAGCATCCTGGGCTCCAGGTACAGGCCCAGGGTGCAGCCTGCCTGTGGCCCTCTGATCTGCAATGCGAAGGGAGGGGCGGGGCCACAGGCATGGCGGCACCCAGGGCACCGGGTGCTGAGGTGCCTGTGGTCCCCTGATCTGAGATCTGGAAGTGAGGGGCAGGGCCACAGGCACGGGAGATGGGGGCTGGTGGGGCGACCGCAGCGGTCACGCCCCCAACCGACTCTCCCTGGGAGTCCGCGGAGTGGAGGGCGCTCTCCCTGGGAACCTGGAAATCCACCTCCCAGGGCAACTGCGCAGAAACCAATCCTGGTGAGCCATGGAGAGGGCGACCTACCTGGAGGCCACGCAGCTTTTATAGTTGAAGTCGCCCTGGATGGAGGACTGGGGGTAGCAGGGATCAGAGTCAGCCAAGTCAGCCATGGAACCCCAAGTCCCCGCTGAATGACTAGAGCACATGGACTTCAATGGTCCTCGGTCACTTGCTGAGCAGCAGTCAGCCTGGACCAGGAATCAAACCCAAAACCTGACAGAATGGAACCCAAACCTTTGCTGTGGCAGAGGAGCTCTGACCCACAGCAGGGGCCAGGGCACACCAGAGGAATTTTGTTGAGGGGCCCTGACAGGCAGCACCCTGAGCAGTGGGTTAGAACCTCCTCCTGATACAGCAAGGTTGCAGGTTGGATCCCTGGTCAGGGCACAGACAAGAAGCAACCAAAGAGAGCATAGTAAGTGGAACAACACACTGATGTTTCTCTTGCTCCCTTCCTCTCTCTAAAATAATCAATCAATAAAAATGAAAATAAAAAATAAACCCTCTGGCCCTAACCAGTTTGGCTCAGTGGATAGAGCATAGGTCTGTGGACTGAGGGGTCCCGGGTTCAATTCTGGTCAAGGGCATATACCTTTGTTGCGGGCACATCCTCAGTAGGGGGTGTGCAAGAGGCAGCTGATTGATGTTTCTTTCTCATCGATGTTTCTAACTCTCTATCCCTCTACCTTCCTCTCTGTAAAAATCAATAAAATATATTTTAAAAAAATAAAAATAAACCCTCTGGCTTGCAGAGTTGCTAAAACAGAAAGCAACGTCTCATCCTTTCCAGTTCATTCAACAAATACTTCATATGCTCCTTCAGTAATCACACTGGGAATGGGTGTTTGTTTGTTTGTTTGTTTTGGTTAATCCTCACCTGAGGACATTTTTGCATTGATTTATTTTTTATTTTTTATTTTTTATTTTTTTTACAGAGAGTGGAAGGGAGGGAGAAAGACAGAAACTAATATGAGAAACATCAAATGGTTGTCTCTTGCTGAATCCCCAACCAGGGCCCTGGATTAAGCCAGCAACCCAGGTATATGCCTTCAATTGGAATCCAACCTGGTACCCTTCAGTCTGCCTGCAGAAGCACTATCCACTGAACCAAACCAGCATTTGTTTTTTCTTTTTAAGTCCTCCTCTAAGGATATGTTCTTTTCATTGATTCTAGAGAGAGAGGAAGGGAGAGGGAAAGAGAAAGAGAAACATCAATCAGTTGCCCAAGCAACCCACAACCTGTATATGTGCCCTCACCTGGAATCGAACTCATGACCCTTTGGTGCATGGGAGGACACTCTAACTACTGATCCACACCAACCAGGGCCTGGAGGTACAATGAATTCCCTCAGGGGGGGTGCTGCTCATCCAGAAGCCGGGCTCATGGCTGGTGAGTGCAGCAGAGGTGGCAGGAACCTCCGCGGCAGCACTGAGGAGCAGCGAGCCGAGTGGTAGGGAGCAGCAAGCAGGCAGGCGGTAAAGAGCGAGGGGTCCCAGACTGTGAGAGGGCACAGGCTGGGCTGAGGGATTCCCCCCACCCCCAGTGCACGAATTTCATGCACTGGGTTTCTAGTCCTATCTAATAATAGACAAATAGGGTAATTAACCGTACCTCCAACACGCTTCCCATTGGCTAATCAGGGCAATATGCAAATTAACTGCCAACCAAGATGGTGGTTAACCGTAAACAAAGATGGCAGTTAATTTGCATATGTAGCAATGGAGCAAAGCCGGCTGGCCCGGGACAGGAGCAGTGAGCCAAGGCAGGTGAGGCGAGCGAAGAGCAAAGAAGGGGGCCCACGCACCACGGGCTGGGGGGCTTCTTAGCTAAGCACCCTGGCCTGCAAGGCCCACCCCCAGAAGCCTCAGCAGCCGGTCTTGACTTGCGTCCGGGAACCGCCCATCAGCGGTTCAGGCTGCAAGGCAAGGCCTGCCCCCAACAGCGAGTCTTGCCTTGCGCCTTGGAACCACCCATCAGCGGGGTCCGGGCTGTAAGGAAAGGTCCTCGCCCAGAAGCCCCAGCAGCAGGTTTTGCCTTGAGGCCCAGAACTGCCCATCAGTGGGTCCAGGCTGCAAGGCAAGGCCCTCCCTCAGAAGCCCCAGCTACTTTAAAAATAGAAGGATCTCCTTTTGAACCAATCTGTTTAGATTCATGATTAGTAAAACAGTATGGAACTAATGAAATACAGTGATAGGAATTAGGAAGTGTGACACTGATGGTTCTGGGCATGTGAAGGGTGAGGGACAGAAGGGTACACATGGTCTTCCCTTCAGTTCTGCTGGAGAGATGAGCTCCGAGGGCCGGAGCTGCTCCATGCCCAGAGGAGGTGGGCGTGGTCAGTGGCTCTGTTTCAGAACTTCCTGCCAAGCAGAAACCTTACCCGACCCACAGGAACCTTTTTTCTCCAGAAAACAGAAACAGCCAGTTCCCAATGGGCATGGGAAAACCAGTGTCCCCTCCTGTGCACGGTGTCCTGATGGGGTGATGGGGGAGGTGGGCGAGGGTAGCAGTGCAGAGTTGTTAGGCAGCTGGAGTGGGAGTGGAAAGGCCATGAAATGTCCACAGTCCTGGTTGTGCCCACGGCCTGGGCTGCTCCTCCAGACCCTGGTTGAGGGATTAGGGCTGATTCTCTCAGGAAGGGAAAATTCCATGGGTGAAAGATTTACAGGCTAAGGGTAGGCCGTGTGTTAGTTTGGGGCAAATCCCTCAGCATTCCTGCTGCCAAGACCTCAAAGGAATGAGGCAGAGGCACCCCTCACCCCCAAGACCCCTTCATGGACATTTTAGAATCTACGTGATTTTTAATCCCTTCAGGGAGACTTTCTATCCTGCAGTCCCATCCCACCCCACTGTTGCTGTTTGTCTGCCAGCTGGGTCTAGCATTAAGAGGAAGGGGGGTTAATACTCACTGAAAGACTACTGATCCTACCTGGAAACCAACCTATTTACTGTACTGTTGTAAATATCATACCCTTTATATCCTGTATATTGGCTTCTTTTAATGAATTGAAATGTCTTAGAAAAAAAGGAAAAAAAAGGCAAGGCAGGGCGGGACCCAGAAGGCCCAGAAGCCGCCTGATATGGTAGTAACTCTATCAGTAAGCACTCTGAAAGTCAGTGGCATAATGCACCAATTAAAGGACAGATTATGAGGGTGAATCAAAAACAAAACCCACTTTAAATATAAACACACATATAGATTAAAAGTAAATGAATTAAGCTTCAGCCTGTTTTGCTCAGTGGATAGAGCATTAGCCCGTGGACTGAAGGGTCCCTGGTTCGATTCCAGTCAAGGACATGTACCTCAGTTGCTGGCTTGATCCCCAGTCCCTATCAGAGCATGTGCAGGAGGCAACCAATCAATGTGTCTCTCCCTTTCCCTTCTCTCTCTCTAAAATTCAATGGAAAAATATCCTTGGGTGAAGATTAACAAAAACAAAGTAAATGGATTAAGTAACATTAAAGAGATTATAAGAAAAATATATTCCAAATTTTGTTATTTGTATAATGGTTATGTTTAAATTATTAACACCTAAGAAATTGGGTGAAGGGTACATATAATATGCTGTAGTATTTTATAGTTTTTTTACATGCATGAGATTATTTCAAATTAAAATATTTAAAAATTAAAAATTAATAAAATATTAATTGAAATGTATCTCCATTACATGAAAAATCTCCTAATTGCTTCTAGCATAATTTATTAAATTGCGCTAAAATTTACAAGGGTTCAATTAAAAAATATCTTAATTCTAAATGATGTAATAGAAAATATATAACAGTGCAGTTATAAGCACTTATCTGAAAATACAAATTTAAAGAAGTGAATTTAAAGAAGGGATTAGCCAAAGAAAATATATGCACAACCCACGGACACAGACAACAGTATGGTGATGGCCAGAGAGAATTGGGGGGCAAGAGCTGGGTAGAGGGGGCAAAAGGGGGGAAATAGGGACATCCTATATAATAATAATAAAAGGCTAATATGCACATTGACTGAACGGCAGAATGACCGGTTGCTATGATGCACACTGGCCACCAGGGGGCAGATGCTCAATGCAGGAGCTGCCCCCTGGTGGTCAGTACACTTCCATATGGGGAGTGCCACTCAGCCAGAAGCTGGCTCATGGCTGGCCAGCACAGTGGTGGTGGCAGGAGCCTCTCCCACCTCCATGGCAGCACTAAGAATGTCCAACTAACAGTTTAGACCTGATCTCTTGGGGGCCTAAGCCTTTAGTCAGACATCCCCGAGGGCTCCCTGGCTGCTAGAAGGATGTCTGACTGCAAGCTTAGGCCTGATCTCCTGGGGAGTGGGCCTAAGTCAACAGGTGGACATCCCCCAAGGGGTCCTGGACTGTGAATGGGCAAAGGCTGAGCTGAGGGACCACCCCTTCCTGAGTTCACAAATTTTTGTGCACCGGGCCTCTAGTTTATTATAAGAAACTATCTTTCTTACCTTCATTCCTTCTTTTTTCCCTTCAGATTATTCTGTCTACATGAATTTTGAAATGAGACTTTAAATTATGGCAGGCTAGATATGGGGGAAACCTTCCCCCTAAAAAAAAAAAAATCTAGAAATGACAAAAGAAATATTACTAACATTTTGAAATCTATCTGTGTGTTTGCTAGAATATAAAGTTGAAGG
This sequence comes from Myotis lucifugus, assembly GCF_000147115.1. Classification (NCBI taxonomy): domain Eukaryota; kingdom Metazoa; phylum Chordata; class Mammalia; order Chiroptera; family Vespertilionidae; genus Myotis; species Myotis lucifugus. The sequence goes on from NW_005871174.1 coordinate 519,262, forward strand.
AATTAAATAAAGAAAATCATGGTAGTACCTGGAAGCTGAAGCTGTGACCATTCTGAAGCATGTGCCCATCTTTGACTCTTAATGACCATAAGAAGAGCAGAGGAGGAAGTCTTGGTGCTGAGATTGGTAGGTTTTACTAATTGGAAACTTAGAATGAACTGGAAATCCTCCCAGGGAAGAATAGGCTAATAAGTATCTGTTTATAAGAGAGGGTAAATTACCCGATTGACCTGCATTAGAATTTAAAAATAAAACCTTTCCCTTACCTGAGTGTTGGATTGAACTTACCTACATTAAAGGTATGGTTTCAGAAACTACTTAAAATGGGCTGGCGTGGATAGGGCCCCAGGACACCTGGCAGCAACAAGTCCTTTTTGTAAGGCTGTTCAACTTGGACTCCGAGGATTCCCACAGAACAGTCCAGAGAAACATGGGGCCAAAACACAAACTCAAACAAGGGTGCAGCCCCACACAAGCAAGAGGTAGAAATAACAAACAAATGGCAGAAAGACCCACCAGGATCAGACACTGTAATTTTGATCTCAGGTTATAAAATGTTTACACTGTTTAATGATATAAGAAAGAATATTTCAATAGATAAGATGTCATAAAATACTATAAAGCAGATTTTGAAAATAAAAAAATGTTTAAGCAAAAAAGGTTTTTCTTGAATGGATAATATAATTTACTTTTACAATATAACAATAACCTTCATTGTTATAGCTATCATGTTAATTGTTGACCATTAACTATCACGTACCCACCTAAGTAACAGAAGTGTGTGTTAAAGGAGACAAAATGGAGCGCAATAGACAGACATGTCCCAAGCCTTGTCCCGGGGTAGATAGCTACATTGAACCACATCCACTCTGAATTGGTGAAGTAGACACAGTTGGTGAGACAATCCACAGCCAGGAAGGGCAGAGGACACATGGAGATCGGTAAAACCCGGGATCTGGGCTGGAGAGAACTGTGAGACCTTGGAACCCAGAGGGTCAGAGGAAAACTGCAAGGTACTGAGGCCATGTCCCTTGGGACAGGCACAGCTCTGACTTTGGAAAGGAGTGCCGCAGGTCTGCTGTTGGCAGGGGATTCTAGATCAGGGGACACAGTCATGAAAGACTGAGCCCAGAGGGGCCATTCTGGTCTACTGCCCAGAGCGCACTGTGCCTCGAGGAGAGGTTCTCACAGAGGTGCAGCTCTTTCCCTTCTCTGTGGTCTTTGCTTTTCTTCGCTGAACCTAGCTCATAGGATCTTTCAGATACAGACACTCCCCCATGGCTGAGGTGCAGGAGGAGGTGCGGACTTGTGGAGTCTGGGGAGAGGTTGGGGAGAGAGGGTCCGGGACAGAGGTGGCCACGAGTCTGGTGCTGAATCATACCTGATGCGCAGGACCTGGGCAGCCATTTTCTCCTGAAAAGATAGCTCCTCCCTGCAGTCTCCAGGCAACCAATACAGCCACACCCAGACTACACCCTGAATGGTACAAAGGATAAAAAAATATCTGAATAGTCCCTGAGAGTCCACAGGGACTGACCCAAAGAGAGGCCTTCAATCCCAGCAACAGGAAACTGAGAAATTACAGACAGCATGAAAGAGTGGGATCTTAAACCAGCCAAAGGAACGACACTTCACTTTTTCATTTTTTTTTAAATTGTATTATTATTTTGTTATCTCTTTTTTCTTTATTTTCCTTTTTCATTTGTTTCTTTATTTTCTATTTCTTTTCGCATTATTTTTCTATCATTCTAATTTATTTTTTTATTATTTTTATCCCATTTTTAATCAATTTTTTGTAAATTTTTATTATTATTTTCTTCTCTTTATTCTTATCAACTCATCCCCTTTCTACTTCCTCTATACTGAACTGAGATCCTCCCTATATTCATCCAATTCTTAACCCTACTTTCTGTATGTAAGATTCTGCCCCCACCATCTTTACTGAGTATTTGGTGTTTGTTTTGGTTTACCTATTTGTTCTCCATATATATATATATGTATATATTCTTTTTCTTTCTTTTTTTCTTTTTATTTTCTCTCATAACATTTTTTCTCTCTTCAATATCATTTGTGCTCTCTTTTCTCTCCCCTAATTCTCTTTCCTCTGGTGGTCACTTATATTGGAGTTATCAGTGTCATGAGTACATTCGTGGTTTGTTCCCTTTGTTTTGTGTCTTGCCAAGGTGAATTTCATTCTGTCCAGCCAATGTGCTAGAGAGCGAGCCACATAACCAGACACCCAGAGAGGAGACTCCATCCACGAACAGGTCAATAACACTCCAAATCAAACTACAGAGGCAGAAAGAAGGCGGCAATGAGGGAGAGAGCAGAAGGAACAAAAGAGTATGTGGTTGTGTGGTGTGTGTGTGTGTGTGTGTGTGTGAGAGAGAGAGAGAGAGAGAGAGAGAGAGAGAGAGACAGTTAGATACTGCAGTACCTTCGGGGATAGGCTAACCAGGCTCGCCTAACTAGGCAGCCTCTGCTACCACTGCAAACAGTCCCAGAGTACCCAGCTCTTCCTCAGAAGCCTTGCCTTTTGAAGGGGAGAGCTGCCGTGACTGGAATCCCAGCCTCACCTCCAACCAGGGTGCCCTCAGATAACATCTGGGACTCTACAGCCACCCCCGCCAAGGACCTGCTGACTCAGCTACGGTCCCACAGTCACCGAGACTCCAGGCACCCCGGGCACGGGCTCCTGTGAGTTCCAGGAACTCACGCTCTCCTCTAACCAGCCAAATACTTTAGCCCAGGGCACTGTGACCATGCTAGCAGCAGCCAATGAGCAGCCCATGCCCATCCGAGGAGCAGCAGCCCTGCAAGCAACCTGCCCCTTATGAGGAACACCAGCCTTATGAGCAGACTGCCCCCATCCAAGAAGCAACAGCCCCGTGAGCAGCCTGCCTTATTTGTGGAGCAGCAGCCTCATGAGCAGCCCGCCCCCGTCCGAGGAGCAGCAGCCCCGTGAGCAGCCCACCTCTGTCTGAAGAGCAGCAGCCACACAAGCAGCCTGCCATCATCAGCCAGAGGAGCCACCGCTGCTGCAAACAGCACCCACCAGAAGAGCCGGTGCCAACGGAGGAGCAGCCACTGCCATGACCACCTGAGGAGAAGCTGCCACCCAAGGAACCACTGCCACTCAAGGAGCAGACCCTGCATGACTTGACTCCTAGAACCTTCAGTGAGAGCAAAAATGGGTAGACAAAGAAAGCCCAAAGGAAAGAAAAGGAGAAATCACCAGAAAAGCAGCTAAGGGAAATGAAGACAGGCAATATGTCAGAAAAAGAATTCAGAATAAGAATCATACAGTTCATAAACTGGATGGATGAAAAAATCAACAACTTATGTAAGATGCAAGAAAAAATAAAGAGGGATATAGCTGCAATAAAAAAAAAAAACACCATGGAAAGTTTCAACAGTAGATTACGAGAAGCAGAGGACCAAATTAGCAAATTAGAAGACAGGGAAGCAAAACACACCCACACTGAACTGCAATTGGAGGAAAAAATTAAAAGACAGGAGGAGAGCCTAAGGGAGCTATGGGACAACATGAAACGAAGCAACATACAAATAATATGGATGCCAGAACGACAGGAAGAAGAACAAGGGTTAGAAAACCTATTTGAAGAAATAATGTCAGAAATCTTCCCTGATGTGGAGAAGAAAAAAGTTACAGAAGCAGAGAGTCCCAAACAAGATGAACCCAAAAAGACCCGCACCAACACACATCATAATTACGACGGCAAATGTTCAGTCAAAGAAAGAATCTTAAAGGCTGCAAGAGAGAGACAGAAAGTTACTTACAAGGGATCTCCCATTCTCAACCTTCCTAATGCCGTGACCCTTTAATACAGTTCCTCATGTTGTGGTGACCCCCAACCATAAAATTATATTCATTGCTACTTCATAACTGTAATTTTGCTACTGTTGTGAGTCATAATGTAAATATCAGATATGCAGGATGTATTTTCATTGTTACAAATTGAACATAATTAAAGCATAGTGATTAATCACAAAAACAATATGTAATTATATACGTATTTTCCGATGGTCTTAGGAGACCCCTGTGAAAAGGTCGTTTGATCCCCAAAGGGGTCGTAACCACAGGTTGGCAACCCACAGGTTGAGAACCGCTGCATTAGATTATCAAATGATTTTTCAACAGAAACACATCAGGCCAGAAAACAATGGGAGGAAATTTACAAAGTAAGGCAAAGCAAGGGACTGAATCCAAGAATACTCTAAACAGCAAGGCTTTCATTCAAAATTGAAGGGGAAATAAGAAGCTTCACTGACAAAAAAAAAAAAAAAATACAAAAATACAAAAACTGAGGGAGTTTATCATTACCAAGCCAGCAATGCAAGAAATGCTAAAGGGATTAATGTAAAAAGAAGAAATCAAAAGGGAATAAGAAACACAGGCAGCCCTGGCTGGTTTGGCTCAGTGGATAGAGTGTCGGCCTGCGGACTGAAGGGTCCCAGGTTTGATTCCGGTCAAGGGCATGTGCCTTGGCTGTGGGCACATCCACAGTAGGGGTATACAGGAGGCAGCTGATCAATGTTTCTCTTTCATCGATGTTTCTAGCTCTCTATCCCTCTCCCTTCCTCTCTGTAAAAAACCAATAAAATATATTTGAGGAAAAAAAAGAAACACAGGCACAAAAAATAAAAATGGCTACAAACAAGTACCTATCAACAATAACTTGAAATGTAAATGGACTAAATGCTCCAATCAAAAGACAACGATGCCGAAGCCGGTTTGGCTCAGTGGATAGAGCGTCGGCCTGCGGACTGAAAGGTCCCTGGTTCGATTTCGGTCAAGGGCATGTACCTGGGTTGCGGGCTCATCCCCAGTGGGGGGTGTGCAGGAGGCAGCTGATCGATGTTTCTCTCTCATCGATGTTTCTAACTCTCTATCTCTCTCCCTTCCTCTCTGTAAAAAATCAATAAAATATATTTTTTTAAAAAAAGACATCGAATGGCAGAATGGATAAAAAAAAAAAAAACATGACCCATCTATATTCTGTCTACAAGAAACTCACCTCAGAACAAGGGACTCACACCAACTGAAAGTGAAGAGATGGAAAAATATCTTTCAGGCAAATGGAAATGAAAAAAAAAAAAAGCTGGGGTAGCAATACCTATACCTGTCAAAATAGACCTCAAAGTGAAGGCCATAACAACAGATAAGGAAGGCCACTTCATAATACTAAAGGGATCAATACAACAAGAGGATATAACCCTTATAAACATATATGCACACAATGCAGGAGCACCGAAATATATAAAAAAACTCCTGGATGATCAAGGGAGAGATCGACAACAATACAATCATTGTAGGGGACTTTAATACCCCACTGACATCACTGGATAAATTCTCTAGGAAAAAAATCAGCAAAGAAACAGCAATCCTAAATGACTCACTAGATCAGATGGACATAATTAACATCTTCAGAACATTTAACCCCAAAGTCACAGAATATAGGTTCTTTTCAAGGGCACATGGGACATTTTCAAAGATAGACCACATATTGGGTCACAGGCAAAGACTTTCAAATTCAAGACGATAGAAATCATATCAAGCATCTTCTCAGACCATAATGGCATAATATCAGAAATCAATTACAATAAAAATAATCAAAGAAATTCAAACACTTGGAAGCTGAATAGCATGCTATTAAACAATGATTGGAATATCAAAGAGATCAAAGAAGAAATTAAAAACATCTGGGAAACAAATGACAATGAAAACACAACAATCCAAAATCTATGAGAAACAAAGAAAGCAGAACTGAGAGGGAAGTTTATAGCTCTACAGGCCTACCCCAAAAACAAGAAAAAAATGGTAGTAAATCATCTAACTCTACAACTTAAAGAATTGGGGGGAAAAAGCAACAAGAAAAGCCCAGAGTGAGCAGAAGGAAGGAGATAATAAAGATCAGAGCAGAAATAAATGACATTGAGACAAAAAAAAAAAATACAAAAGATCAATGAAACCAAGAGCTGGTTCTTTGAAATGATAAACAAGATTGATGAACCTCTAGCCAGGCTCACCAAGAAGCAGAGAGAGAGGACCCAAATAAGCAAAATCAGAAATAAAAGAGGCGAAATAACAACAGACCCCACAGAAATACAAAGAATTGTTTAAAAAATACTATGAACAACTCTATTCCAACAAACTAGACAACCTACAGGAAGTGGACATATTCATAGAAAAATACAACCTTCCAAAACTCAATCAGGAAGAATTTAAAAATCTCAATAGGCAGATAACTATGGAAGAAATTGAAGCAGTCATCAAAAAGCTTCCAGCAAATAAAAGCCCAGGGCCAGACGGCTTCACAGGGGAGTTTTACCAGACATTCAAAGAAAAACTAAAACCTATCCTCCTCAGACTACTGTAAAAAATTCATGAGGAAGGAACACTTCCAAGCTCATTCTATGAAGCCAGCATTATCCTAATACCAAAACTGAATAAAGACGATACAGTGAAAGAGAATTACAGGCTAATATCTCTCGTGAACATAGATGCCAAAATTCTCAACAAAATTCTAGCAAATTGGATCCAGCAGTACATCAGAATGATCATACACCATGACCAAGTAAGATTTATCCCATGGATGCAAGGATGGTACAATATCCTTGTAAATCAATAAATGTGGTACATCACATAAACAAATTGAAAGATAAAAGTCACATAATCATATCAATTGATGCAGAAAAAGCATTTAACACCGTTTCTTGATAAAAATCCAAGACCATTTCTTGATTAAAAAAAAAACCCTCAGCAAAATGGGAATAAAGGGATCATACCTCAACATAATAAAAGCCTTATAGGACAAACCTACAGCAAACATCATACTCAATGGGCAAAAACTAAAACCATTTCACCTAAGAACAGGAAAGAGACAGGGATGCCCACTTTCACCACTCCTGTACAACATAGTTCTGGGAGTGCTAGCCATAGCAATTAGATAAGAAGAAGAAATAAAAGGTATCCAAATTGGAAAAGAAGAAGTAAAACTGTCCTTATTTGCAGATGACATGATACTGTACATAGAAAACCCTAAAGACTCCATCAAAAAATTATTATACTTAATAAATGAATTTAGCAATGTAGCAGGATACAAAATTAACGCCAAGAAATCTATGGCATTTCTATACATCAATACTGAACTTAACAGAAACAGAGAATTAAAAAATAATCCCACTATCATCACACCAAAAAAATTAAGATACCTAGGAATAAACTTAACTAAGTAGGTAAAAGACATGTACTCAGAAAACTACAAGATATAAACAGATGGAAGAACCTACCCTGTTCATGGATTGGTAGAATCAAAATATTTAAAATGTCCAGACTACCCAAAGCAATCTATAGATTCTTCTGCAGGCAAATTCCAGCAGGTCATAAATGCAAGATGTTCATCAAAAGGTTGATGAACCTTGGGGCTTCAGCAGGGTTGAAGATATGCATGTTATTGCCTGCTGCCAGATAGCTCAGGGCAGCTCCCCCAAACTGATAATACTTTATTGTTTACCAAACCTTACCTTTGAGATATATATATATCTGCTTTGCTATAGGGAAAAATGTGGGAATAAAAAGCCCTGGGTACGGAGATTCGAGGAGCTTAGTTACTAAAGCTAAACCTCTCCTGGCTCCCCTAAAATGCCTCCCAAATTTATATTTCATATCTAGTTTATTATTTATGTCACGGCCCCTTCTCCAGATTCCTGAACCATTCTAGATGCGGATAAGACCCCAGCAGATTCAATGCACTCCCCATTAAAATACCACTGGCATATTTTATAGACCTAGAATGAACTCTCCAAAAATTCATCTGAAATGTAAAAAAGACCCCGAATAGCTGCAGCAATGCTGAGAAAGAACAAAGTAAGTGAGATCTCAATACCAGATATCAAGCTGTATTACAACGCCACTGTTCTCAAAAATGCCTGGTACTGGCACAAGAACAGACATATAGATCGATGGAATAGAACAGAGAACCCAGATATCGACCCAAGCCACTATGCCCAATTAATATTTGACAAAGGAGGCAAGAACATACAATGGAGTCAAGACAGTCTCTTTCAAAAATGGTGTTGGGAAAATTGGACAGATACATGCAAAAAATGAAACTAGACCACCAACTTACACCATACACAAAAATAAACTCAAAATGGATAAAGGACTTAAACATAATATGGGAAACCATAAAAATACTAGAGGAATCCACAGGCAGCAAAATCTCAGACATATGCCGAAGCAATTTCTTCACCAATACAGCTCCTATGGCAATGGAAACTAAAGAGAAAATAAACAAATGGGCTACATCAAAATAAAAAGCTTTTGCACAGCAGAAGAAACCATCAACAAAACAACAAGAAAGCCACTGCATGGGAGAACGTATTTGCCAATGTTATCACCAATAAGGGTTTAATCTCCAACATTTACAGGGAACTCATACAACTTAACAAAAGAAAGATAAACAACCCAATCAAAAAATGGGCAATAGACGTAGATACTTTTCGAAAGAGGACATAAGGAAGGCCAAGAGACATGAAAACATGCTCAAAGTCACTAATCATCTGAGAGATGCGAATCAAAACGACAATGAGGTACCATCTCACACCTGTCAGAATGGCTATCATCAACAAATAGACAAGTGCTGGTGAGGATACAGAGAAAAAGGAACCCTCCTGCACTGATAGTGGGAATGCAGACTGGTGCAGCCACTGTGGAGAACAGTATGGAGTTTCCTCAAAAAACTGAAAATGAAACTTCCATTTGTCCCAGTGATCCCACTTCTAGGAATATATCCCAAGAAACTAGAAACACCTATCAGGAAGGATATATGCACCCCTATGTTCATAGCGGCCCAATTTACCATAACTAAGATTTGGAAACAGCCTAAGTGCAGATGATTGGATTAAAAAAATGTGGTACATCTACATAATGGAATACTATGCTGCGGTAAAAAAAAAAGAGAGAGAAGGAAATCTTACCATTTGCAACAGCATTGATGGAACTGGAGAGCATTATGCTAAGTGAAATAAGCCAGTCAGAGAAAGATAAATATCACATGACTCACTCATTTGTGGAATATAATGAACAACATAAACTGATGAACAAAAACAGATCCAGAGACAGAGAAGCACTCATCAGACCGTCAAACCCCAGAGGGAAGACAAGGGAGGGTGGGGTAAAGGGGAGAAATCAACTAATAGACTTGTATGCATGTATATAAGCCTAACCAATGGACACAGACAGCAGGGGGGAGAGGGCATGCGTATGGGGGGAGGGAGGGCAATGGGACGATAAGGACACATAAGTAACATCATAATCAATACAGAGAAATAAATTTTAAAAAGAGAAGTATGTGTCCATCATTTTACTTTTTATCCAATCCCAGAGGTTTTCCAAATTTGCTTTCTCCCTCCTCCCTAATCTATCACCACTGGATTTCATGTAATCTACTTATGTCTCCTCCTTTTATTGTAATGTATAAAACAAGGTGAAAAACTGCCATTCTCTGGAGCATTATCCCAATATGTTGGCATTCTGCTTCCAGGCAATTGTCAACAGTTTGGCTCAAATAAACTCACAAAATTTATTTACAGGTTTGAATGTTTTTAAGTTAACAAAATCATATGCCTTTAATGCAGTTCAAAACTCACTGGTGTCCCTGCTGGTGTTGCTCAATGGTTAAATATCAATCTATGAACCAGGAGGTCGCAATTCAAGTCAGGGCACATGCCCAGGTCGCCAGCTCGATCCCTAGAAGGGGGCGTGCAGGAGGCAGCCAATCAATGATTCTCTGATTCTCTCTCATCACTGATGTTTCTCTCTCTCTCTCTCTCTCTCTCTCTCTCTCTCTCTCTCTCCTTTCCTCTCTGAAACCAACAACAACAAAATTTAAAAAACAATAACTCACCAGTGGAGATCCATCATTAAATTATCAAAAATGTCTGTTTATTTTTTTAAACTTGAATGCATAGGTATGTTTATATAATAGTTGTTGACTGCATATTCTAGTGTCCTTGTTCTTTGTTTTGTTTTTGTATTAAGGGGCTACAATGAAGAGCCCACTAGGAATGCTGACAATGAAGGAAATAATTGGCTCTCTGGGAGATAAAAGATAAATCCATATTAGATAACAGATCAGCAGATTTATGACAGACCAGATGTCTCCTGATTGGAATATTTATATATTTAAAGAAAAAAGGGGCCACACAGAAGAGGCATCAGTTGACCATGAAGATGCAAGAAGAGAAGCCATATCCTGGGCAAATGATAACAATTATGAATTTAAAAGGGGACCCTAGTCTTTGGACTGGAAGTTATTGATGTCCCACTGGCAAGGTTGACCATTAGCTTTGAAGCCAAGAAGCCCTCAAAGCTTTCTGATCTGAATGGAAAGTCCAACTCTATTGTGACATTGAACAACAGGTATTCTCACCTGTTGCCATTAAACATTCAGGTCATCTTACTCCCTTGTTTTGATTTCATGCTCACCAAGAAATCTGTTTCCTTTTCTGTTTTTGGTCCTTGTTGCTGTGACATTTGACAATAAATCCATAAAACAAACTTTGATTATCTTTACTGCATGGCCACATAGTTTGGTCACTGGGAGCCAATGTGCCAACACCGTTGACTCAAATCTTCAGTTTGTGTGAATGTTGTCTTTCTTAGTGCATATAAATAAATTGATCCTTTTGGTATGTAAAAATAAATAAATAAAAAGCAAAAAATGTTTTTCTTGAATGGATAATATAATGAACCTTGACAGTTAAGTCAGAAAATAATGTAATTCTGGAAAAAGCAATTGTGAAGAAAGTTCTGAATAAATTATCAAATATGTAGCATAACAAGACAAAGATATGGTAACTAAGAAAAGCATTCCAAAGAGAAAGAGGGAGGCACAGTATTCAAGGAAATGATAACTGGAACGTTCCAAAATTGATCAATGATATGGTTATTTGCTTTAAAAGTTACTGTGAATCCTGAGCAAAACAAATGAAAATAAATTTATTCCTAGTTAGATCATAGTGAAACAAAGACAACAATATGATGTCAAAAGCAGCCTAAGACAAATGATACATACTTTAAAAAGTAGGGATTCATAATTAATGAGGCTTTCAACAGTACAAGGTCAGAATATTTTTGAAATGTTGGTAAAAAATAGCTGTTAACCTAGATTTTATAACCAAAATAAACCATTATGGAACTGTTAGGGTAAAATAAAGACATTTCAGAAACCCAAACACAGAGGCAGTTATTTAAAAAGAAATTCTCAGGAAAGGTGCTTTCAAAAAGCAAATTTCAAGATCACGTAGATCAGTGATTCTCAACCTTCCTAATGCCACAACCCTTTAATACAGTTCCTCATGTTGTGGTGACCCCCGATTTCATTGTTACAAATTGAACATAATTAAAGCATAGTGATTAATAACAAAAACAGTATGTAATTATATATGTGTTTTCCGATGGTCTTAGGCGACCCCTGTGAAAGGGTCATTCGACCCCCAAAGGGGTTGCGACCCACTGGTTGAGAACCGCTGACATAGATGATTCCAGAAGGAAGGCCTGGCTGCAGTAAGTAACAAAGAAGAAAGATAACAGCAAACATATGGGTTCATGTAAACATATATAATAGAACTGTAAGTGTTATGGCAAAGTAACCAGAAGAACCAGGCAAGCACTAGGGAGATGCAGAAGTTCCAAAACGTAGCGCTGCTGGCTCAGGGGGAATCAGTTCCCCAAAAGCTGAGCAACCCTATTGTGATGAGTCCCGATATATATAGTCCTCAGATTCTATTTCAGGGGGCTAACTAAAAGCTATTCTGCTGAAAAGGAGGTCATAAAAAATCTAGCTGACACCCGCTTGCCACCAGCTGCAAACATCTACACTAGTATCTTGGTTTTAGTTCAAGCCTCTGCAAACTTGTTCCAGGATGTGGGTTTGCTCTGCGCAGAGCTAGACTGATAATAGATAAGCAAGCATCGTGTCACTGCTGGGGGTTCGGTTAAGCTGTCTTTACCCTGTTCCTATAATCACCCATGCTGTCCTTATTCATTACATAGTGCATTTTTTTTTCATTTCCTAGGATTTTTATCAGAGGGAGTTTCCAAGGAGTGTAAACCTTAGATGCAATACCACTATGCTTACATTACTAAGACTGTGAAACTTTCCTGTACACTTTAGACCAAAATCAAGCTCTGGGGATATAGGAGATGAAGAGACTAATCAGAGGAGATTAGTAGTAGAAATTCCACTAGAGAGAGTTATTGTGTGTTGCTATCTCCCCACCCCCGCCTCAACTTGCTTTCTCCTTATACCTTCCCCATAGCACAATGAATGCTATTGCTTGCCCTCTCCCTCCATAACCGCAGTAGAATTAGAACTTCAAAGATCCTCTTTAAAGCTGACATGTGCTTCCTAGAATTTGGGGACACTAAGATTTGTGCCTGAGTCATGTCTAAAAACATCTAAAAGTCAGAGGCTCGCTAAAGCACTTTGTGGGAACAGAGGGAAAGGAGAGGATTAGAGCTGGAGTAGCCTGAAATTCCAAGGTAGGTAGGTATGCATACATCTTTCTCCTGGGCAAACAGTGGGAGGTTTCTAGACTTGAGTCATCATCTATATTATTTTTATTAAAGTGCAATTGTTCTTGTACTGGCAATAATTTTGATTAAGCACTTATTTAGGATCATATCCTAGGATAACAGCATTTCAAAATCCCTAGCTATTCTTTTTCTCCAGTTTTATTGAGATATAATTGACATATAACATTGTATGTGTTTAAAATGCACAAGGTAATGATTATATATATGTATATATATATGAAAATAATTACCACAATAAGTTTGATAAACATCCATTACCTCACACAGTTCCACATAATTTTTTTCCTTGTGATGAGAACTTTTATTATCAAATTTTAAAGTAACTTTCAAATATATAATACAGTACTAAAAAAGTAGCTCATAAAAGTTCTACTTCTATGATACTGGAAGTTTGTACCTTTTAATAACTTTCACACATTTTTGCCCATCCCCTAGATTTAAGTCATCTTGAAAGGAACCCTGCCCAAGACCTTACAAGGCAAGGTGCATTTGTTAAGGGCAGAAATCCTATATGATGCTGTCAGGCGCCCCAGGAGGCGACTTCGGCTGCGACTTCGGGCTCCCAGGACCTTCGCCAGTCCAGGAGGCAAGGCCACCCGCGCCTAGCCATGCCCGTGGGCTCCCGGGACCTTGCTGGCAGAGAGCAGGAGGTTTGCAGGACTTGGCAGAGCAAAAGACCACTGGACATAGAGCAGAGCGAGAGAGATGGCAGGTTGAAGGGCATGGCTCCCTCTGTCACCCCAGCTTCCTCATCAGGGAGGAGGAAGTCCCACCCCCACAGAATCAGCCAGAATCAGCCTTTGGTCAGACAGCTCTCAGAGGCCTGATAGCCAGGACTCTCATTCACCTGCATATCAGACCGTGACAGCAGGGAGGTGGGACTGTCTAAAGAACAACTATTGATACAACGTAGCTCTGCAGCCGAAAGATGCTGGTGTTATCGACAGAAAGTGTCTGCAGAGCAGCGTGCGTCTGATCTTGAAAGAAGGCGGCGCCTGTAACAAGATGTATCTGAACACCAGCTACTTGAAAAATGTCGCTCTGATGCCGAAAAACACCGGTGTTATTGACAGAAAATGTCTGAAGACCAACGTGCCTTTGAAGTTGAAAGAAGGCGGCGGCGCCGACAGAACATGGCTAGAGAACAGTCATCAACAAGTACTACCAATACCAGTAGGAATTGCCTTCTCAACAAAAATGGGGTACATGAGGATGCAATTCTCGAACATAGTTGTGGTGGAATGACTGTTCGATGTGAATTTTGCCTATCACTCAATTTCTCAGATGAAAAATCATCTAATGGGAAATTTACTTGATGTTGTAGCAAAGGGAAAGTGTGTTCAAATGATATACATTTTCCAGATTACCCGGCATATTTAAAAAGACTAATGACAAATGAAGATTCTGACAGTAAAAATTTCATGAAAAATATCCGTTCCATAAATAGTTCTTTTGCTTTTGCTTCCATGGGTGCAAATATTGCATTGCCATCAGGGTATGGGCCATACTGTTTTAGAATACACAGACAAGTTTATCACTGTACTGGAACTTTACATCCTTCGGATGATGTTTCTCAGAAGTTTGCTCAAGTATCTATTTTGGATACAGCCAAAGCTACAAGTAAAAGATTAGCAATGCCAGAAAACCAGGGCTGCTCAGAAAGACTCATGATCAACATCAACAACCTCATGCATGAAATAAATGAATTAACAAAATCGTACAAGATGCTACATGAACTAGAAAAGGAAGCCAAATCTGAAGCAGCAGCAAAAGGTATTGCTCCCACAGAAGTAACAATGGAGATTAAATACGCTTGTAACAGTGATCCGGGTTGATATAATTCTCCCCGTGTAACCGAGGTTGCTGTCATATTCAGAAACAAAGATGGAGAACCTCCTTTTGAATGGGACTTGCTCATTCATTGTAAACCAGATCCCAATAATCCGAATGCCACTAAAATGAAACAAATCAATATCCTGTTTCCTACATTAGATGCAATGACATATCCTATTCTTTTTCCACATGGTGAAAAAGGCTGGGGAACAGATATTGCATTAAGACTTAGAGACAACAGTGTAGTCGACAATAATACTAGACAAAATGTAAGGACACGAGTCACACAAATGCAATTATGGATTTCATCTCTCTGTGCGGGACACGTTTAATCATATTTTAAATACAGGAAAATTAAGTCAACAGTTTATCGTGGATTCGTATTCATAAATGGAGGCCAATCGGATAAATTTCATCAAAGCAAACCAATCTAAGTTGAGAGTTAAAAAATATAATGCTTTGGTGGATTATCTCAAATCTAGATCTGAAAAGGACAATGTGCTGATTGGTAAAATGATAACACTTCCGTTATCTTCTGAGGGTAGTCCCAGAAATATGCAGCAGCAATATCAGGATACTATGGCAATTGTATCGAAGTATGGCAAGCCCGATTTATTCGTAACCATGACATGCAACCCCAAATGGGCAGATATTACAAACAATTTACAATGCTGGCAAAAAGTTGCAAACAGACCTGACTTGGTAGCCAGAGTTTTTAATATTAAGCTAAATGCTCTTTTAAATGATATCTGTAAATTCCATTTATTTGGCAAAGTAACAGCTAAAATTAATGTCATTGAATTTCAGAAACGCGGACTGCCTCACACTCACATATTATTGATATTAGATAGTGAGTCCAAACTACATTCCTCTAATTAATTCCCTGGTGAAATTCATGCACCAGGATACTAGTAGAATATATTGGGGACCAGCTACAATTGTAAGAAATATTAATCATGCTCTGTTATCCATGATGGTTCTGTTATGATTAGAGAAAGCACATTCTAAGCCAGTGATGGCGAACCTATGACACACGTGTCAGAGGTGACACGCAAACTCATTTTTTTGGTTGATTTTTCTTTGTTAAATGGCATTTAAATATAAAATATCAAAAATATAAGTCTTTGTTTTACTATGGTTGCAAATATCAAAAAATTTCTATATGTGACAAGGCACCAGAATTAAGTTAGGGTTTTTCAAAATGCTGACACACCGAACTCAAAAGGCTCGCCATCATTGTTCTAAGCTCACCGAGAATTGTACGCCCTGGGACATGAGAACTAACATGGGAATACAGTCTGTCCTCCTTCTGAGAACTGCCTATCATTATGCCAAGATTTACAACCTCATGGCACCTAGTCCTGGAGGCACCTGCCCCTATTACCTGTAATCTGGTCCTGGGGTGCCCAGGGCACCCAGAGGTACCCACTATCTGTAACTTCACCCCCCCAGGCCACATGACTTGTAATGATTATCCCATGCCCACTTTCCTATACCTGTAATTCCTATTTCCCCTTGGAATCTTGTCCTTCTAACCAACATAAGCAGTTGGTTTACTGTGGGCTACAGAGAGCAGATTTCTGGGGATGACCTGCTGCTCTCCATAATGCCAGCATTATTGAAATAAATGCTCATATATGATTCAACCCTGTCTCTGCTTAATTGGCTGAAGTAGTGACAGGCAGCCTGGACCCCTTGGTTGTCTGGTTACACACTGACCTCAACACAAAGAGGCATGGGATGAATGGATTTCTAGAAATCAAGATTAGAGGAAAGGAGTCAAAGTGGGCCACGGTTGGAAATTTCTGGTGGAAAACCCCCATAGGGGGATCTGCAAAGAATTCATTCATCATTACATTTTTTTAAAAAATAGACTTAAGTCACCAGCAGAGGGCACTAATGCATACTATTAACATATCATGTAAGAGGATTTTCTAACCCCTGGATTCCTGCACATTATGGACATTCAATCCTATATAATAAAAGCTTATTTGCAAATCAACCAAATGGCAGAACAACCGGTCATTATGACACACACTAACCACCAGGGGGCAGACACTCAATGCAGAAGCTGTCCCGTGGTGGTCAGTGCAGTGAGCCAGAAGCTGGGCTCATGCTGGTGAGTGCAGCAGCGCTAAGGAGTAACAAGTCAAGCAGTAAGGAGCAGCGAGCAGAAGGGTGGTAAGGACAGAGGGCTCCTGGACTTCGAGAGGGTGCAGGCCAGGCTACGGGGACCCCCTCCCCCCACCCAGTGCATGAATTTCATGCTCCGCGCCTCTAGTAGGTATCATAAATATGAGCTACTATGTGTGAGAGGGGGCAAGAAGGTGGGAACACATGCCTGTTCCTTACTGTTTTCCTGTAAGTTATGTCTGGCCTTGACTGTATGAAAGAGTAGGAAAGGCAGGAGGGCATTTGTATGGAGTGTGGATCAAATTTTAGAGAGCTTTTTAATTTTACTTAGGTGGACATTTTCTTTTTTATTTTGAAAGACACTATTCAAAGACTAGAAGATGGCTGCTAAAGGGACGGCAGGCTGCCAGATGGTGTGTGAGTGAGAGAATGAAAGGAGAGTGCATGGACATGTGGGGAGTGTCTGCATTTGTGAGTGAGGGACACCTATATTCCAAGGGACTGTTGGGGACTGGCGGACAGGGCTCCCCTGGCTGGGCAGCCTCTACTGCTACTGAAATCTCCCCCAGAGCGGCCGGCTCTGCCGCAGAGACTGTGCCATCTTAAAGGGGAGAGTGGTTGTGATCGGAAGCCCAGCCTTACCTCCAACCAGGGAGACCTCGGATACCTCCCAGAACTCTATAACCACGATGCCCAGGGACCAGCGGCCTCAGCTGCGAACCACAGAACATCAGGACTACAGCCTCACCAACCACGGGCACCTAAAAAGTCTGTCCGGGGGAGACAAAGCGGCACAAATATGTGGATGAGTCCTGCGCCTTCTCACAGAGCACTAAGAAGGAATAACATCCACCCAGAATTGGCTAATTAAACACAGCTGGTGCGGCAATCCATGCATGGAAAAGTCAGATAGCATCTAGAGCAGCGGTTCTCAACCTGTGGGTCGCGACCCCTTTGGGGGTCGAATGACCCTTTCACAGGAGTCGCCTAAGACCATCAGATCATCAGATAACACATATTTTTGATGGTCTTAGGAACCGAGACACCGCTCCTCTATCTGCCTCCAGGCGGTCCGCCCACAGAGCAGTACCTGTCCTATTAAAGGGTCACGGCAGTAGGAAGGTTGAGAACCACTGATCTAGAGAAAGGTGAGATCTGGGATGCAGGCTGGAGGGAGAAACACATGCGAAACTTGGCAGCGGGAACTAGAGTCTCAGAGGAAGACTGCACACCACAAATCCGGGGCTGTTGGGGTCAGTGTAGCACTCGAATGTGAAAGGTGGTCCACAGGGATGCTGGCAGAAGGGGACTCTAGAAATTAACCCACAGCCAGAAAGGCAGCCGGAAGTTCTACCAATTCACTGGCTGCGCAGTGCCAGAGGAATAAGATGCCAAGGCTTTTTTTCCTTTTTAAATCCATGCTTTGATTGCTAAGTCCAGTACATGGGATCTTCCAATTAAAAACACTCACGGAGACTGCAGGGGAAAGTTGTTTTTGTGGAACCTGGGGATCAGAGTGGGGAGAGATGAACAGAAAACCAGCTCTGGGCAGTCCATCCCTCCAACCCAGCATTAAGTGCTGCAGGAAAAGCAATCTAAACACTGGGTTAAGGGGCCTTTGAGCTCCGGATCTTAATACAGAAACACTGTATCAGAAATTGACTCGTCCGCAAATACAACTCAAGGCAGGCTGAGAAACAGATCCTGCCTGCTTGAACCCAGGACTGTGGTTTATGACATAGAGGAGCAGTGGATTGTGGGGAAATTCAATACTATGCTGACTACCTGACAGGAAAAAGACCTCCCAAGCAGAAAGGTAGAGGAAGTGAATGACCTTCACTACTTCACATTTTTATTTTTTATCTTTTACTTAAGAAACTAAATGTTTTTCTCACTTCATTTTGACTTTTTTATTATATTTTCATTTTTAATTCTTATTATTACTACTATTATTTCACCTTTTTAAAGTTTTACTTTGTTTCATTTTGGAATTAGTGTTTTACATTCTATTTTTATTTTTCCTTTAGCATTATTTTACTCTATCTCAATTTTGCCTTTATGCCAACACTCTCTTCCTCACTTTCCCCCTTTTTTGTCCTGTTTCTCTTGCCCTGTTCCTGCTTTAGTTATATCTTTCCTTTCTTTTCACTCCCTATTAGAAATGGATCTTACTCATATATCTAATTTTTGCTCCCCTACTCCAAGTCCATACACACTACTCCCTTCTCTTTCTTCACTATCCAAATTTTCTTTTTCTTTCTTTTTTTGTCATTTTCTTTCTGTCTTGTTGTGGTTGATTGTTTGATTGTTGATTAGTTTGTGTCCTTTGCTTGTTTGTTTTTGGACTTTTCTGTTTTGTTTCTTTTTTCTTTTTTTCTTCCTTTCTTTTTTATTGCTTCAGTTTTTCTTCTCCTCTTTTGTTCTCTTCTTCTACAAATAGCTTAACTAATACCAGTCATCAACTCAGGCCTACGTACTCTCTATTCTCCTTTTCCAATAGTAAACAAATATATAAATAGATAGTTTAAAGAAAGGGAAAACTTAAATATATATAAATTTTCTTTTTATAGATATTTTAATATGTATATTTCTTTTTTATATTTTGTGTTTTACTATTCTTCTTTTATACTCATTCTCTTTCTACATCATGTATACTGAATTGTGGCTATTTCCCCATTCCTTCAATTCCTTGACCTTACCTTCTGGAAATAAGCTCTGCTTCCTCAGATTCATCTGGATGTTTGTTGTTTGGATGTATGTAGTTTTCATATTTTGGATTATTTGTTGTTTTATTGGAGTTTTCTCTCCATATACATATATTTTCCCCCTTTTTTTCTTCTCTGTTTTTTCTCTTACAACTTTTCCTTTTATCAATATTATTTTTGCAATCTTTTCTATCCCTTAATTCTCTATTCTCTGGTGGTCACCTTTATTTGGGGTTATTAGAATCATGAATCCATTTGTGTCTGGTGTCCTTTGCATTGTGTCTTGTTGTGTTGTATTGTGTGTCTTTAAGTCAACACAGGAGAGAGCTACATAACCAGACACCCAGAGAGGAGCAATCATGGGGAGAAAAAGAAACAGCCCGCATGTAAAAGAAAAGGAGGAATCACCAGAAAAGTCAATAAACAAAATGGAGGCAAGCAATATATCTGAGAACAAATTCAGAGAAATAGTCATAAGGTTGCTGAAAAGGCTGGAAGACAAATTCAACAATATGTGTAAGAACCAAGAGGAAATGAAGAAGAACCAAGGAGAAATGAAAAATGACATTGCTGCAATAAAGAACTCAATAGAAAGCATCATCACCAGACTAGAAGAAGCACAGTGGAAAACAGTATGGAGTGTCTTCAAAAAGTTACAAATGGATCTGCCATTTGACCCAGTGATCCCACTTCTAGTACTGTATCCCAAGAAACCAGAAACACCAGTCAGAAAGGATATATGCACCCCCATGTTCATAGCAGCACAATTTACAATAGCTAAGATTTGGAAACAACCTAAGTGCCCATCGGCAGATGAGTGGATTGAAAAACTGGTACATTGCTGAAGCTTCAGGATGCCCATCGCCAATGATGCCGCCCACTAGCCAGATCAACAAGGACAACCAAACCACCGGCTTGAGGACAGCTGAAATCCCTTGACTGAAGAGGCCAGCAACCTTCTACAGGAACAAGGCTCCCTGTGCACTCCATCCACTATGTTTATAGCTATGCTCACTGTCACTGCTTGTCAGTCATCTTCCTAGTCTTAACCAACCCAATCCGAGAGGTGGCCACTGATTTACATGCACTATCATTTAAAAAATAAAATAGGGGGAATTTGCTGAAAGCCTGTCCATCCTTGCTGCTTGACACAGTCGCTGCAGGGAAGAAACATCTGCACAGCAAATGTATTAAGGGACCTGGCGTATATGGCATACTGTTCTTAATATGTTTGCTCCCCTTCTTGGTGCTATGTGTTTTAACCAAGGTCACCTCTCCCAGAAAGGTTGTTTCCCCAGGTAGGGATTTTTCCCTGAAGTGAGGGAGGGAATGAAACCCCTTAAATAAGTGTCAGGTGGGAGTTAATCTTTTTTTTGTAAAAAAACCCCCACGTTTAATCTACATAATCTATATTTTTCTGGAAGGGAGATACGGGGTGCCCTGAGCGAAGGAATAGAACGGATTAGCATTAAAATCAACTAGTCTAAACACACATGTCGGCAGTTTATAAAAGGGAGTAAGGTGTGGTATGCCCAGTGGGCCTGAGTCCGCGACAGAGTTTCGGAAC
>NW_005871174.1:692297-698923 GCF_000147115.1 Myotis lucifugus
CACCAACTCCCCCCCCCCACTGCTCCCCAACTCTCACCAGCCTTCTCTTAAGGAGCTCATAGTCTAGTGGTGAAGACAGAGATTAAATAACACAGAAAAGTAAATGCCCAAGAAATTGAAAGGAGAGGATTTCTGATTTAGGAAGGAGTTTCTCTAATCTCTCTACCCCAGATGGCTCCTTAGTATGTCTTAACCTTATTTCCCTTATCAGTCAATTAGTGGAAAAAAGAAATTCAATTTGGGAGGGAGAGATAGAAAGAGAGACAGTGCCTATCACCTGGCCCCAAAAAAACTATTTAATGAACAGTGTGTCCTGCTCACAGTGTCTCGGAGTTGATTGGTAAAGAAATGAAGAAAGGAAGAAAGCAATGGGTTCCATCTAGTGGCCAATATTGTTATTACTGTTCACAGTATTTTATCACTACCTTTTATCACCAGAGTTTGTTCATGTTTATTGTTTGTCTCCCCCACTAGAATACAAGTGGGCAGGAACATTACTTTTTTGTTTATCATGAACTCAGCCATGTAGAAGGGCTCCTGGCATGTAGTAAACCATACTAAAAAATTTTTAAACACATGAGTAAACAACTTAATAGTTTATCATCCCAGCACCATTCCTCATGCTTCTCCCTGAAAGTTTAATGTTTGATTGTTTAATATCATATTGAATATTATAGGAGTTGGATAGTTATCTAAGTTCTTGTACTATTTAGAGTACAGTCTTCTCCCTCTCCCTGTCTGTCTCCATAAAGGATTTCGTCATTATTCCTTCTTTATAGACCTAGAGAACCTAGTGTTGATTTACGTTCCTGCCATTGCTCTGGGGATCTAGCTGACAGAAAGCATGTTGTGCTGACCAGCAGCAGTGCCAAAAGGACATTGCACACTAGGACAAATTGAAGGAGCAAAGGGCAGTCCCCACTGAAACCCTCCAGGAGCTGAGAGCCTGCAGGAAGCCTTAGGAGAGAGGCCTCTAAAAGCTTTAGAGCTCCGTCCTGCAGGGGAACCAGGAATTCCGGAGGCGAAGCCACACTGAGAGGGGAAACATACCCTTCCTGAGAAGAACAATTCCTACCAGGTCCTAAGGGATTCTCACTTGTGCAGTGACATTCAAACACTATTAGCCAGAAACCACACGAGTCCACGCCTTTTAAAAAATTGTTAAGAGACTGAAAATTTTCTCACTGATTCAAGTAACCACTGCTAATATTAAATTGCTGTAAATCCAGTCAAGTGTGCATGTGAATAGACAGACAGGAAGGCAGGCAGATAGATAAATAGATACATAGTTACTCTGGGCAGCCTTTCTGTGGCTAAATGTACAATGCCTATTACTATATTTGAAATATATAATGTTTGAACAGCTATTATTACCTGGCTGGAAAGCATCAATTTACTTTCACAATACATACCAAAAAATAAAATCTTGCATTTAAAATAACTATATGAGGTTGAAAAATGGACATCTTTTTTGATAAATATAATTGTATATATTTAATGTATGAAATGTGACTTTATCTCTTTATTATTTTTTAAATGTTTTATTTATTTTTAGAGAGAGAAGAAAGGGGTTGAGAGATAGAATCATCAATGACAGAAAAACATGGATCGGCTGCCTATAGGGGAATTGAGCCCACAACCCAGACATGAGCCATCATCAGGAATCAATGTGATGACCTCCTGGTTCATAGGTCATTGCTCAAACACTGAGCCACACTGGCAAATGCGATGATTTTATACACATTGTAGAGGCCCAGTGTATGGATTGGTGCACCATTGGGTTCCATTGACTTGGCCTGTGCTCTCTTGCAATCCGGGACCCCTCGGGGGATGTCGGAGAGCTGGTTTCATCCTGATCCCTGTAGGCCAGGCAGAGGGACCCCACCGGTGCACGATAAATCAGGGCCAGGGAGGGACCGTGGGAGGGCTCCAGGGCATGTTTGGCCTGTCTCACCCAGTCCTGACAGGCCTGACCCCAGCAGCAAGCTAACCTACCAGTCGGAGAGTCTGCCCCCTGGTGGTCAGTGTACATCATAATGACTGGTCGAACAAATGGTTGGACACTTAGCATATTAGGCTTTTATTATATAGGATACATTGTGTAACGATTACCAAGACAATATAATTACCACCTCCATTGCCTCGCATAGTTCACAGTAAACAATGTGTGTGTGTTTACCAGTGGAAATGGGGTATCCCTTTCCCTACTGAGTGCTGGGGGTGCAGTCCTTATGATATCTTGAGAAAAAAAATTTTCTGGGACTCGTACCAAAGGATAATTTTTATTTGCATGGAATTACACCCCTGGGTTTCCAAAGTCCCATTTCCCTTAGTCCAGTCCAGCAAGAAGTGCAGCTGGGGCTTCAGTAGAACTAGAAGCAAAGCCAGTGTCCAGAGTTTCCATTTCATACTGCAGCCAGGTCCAGTTCAGCATCAGGTTAGTTGCAGTCCATTAGTCCATTGTGTGTGGGTCCACATGGTCCAGGGCCCAGGTGAATGTAGGGGAGCCAAGAGAGTATACCCTCTACAGCAAGCGTCCCCAAAGAGCCCAAAGTGTAAGAGTACAAGAGAGCAACTCCTTTGTTCAAGGGCATTAAATATTTCAAATCCTCCTGTGCTTGCAGTGACCATGCCCACTCTGGCCCATGACCTATTCCCAAGCGTGACTGACAGTAAGCACCTTTACTAGCCCCCTCAGATTTACAGGGCATGCATCTATCTCCCCCTATCCAGACCCTTCCCCCAGCAATCTGCGGGAATGGACCAGCGGCTCCCTGGGATGCGTAAAGATGCAGCTTCCTGGCAAAGCTGCCCAAGTGACATGCCTATAATAGTTAGTCTTCCCTTTGCTCCTTTCCTGTTATTAATAATTAGGTTAATTACAACAGTATTGTGTGTGTGTGTGTGTGTGTGTGTGTGTGTGTGTGTGTGTGTGTTGTGTGTGTTGTGTGTGTAGTGAGAATGCTTAAGATCTACTCCCAGCAACTTCCAAGAACATAACTCTTTATAGTAAGAATGTAAGGTGGAAAATTCTTTAGGAACTTCCAACTTGGACTTACAATTTTTTCCCTAGTACTTCTTAGTACAGCTCTAGGGTTATAAGATAAAGGAAAATATACTTAGTACCCAGAAGTGACAGCTACCTCTTGAAAAGCATTTACAGATAATGAGGCATTGCCAGTATCTTCTACCCTGGTCTCCTCCTGTCACTACTGTCACCTGGAAGGCCCATGTAAAAGTAAAGTGGACCCTGACCGGTTTGGCTCAGTGGATAGAGCATCGGGCTGTGGACTGAAGGGTCCCAGGTTGGATTCCGGTCAAGGGCATGTACCTCGGTTGTGGGCACATCCCCAGTCGGGAGTGTGCAGGAGGCACCTGATTGATGTTTCTCTCTCATCAATGTTTCTAGCTCTCTATCCGTCTCCCTTCCTCTCTATAAAAAAAAAATCAATAAAATATATTTAAAAAATAAAACTCAAGAAAAAAATCTTTAAAAAAAGTAAAGTGGGATGCCTTTGATAAGCAAACTAGAAGACTAAACCATCCGAGCCATACCATGACTGCACATCAGAAAACCCACATAAATAAGTTAAACAAAATTGATTTTCCCTCTCATGTAAATACTAGTATAGTCCAGGGCTGGAGTGGTGGTTCCCTGATGTTAGGGCTCAGGATCCTTCTCTCCCATCCTACTGCTCTTCCATCTTCAATTTGCAGATTCTACCTCGTGGTCCAAGGGGGCTGTAGCCATCATGTCTGCACTCAGACTATCAGGGAAACCACAAACCAAGGGAGTGATCAAGGCACACTCTACCCCTTTAAGACATTTCCTGGAAGAAGCACATCCAGTGTCCACTGATGTCCCATTAGCTAGAATTTCATCTTATGGCCAATGCAATTACAACAGAGGCCGGAAATGTAGTTTTTCTACCAAGCACCCATGTATTCTGCTAAAATTTGGAAGTTCTACTATTATAAAACAAGAGAATACTAAATAGCCCTAGCTGGTTTGGCTTAGTGGATAGAGCGCCGATTTGCAGACTGAAGGGTCCTGAGTTCGATTCCGGTCAAGAGCACATACCATCGATCCCCAGCAGCTGATCAATGATTCTCTCTCATCATTGATGTTTCTATCTCTCTCTCCCTCTCCCTTCCTCTCTGAAATCAATAAAAAATATATTTTTCTAAAAATTGAATACTAAATATTGGGAAATAACCAGCAGTCCCCTCCTAAAGATTCTCTTTCCCTTACTCTTAAGAAACAATTTTATAGTATTTACTAAGAACCAAGCACAGCTCTCAGTTTCTCCAGGTCTATTAAATCATCTAATAGCACATAAGTAAGGTTCTAATATCCACATTTTACAGATGAGGAAATTGAAGCACAGATAAATGAAGTAACTTGTACAAAGTCACACAGCTAGAAAAATGCAGAACTGGGATTTGAACCGGGCAGTTTGGCTGGCCACCTATACTTTACTGTTTTCTTTCTGCTATACTTCAAAATACCTTTAGTCTTTTATATGAGGCAATCGAAAAGGCTTTATCTATGTAAGGGAGATACTGCCTTCTTATTCAGAACGCAAATCAACAGAAAATATAAGGAAAATACACCTATTTGCTATTAATTCTAGGGAGTCACTTATATTTCTCATTAAACACCAACATGAGTATAAAGAATAACACAAGGCTTAGCACATGAAAAAAAAAAGTATTCAAATGCCCAGCATTCGGTCATTACATTATTTAATGAACACGTGTGTAAACCAAGCATGTCAAACCACATGCGGCCCACAACGAATACCCATTAATGATTACTTATTTATTTCAGCCCTTTGTATTCAGCATGTCTCTATCGAAATATACCTACATTTCTATGAAAATTGAAGCTTTTGTTTTTTTGCGGCCCACATAAACTTAAACCTTGTTTATTTGGCCCGTGTTAGCCTTTGAGTTTGACATGCTTGGTGTAAACCAATAACAATGAGATGACAAATCAAACACATTAACATTCTCTCTCTACTTAAGCCCCACTAAAATAACAGTAAGGGGATTCTTTTAAGCCCCGTGAGAACACAAGCAAAAAGAGGAATGACAGTGGCAACAAAATTATAGCAGTTATAAAGCAAATGGGCAGGTGGCATCTGACAGCCTATTAAAATAAGCTGAATCCTGGGACATTCATAAAGAAAGCCAAAACGGCAACTCACTTTACCCGCAAAGAACTCTCCAAAGGCTCAGGGCTAAATACAGGAGAATGATTTAAAGGCCTTTCCATGCAATAAACAGATCCCCAGATCCCCACTCCTGGTCTGCCATAGCCCCACCAATTGGTCCCCCTTCACATTAGCAGGAGATTAGCAGTTTATACTCCAGGGAGGGCAAACAGAGAGTATCTGAATTAGGAGAACTCCGTGATAAAGACTAACCGAAACTTGAAGCAAATATAATCAGTCAGGAGGGTGTACAGGAGGAGTTAGGGCTTATGGAAGTTCTCACAGCTATCTCAATCTGGAGAACCCTGCCCGGGAGGAGCCGACAGGAAGAGGTTTATAGTAAACCTCTTTGGTTCTAACCCAGTCGTGGGCAAACTACGGCCCGCGGGCCGGATCCGGCCCGTTTGAAATTAATAAAACTAAAAAAAAAAAAGACGTACCCTTTTATGTAATGACTAGAGGCCCGGTGCACAAAAATTTGTGCACTCGGGAGGGGTGGGGGGTCCCCCAGCCCGGCCTGTGCCCTCTCGCAGTCTGGAACCCCTCGGGAGATAACGACCTGCTGGCTTAGGCCTGCTCCCGGGTGGCAGAGGGCACGCCCAATCCCTAAGTGCAGCCCCTGGTCAGGCTCAGAGCAGGGCCGATTGGGGAGTTTGGGCGCCGCCACGTCATGCACAGAGCAGGGCGGATTGGGAGGTTTCGATGCCACCCTCAGTCACGCTCAGGGTAGGGCCGATTGGGGGGTTGGGGCACCGCCCCCTGTCACACTGAAAGCAGGGTCGATGGGGATGTTGTGGCGCCACCCCCTGTCACGCACAGAGCAGGGCCGATCAGGGGGTTGGAGCGCTGCCCCCTGTCACTCACAGAGCAGGGCCAATCAGGGGGGTTGGGGCTCTGTACCCTGTCACATACAGAGCAGGGCGGATCAGGGGGTTGGGGCGCTGCCCCCTGTCACACTCAGGGCAGGGCCAATGGGGAGGTTATGGCTCTACCCTGTCACACACAGAGCAGGGCCCATGGAGGGGGGTTGGGGCGCCACCCTCTATCACACACAGAGCAGGGCCAATCAGGGGGTTGGGGTGCCGCACCCTATCACACACAGAGCCCCAGGGGGATCAGGGCGTTGGGGAGCTCCCCCCTGTCACACACAGAGCTGCAGGGCAATCAGGGGATTGGGGAGCTCCCCCCTATCAGGCACAGAGCAGGGCTGATCAGGGGGTTGGGGCGCCTTCCCCTGTCACGAACAGAACAGGGTGGATAGGGAGGTTGTGGCCCTGCCCCCTGTCACACACAGAGCCGCAGAGTGATCAGGGGGTTTGGGTGCTGCCCCCTGTCACGCTGATCCTGGTGCCGGGAGGCATATTACCCTTTTACTATATAGGATAGAGGCCTGGTGCACGGGTAGGGGCC
>NW_005871174.1:699637-714394 GCF_000147115.1 Myotis lucifugus
CCCCTTTTATAATGCCCCTGCATCCTGGCACACAGGCCAGAGTGTGCTACATGGCTTGCCATGTATGCATGCACCGGGTTACAAGCCTCTCTTTTTCCTGAATAAATCCTTTTTGGTGACAAAACATCTAGCCCATATTATTTTTCAGTTGACACCAGATATAGCTGATAGTGGAGAGCAAGTGCTGAAACAGAGGAGATAAGTGAATGTCAGTATAATAATGAATATTGAGATCTTCAGCCTTTTTTCCCTCCACTGTCTCCACCCTAGCCCCCCTACCTCAACTCTCGCTCTAACAACCTCCAAACAGATCTACCTGCTCCTACTCTTGCCTACCCACAGTCTCACCTCCAAGGCAGCTAGACTTTCTTTTTTAAATGTAATTAAGGTCACATGATTCCTCTGCTTAAGATTTCCCAATAGCTGCTTCAGAGTAAAATCTAAACTCCTTTCTGTGGTCTTAAGACTCTGTGTGACCTGGCCCCTGCCTTTCTCTTCCTAATCTGGAGAACTTTCCCCCGCATCACTATGCTTTAGACATGCTGGTCTTTTATTCCTTTAACATGCCAAGTTTGTTCCCCTTTTGAGGGCCTTTTCAACTACTATTTTTCTTTCCAGAAACATTTTTTGCAAGGTTGCTTCTTCTTCCTTCAGTTCTGGGTTTAAATATCAGCTCCCCCAAAGCAAAGCCTGACCTGACCCTCCTACACAAACTACCTGCTGTCTTTGCCCTTCACTGCTTCTTTCAGAGCGCTTATCAACCTCTGGTCATTGTATATCTTTTGTCTGTTGTCTCTCCCTCAGTAAAGTTTAAGACAACACACTTTCTCGGCCTCATTTTTCCCCAGTGGCCTCAGCACCTATGTACTCAAGTAACGTTCATTCAATGTAAGAAAAAGAAAAGCAGCAGCTGGTATGGGGACTGAACTGTCACCCCTACGGCTTCAGTATTGTTAGGAACTAGCCATGGCGTGTCCCTGTAAAACAACCTGACAGAACGCCAGCATCTAAGTCACTGTCATCCTGATGAAGTGAGACAGCAGACAAGCTCCCTTGATAATCTTGTCTAAACACAGATAAAAGCAGTCACTCTGCAACCACACAAATACCAAACTTCCCCCTCTCCCAGCTAGTAAAACTGTTGCTGCTTTATCATTACAGTTTTAGCTTTGCAGTTTCCCTCCCTTCTCATAAGCTGTATTATACCAATCTTAGAATTACCCCACATCTTGGCTGCACCCAAAACAGAATGAATCTCCATTTCTTCAAATCCTCCCCCAAAATCACCTAATACAAGCCTAAACCCTACAATAAGTCATTCTTAATTCTGTTATTAAAATGACCCACCTTGTGTGTTCTCCCTCATTGCAACGACTAATAAACCCAACGTTCTGATTACAGATGTGTTCCTGGATGCCTCTTTTTAAAATATATTTTTTATTTTTTTCAGAGAGGAATGGAAAGGGAGAGAGAGATAGAAACATCAGTGATGAGAGAGAGTCATTGATCAGCTGCCTTCTGCCCGCCCCACACTGGGGATCAGCCCGCAGGTGAGGCATGTGCTGGGACCGGGAACAGCACTAGCAACCTTTTGGTGTAGAAGACGATGCCCAACCGAGCCACCTTCATCATTATTCTAACTACAACCCTCCCCTCGTCTAAACCCTGTGGCCTCACAGTTTGCCCTTTCTTCCAAACTAATCCGTGTTCTATACCCGCCCCAATCTGTCACACACATCCAATCAGAGGACTGGGTGGAAATTTCATACCCAATCCCCGGCCGTATTCAAGTCCCGCCCCATCCCACCCCTTTACCTTGACTCGCCTCCATCCCGCAGAACTAAGCAGGCCCCCACCTCCACCTGCCCAGTCCAGTCCTGACCCGGCAGTCTTCAGAGCCAATCGCGCCCTGAGTCCCGACCCCATAGGGCCTATGGGGCTATCCCGGGCCACATCCAGATGCGCCTTGGAGGTCTAGCGCCCGTGCTCCCTCCAGCTCTGCCCTTGCCCCCGCCTCCCTGCCCATTCCGGTCCAGTCTCATCCAGTCCGGGATCCCGGCCGCCCTTCAGCCAATCCGCACTCCGACTCCATTCCCTCGGGTCGGTCCCCGCCCAGGTTTCGCCCCCGCCTCCGAATCCCACCCACCAGGCCTTCTGAGACCAGGCGGGACTCAAGCCCAGGTGGCTGGGTCGTACAGCGAAGGAGGTAAGTGGGTCGCGAGGGGAGGACCTGGGTACGGAGTGAAGATTGCGGTCGGGGCAGGCGGAGTCGTGGGAAGCGGGGCCGGGCCGGAGGGCGCCCGGCGCCTGGCGGGGCTGGGAGGGAGGAAGAGCCGGTCTGGATTTCCTTGAAGACTCGGACTCGCCCTCCTGAGCCCGCAGACCTCGGGGAGGCTGCAGAGGGTCCGCGCTGGATTTAACAGTTTCCTTTGGAGAGGGAATGGCGCCGAGGTGGCTGGCCTTCTAGGGTGGGAGGGACCCTTGATCCCCGGTCATCGATTGCCCTTTGTGTTCTTGATGTTGCAGTTTGGGGATTTTGAAAACAGCGTGGCAAGAGTAACACCGACTCGTTTATCCATAACCGGATTTTTATTTTTTTTTAAGAAAACAAAGGCAGTTAACCTGCCATGTAAGTGAACCTAAAGTTTGTGGTTATAAGAGACAGGCCAATCTGTTGCTTTTGCAATCCGAGCAGCTCAAGAAGGGGGAGCCCCACACCCAGTACAGAAATCATTGCTCCACCTCCGGACACCTGGGCTCTCCCCAGGCAAGAACTGGGGCTGCTTGCTCAGGTCCACCCCAGGCACCACTGGTGCAGGGCCATCATTAGAAAGTGTTCTCTCACCGTCTGCTAAAACTTCATTCCTGCTACTTCACACCAGCCAGCTATACTTCTTCCCCCTGGAGAAATGTATAATTACACGAACCCCATTTTCACAGAACAGCTTTTCAGCAATTTCACGGTCACGTCTCCTTAAGCATTGTGCCACCTAAATATAGCTAATTTTTTCCACTCATGCTCCAGTGCCATGACTTTGAGGCTTGTTGTTCCCACTGTACTAAACCAGTCAATACCTTGTTCACCTCCTAGATGCCCTCTGCTGTGTCACTGCACCTTATAAGCGTTCTGGAAGTGGACTGACAGGTGGAGCATGAAGTGCAGATGATCTTTCCTTTGGTCAGACTCTGACTAGTAGCACTAGCCCCTTTTTGCAGTCTCTCACATTAAACCTTCCTTGTGCTTTCAGTTAACCTGAATGTTCTGGAGTTTGTCAAATGAACTAAACCTCTTCCTACCTCTCTCCCCCATATACAGAGTGGTGGTAAGTGATCATTTGGTTCTAAGTTCAGAGCTTCAGTCTTCACAATTCATTCTGACTACCTTGCTTACATTTTAGCTCTGGATTGTACCCCCAACAATTCACCCACCTTCTCAGTTTCAGGTCACCCTCAAATCTGCCATGCATACTTTCTGTATCCTCACTGTGAACAATCTACTCCAGCGATAATAAATAGTTTAACTTTCTATTGGTCATGTATATGAATGTGCCATAATCAGGTTTCCTAGATCACCCTGATTCACAGTTCCGTTTTTTTGTTGTTGTTTTCCCCCCCACAGAATATTGTTCTAAAGGAGAAACTAGAAAAATAGAGTGAAAATATTGTTTAGAATTAAAAGCCATATGGCTTTTGATTTTTCTCTCACTTTTCAATGATATCCAATTTTGTTTTTTTGTTTACCTTATTGCTGAATATACATTTGGAATGTTAATTACGTTAGAAAAGTGCTGCTTAAAATGTGTTTATTTAAAATACAGGAAAAATATAGTTTTAGAGGTTCTGATTCAGTACCTGTCAGTCTGCTTAGGTTTCTCTGGAAGCATTTTTTCATCTATTGCCCATTGCGCTCACAATTCCTTCCACAATGAGATAACCTAGTGAGAAGGAAAGAGAGCCCAGGTCTGGATATTGAGGAATTCTGTCATTTAATGACAGGTTAGGGAGAGGTAGGAGGAAAATGAGGGGTTGTCATATATCAAAAGCCAAGGGAACATGGTGTTTCTGGGAGGAGACACAGCTTGACCAGCAGTATCTAAAGCTACAGAGAGCTCAAGGAAAGTGAGACTCACAGAATGTCTACTGGGTTTCACAATATAAAGGTCAAAATTGACCGGAGCAAGAGCTGTCTCTACATTGTAAAGGGTACAAAAGGCACACCTATCCTCCTACTGAGGAGTATAGATTGACGAAAGGGGACAGCCGATAAAATATCCTTTTTTAAGTTTTGCTTTTGAGATCACCCTTCTTGCCTCTGCTGTTTTTCAAGTGCCTTTAGCTCCAAATAATCATTATGCTTAGTGGTATATTTTGGGCTGGTATATTCTGCCATTCTTCATCTATAAAATATAGTGAAGTGCTGGAGAAAGTTGATGTTCAATTTGAGATTAATAACCACAAGCTTGTGGTGACAGCAATCCTATCCTGTGTGACTTTCTCCAGCAGTCCACAGCTTCATGGGCCATAGGAAAAGCAGACACTGCAGTTGAGTTCATCCAGGGCTAGTATTTTACAGACGGGGGGTAAGACATTGTCAAGAACATCACTGAAATGGTGGAACTGGATCTAAATTGGGAGGGGAAAGGAAGGCAAGGGCTGATTGGGCAAAGGAAAGGCAGCCTCCTAGAGATCTTGATAATATTGAAGAAGAGGAATAGTTGTGATAATTAAGAAAATTAAAAGGACAGGTGGTTTATAGTCAAACACCAGAATTCTTCAATTATTTTGGGACTAGAGGCCCAATGCATGAAATTCATGCAAGAGTAGGCCTTCCTTCCCCCAGCTGCCAGCACCGGCTTCCCTCTGGCATCCAGGACCCAGGCTTCCCTCCGGCCGCTGGCATCTGGGACCAGGGCTTCCCTCGCAGCCCCGGCTTCGTCCAGAAGGTCATCCGGGAGGACAGCGGTCTAATTAGCATATTATGCTTTTATTATTATAGACTAGAGGCCCAGTGCATGAAATTCGTGTATGGGGGGTGTGTCCCTCAGCCCAGCCTGCACCCTCTCCAATTTGGTACCCCTTGAGGGATGTCTGACTAAACGGGCAGTCGGACATCCCTCTCACAATCCAGGACTGCTGGCTCCCAACCACTCCCCTGCCAGCCTGATAGATGCCTAACTGCCCTCCCCTACAGGTCTGGTTCCCCCCAACTGCCTTTCCCTGTGGGCCTGATTCCCCCCAACTGCCCTCCCCTACAGGCCTGGTTCCCCCCAACTGCCCTTCCCTCTCCCCTGTCGGCCATCTTGTGTCCACAAGGGGGTGGCCATCTTGTGTGTTGGAGTGATGGTCAATTTGCATATTACTCTTTTATTAGGATTCGACCAGGTTGAGGTAATGGCAAAGTTCAGGGTATGACTGTAGGAGAGTCTGACTAAGGTGGAATGAAGGAGAAGAGCAATGAACGTGGGAATATCAGTTGTTGGATGGGTCATCTTTGAAGACATTGAAATTACCTGGGTGATCTCAGGCCTTAGAGTTGAGAAGAAAACTGTATGCTCAGTGACAAAATCCTTAATGAATGACTGGGAGTTAACAGCAATTCAGGAGATAACATCAGGAAGGCACATGAGGGGAGTAACTGTCTAACAGTGATAAAATGGGTGGAAAGAAAAAGGTAGGGGGAGCATATAAGAACAAAAGCCAACACTGAGGAATATAGAAGTGGTACCTTTGGGGAAAACAAGATTTGAGTTAAAGCAAAGGAGGTGCAGGGAACACTCTGAGAACACAAAGATATAATGGAATTGAATGATTATGATGCAGCTATTCCAAAAGATACAGTGGGAGGTTTGGCAAGTGGAAGAGAAATGAAGAGCTGGGTCAGGGCAGTACATTTCACTGTGGAGGTAATGTGCCCTCAAAGACAGACCGAGGAGAAGGTGTGGGATTTAGGCCTTGGGATTTCCAGATGAAACAGGTGGATTTAGTGGCAACTCCCTTAGGAGAACAGGTGTTGAGGCCTGGTGACCAGAGGGCATGGCTCACCCAACCTGGGGTGTAGTCTCCTACGAGATACAGTCTAAGCCAGTGATGGTGAACCTATGACATGCAAACTCATTTTTTTGGTTGATTTTTCTTTGTTAAATGGCATTTAAATGTATAAAATAAATATCAAAAATATAAATATTTGTTTTACTATGGTTGCAAATATCAAAACATTTCTATATGTGACACGGCACCAGAGTTAAATTAGGGTTTTTCAAAATGCTGACATGCCGAGCTCAAAAGGTTCGCCATCACTGGTCTAAGCTCATGTATGGCCAGCCAGTGACTTCAGTGCCTTGTGAGATTATCTTCAAACCAGGATTAATTTATTCATCTGTTTTGAAATACGGGGATATTGAGGCTCAACAAGAGTCAGTGACTTGTCTGAAGATAGAAAGCTCCTTTTATAAAAATACTAGAGGCCCGGTGCACGAAATTTGTGCACTGGAGGGTGGGGGTTCCCTCAGCCCAGCCTGCCCCTCTAACAGTCTGGGAGCCCTCAGTGGATGTCCTACTGATGACCACAGTCTGGCAGCAGAGGCTCAGAGCGGGCATCCCGTGTGTGTGTATGTGTGTGTGTGTGTGTGTGTGTGTGTGTGTGTGTGTGTCTGCTGGGGCCTGCCCCCCAGCCGCACCACAGAGGCTCGAAGCAGTTGCCGTGTGTGTGTGTGTGTGTGTGTGTGTGTGTATGTGTGTGTGTCTGCTGGGGGCCTGCACCATGGGAGGGCTTGGAGCAGGAGCCCCCTCTGTGTTGATCTTCTCAGGCTCCTTGGGCTTCCACTGCATGCACTGCATGTTGTACTCTCCCTTGAGCTATAGCCAGGATGGGGGTGCTGCTTGCAAGCCGGGCTTTCCTGCTCCAGGATTGCCATGGCGACAGGGGAGCAGGCCCAGCTGGAGGCTGCCCACAGGCTGGGCTTTCCCGCTTCCAGGTCTCCATGGCAACCGGGGAGCAGGCCCAGCTTGGAGCTGCCTGTAGGCCGGACTTGCTCTCCTGCTCCCTATCCCCATGGTGACCGGGGAACAGGCCCAGCTAGGGGCTGCCTACAGGCCGGGCTTTCCTGCTCCCTGATCAGGCACAGCTGGGGGCTGCCCTCAGGCCAGGCTTGCTTTCCTGCTCCCAGATCACCATGGCAACTGGGGAGCAAGAAAAGTTTGGGGCTGCCGGCAGCACAGGCTTGCTTTCCTGCTCCCGGATCCTCATGGCGACTGGGGAGAAGGCGCAGCTGGGGGCTGTCCGCAGGGCTGGGCTTGCTTTCCTGCTCCCGGATCAGGCGCAGCTGGGGGTTGCCTACTTACCAATGGCTGGATCACCACAGTGACCCAGAGCCCAGCGGCACTTTCCTGCACTCCAATAGTCATAGGGTCCCGGCTGGGGGCGGGGCTTAGCAGTGCCAGGCTCAGGCAGCATGGGGGTCCAGGCTGGGGGCTCAGGTGGCACATAGGAGTCCCGGCTGGGGGCGGGGCTTATGCCCCGCTGCCCAGGGCTGCACATGGGGCCCGGATGGCAGCTCGCGCTGTCCCGCCCTGCCTGTAGTATAGTATAGAGGCCTGGTGCACGGGTGGGGGCCGGCTGGTTTGCCCTGAAGGGTGTCCCGGATCAGGGTGGGGGTCCCACTTGGGTGCCTGGCCAGCCTGGATGATGGGCTGATGGCTGTTTTTAGGCTGCCCGCACCACCTTCAGGGTGGGGGTCCCCACTGGGGTGCCTGGCCAGTCTGGGTGAGGGGCTGAGGGCTGTTTTCAGGCTGGTAGGTGACTGAAGCTCCCAGCCTCTCCTTTTTTTTTCTTTTTTCTTTTTTATTCTGGGATTTATTTACTTTCTATGGCTGTCACTGGAGCTGAGAGCTGGCTTTAGCTCTGAGGCCAGCTCCAGCTTGAGGCCTCGGCTGCTGAAAGCAGATATCTGGGCTTTATTTAGGTTCTATAATTGAAACACTGTTGCCATCACTGCTGCTCTAAGCTCTGAGCCCGCTGCCGGCTGAAAGCAGCTATCTGGAGCTTGTTTAGGTTCTATAATTGCAACTTTGTTGCATCCGGAACTCAGAGCTGGGCTGCCGCAGGCCTGGAACCTTGGCTTCCTCCGTCACTGGAGCAAGGAAGCCTCCTGTTCGCTTCAGCTGCCTGGCGGCCGGCAGCCATCTTGGTTGGCAGTTAATTTGCATATCCTGCTGATTAGCCAATGGGAAGGGTGTCAGGGTTATGGTTAATTTGCATGTTTCTCTTTTATTAGATAGGATGAAGAGTAAGGATTAGAATCCAGGTATCCTGATTCCTAGTCCTGTTTTCCCCCATTTTATCTCAAGAAGGTAGAAGAGATTTCTTTCATTTGTCTTCTTGCAAGAAAGCATTTTGCTTAACACTAAAAGAAATTAGGCTGAATTTAAATAGATGTTTATTTGCTGAAAAAATTTGTTCTAAATCACATAATTCCATGATAATGAATGAAGACTGCTCAGTAGAGTTTCTATTATTTGGTAGTTTTCCTTAAGACTACCCCTACTGCCTAACTCAGTTAATGTTTTACTTCTGAACTGAACAATTAGTGACATAAGAATAGGCATGTCTTGATTTAAGAAAACCTGGACTTGAACTTGAAAGACATAAAACATAAGGAATAATTTGTTGCTTTATGAAAGGAATCAATACTTTATAACAGACTTATAAATAATCCACTTAAATCATTAATTTATAATGTGATTTATGTATTCATTCAGTCATTTAATACTTTTATTTATTGAACTAGAGGCCCGGTGCACAAAAATTTGTGCACTCGGGGGTAGGGGGTCCCTCAGGCCGGCCTGTGCCCTTTCGCAGTCTGGGACCCCTTGGGGGTGACCACTTGCTGGCTTAGGCCCGCTCCCCAGGGGTTTGGGCCTAAGATGGCAATCAGACATCCCTCTGGCAGCCCGCTAGCCCTCAGGGGATGTCCACTTGCCAGTGCGGAGCAGACCTAAGCTGTAGTCAGACATCCTTAGCGCTGCTGAGGAGGCAAGAGAGGCTCCCACCACCAGTGCTGTACTGGCAGCCATCAGCCTGGCTTGTGGCTGAGCAGAGCTCCCTCCTGTGAGAGTGCACTGACCACCAGAGGGCAGCTCCTGCATTGAGCGTCTGCCCCCTGGTGATCAGTGTGTGTCATAGTGACGAGTCATTCCCAGTCTTTCTGCTGTTAGGGTCAGTTTGCATATTACCCTTTTAGGTTAGAGGCCTGGTGCACGGGTGGGGGCCGGCTGGTTTGCCTTGAAGGGTGTCCCGGATCAGGGTGGGGGTCCTGCTTGGGTGCCTGGCCAGCCTGGGTGAGGGGCTGATGGCTGTCTTCAGCTGGTCACACCCCCTTCAGGGTGGGGGTCCCCACTGGGGTGGTTGGCCAGCCTGGGTGAGAGGCTGATGGCTGTTTTCAGCTGGTCACACCCCCTTCAGTGTAGGGGTCCCCACTGGGGTGCCTGGCCAGTCTGGGTGAGGGGCTGATGGCCGTTTTCAGGCTGGCGCATGCCTGAAGCCCCCAGCCTCTTTTTTAAAAATTTTTTTTTATTCTGGGATTTATTTACTTTCTATAGCTGTTACTGGAGCTGAGAGCCGGCTCCAGCTCTGAGGCCGTGGCTGCCTGAAAGCAGATATCTGGGTTTGTTTAGCTTCTATAATTGAAACTCTGTTGCCATCACTGGTGCTCTAAGCTCTGAGCCCGCTGTCAGCTGAAAGCAGGTATCTGGGTTTGTTTAGCTTCTATAATTGCAACATTGTTGCATCTGGAGCTCAGAGCTGCGCCGGCAGGCGGGGAACGTTGGCTTCCTCCATCACTGGAGCAAGGAAACCTCCTGCTCACTTCAGCTGCGTGGCTGCCATCTGCCATCTTTGTTGGCAGTTAATTTGCATATCCTGCTTATTAGCCAATGGGAAGCATAGCGGAGGTATGGTTAATTACCATGTTTGTCTGTTATTAGATAGGATTCCTACTCTCTGCCAGAGAATACAGTGGTGAATTAAATATACCTGCTCATGGAGTTTGTTTTAAATTTGTGAATAAGTGAGTGAGTGGCCAGCCACACAAACAAACAAACAAACAAAGTGCTTTGCTGAGAATTAAAATAGGCTGATGTGATATGGAGTGGCTGAGAGGCTGTCATTTAAGCTGCGATTTCAATCACATGCTCAGGACTTTATATTTCACTTTTTAAGAAACATCCAATGATAAATCATTTTTTATATAGAAAGCTTTCTGTAGCCTTAACATTTGGTAACAGAGATTCATAGCTAGCTTCAGTGGACCCTTTGAG
This sequence comes from Myotis lucifugus, assembly GCF_000147115.1. Classification (NCBI taxonomy): domain Eukaryota; kingdom Metazoa; phylum Chordata; class Mammalia; order Chiroptera; family Vespertilionidae; genus Myotis; species Myotis lucifugus. The sequence goes on from NW_005871174.1 coordinate 709,952, forward strand.
TTTTTGGAATCCGCCTCTTTTTAAAAGTTTGATCAGAAATAGAGGAAATGCCATCCCCTAATACAAAATTCGCAGGGCAAAATCTCATGAGTGTCTGTTTGCCTGAGTGTGGCAGTATAACAACAGAACTTCATATAGCTTTGATCTCCCTACCCGTGATAGATAATGATTTCCTTACAGCTAGAGAAGTAACTCAGAATGCATGCCAGGTATATAACGAACCTATTGAAATGACTTGCTAGTTATAGAATTGTTGAGAGAAATACCATCTGAGAAAATAACCTAAGATTCATTCTTATATTTATATTTACCAGGGACTGGTATAATTCTTTTCAAGCAACTTTCTAAATAACTTTCTAAAGTTTTTAAAAATTTTACTGTTACAGATTGTGCTTTTGCTAGTGACTGTTATCTAGACAATTATGAATAGTTTTTAGACTGAGACATTCTCTATTTTAACTACTAGTAATGGAGTTTTTACTTAATGCTCTTCACTAAATTAGAGCCTTATTTTTTGAATTCACAATATCCTTACAGGTGTCTAGTTTAAAATAACATATGCATAAATTTATAAAAGAGGATTTTATTAGAAATGATTGTAGTGATAAGAGATTTATCATAGAGAAGAAAAAAACTATCAAAACGTTTTATATATACTTAATATGAGCTACGGTCTGTCAGCTATCTATAACTGTCTGATAGCAATGTAAGTATCATATATTCACTCCCTTTAAAACTTTTTCTTTCATCCTGCAGCATGTTTTTGGCTCAGAGGAGACTCTGCTCCCTTGGCAGTAGAGCTAAATTCCTGAAGATGATTTACTCTTCAAAAATCTCCAGATTCTCCACTTCTGCTGTAGGTATTGCTTACAGATAAATTGTACATATTCCATGATGTCAAAAAAGTACACCTTTTCAAATATTTTTTTTTTTGGAAACTGACATTCTCTGAGTTACTGCTTGCCTGTCTATGTGTCAGGAATAGTATTGGACCTTGTGGATTCATGATCTCATTTTATCTTTACAGAACTCTTCAACTTATGAATTGTTACATTCCTGTCTTACAAATGAAAAAGTGGAGGCTTAGAGAGGTTTAGTAACTTGTTGAAGGTCACACAGCTTTAAGTGTTATAACCAAGATACCATACTCACCCTTGTCTAGCTCTCGAACTCTAAAGGGGAGTTTGTTTTAAATGAATGAAGGAGGGGCTCTGTATACTCAAGAAAGGATGTTAAGTGACGATAAGAACAGGCCTTATGACTTCAAGATTACAGGAAGTATGGCAGATTGAGGACCAGGTTATATGACATCATGGAAAGGAAACAGATCTTTTTGTTACTACCATGACCGTCATAACCGAGGGTAGATAACTGTGCCAGTTTCTTCAACAAGTCAGTGGCATGAGAAAAAGGGGTGTTTTGGAAGGACTGCTGTGAGATGAACAGAGGCTTAAGAACCACAACCACCAAAACAATGTGTTGACCTTGTTCAGGGACTCGATTCATTCAATTAAAATGTAAAAAGATATTTTTAAAGATAATCGGAGAAATACGAATATGTATTGGGTATTAGATGATACAGAGGAATTATTGTTAACTAAGTGTGATAATGACATTGAAGTTGTATAAGAAACTGTCGATATTTTTTAGAGATATATGCCAAGTATAGATGGGTGAAATGAATTAAGGTCTAGGGTTTGCTTTAAAATCACTCAGCAATAAAAATTAAAAAGGGAAAAGATGAAGCCAATTAGGCAAAATCTTGATAATTATTCTGGGTAACATGTATATGTGTGTTTCAAATTATGTTGAATCATATGAAATTGTCATTTTATAGGTAAAAAATGGGTAAATATCAGCAGTTCCATATTGTTCAAGCTAATAACAACCTCAAATTTTATGTAAGATTGAAATTTCATTAAAACCATCATCAACTTCTCCCTTTATGTGTAAATACTATGATTGTCTTGGGTTCCATCTCTCATCTTTGTTACCACCGTGACTACTTAGTTCAAGCCCTCCATGCAGAGGTTGAATTCAAGGAAGTGGTACCATCACTCGGTGATCAGATTAAGGCAGGTATTAAATTAAGGCTGGGTGGGCAGTTATCTGCAGAACTCAGTTAGAATTGGCATCCTGAGCGAATCTCACTCTATAAGTCTGGACTGTATTTTGAAAAAATTTTCCAGGTGATTCAAATGTACATCCCAGGTCACAACCAACGCCAATGCTTTATTTATATTTGCAGATTCTCTGGGATCGAATTCAGCCCTTTCCATCTTTAACAATAACATCAGAAAGGTCTCTACATTTTATCACACCTTTGCAATTAAAATAGTCACACAGATAGCCCTGGCCTGTGTAGCTCAGTTGGTTGGAGCGTAGTCCCATGCACCAAAGTCTTTTGGGTTCAATTATGGGTCAGGATACACCCATGTTTTAGTTTCGGCTGCCTGTCAGGGCACGAACAGGAGGCAGAACAATGTCTGTCTCTCTCTCACTCTCTCTCTCTCTCTCTCTCTCTCTATCTCTATCTCTCTCGTCTGCCTCTCTCTCACCCACTTCCTCTCTCTCTAAAATCAATTTTTAAAAAATAGTCACAGTGTTCTTCTTATTAGTCAAATGATAAAGCAGACTGATCAGTGTTATAGAGTAGTAGTGATAAGTTTAAGTCAAGAACAATTTACCAGAACCAGCCTGACTACTTACTTACTTTAAATCTGTTTTTACTAGAAAATCCTCCTCATCCACACCATTAATATCATTGAAAACTTACTATAGCCCTGGCCAGGTAACTCAAACTCAGTTGGTTAGAACCTCATCCACATGCACCATGGTTGTGGGTTGATCTCTGGTCAGGGCACATACAAGAATCAACCAATAAATGCATAAATAAATGCAACAACAAATTGCTCTCTCTCTCTCTCTCTCTCTCTCTCTCTCTCTCAAATCAATTTTAAATAAATAATATTTTAGGTGTTAAGGGAAAAAATTACTCCTGTATAGTAAGAAAAGAACCAAGACGAGCCCAGAATGAAAATCACTATCTGTCCTCTCTTTGGGAGATCACATTTATATTATCCTCTGGTACCAGAAAGCCAAAGAACTAACTATAGATGAGAGAGATATGGATGGATGAGTGGATGTATGGATGGATGGGAGGGAAGAAAGAAGGAAGGAGTAAGTATTTGTTCTTGAGAGGTCTCATGGAGCACCAATTCCTAGTACCTAATAGTGTCACCCTTTACTAGCATTAGACCAGTCTTCACTTAAGGTTTAGAGCTTGTCTGGGCTGTGAGGGGCACTGCACAGGCTTCCTCCACATCTAACTTTATGTCTCTTCTGGGTATAAGTGCCCAGTAGAAGCTACCTGTCTCTCTGTCTCCCATCCAGATTTCCACGAATGGCACTGATTGGTTTAACCTGACTCTGTCACATGGAGATGGAAAAGCAAATGTTTGGTAAATAAATATTTGCTGGGTTGTGTTTAACAGTGGGATACAGACAGGACTTTAATCAAAGTCTGCTAGGTTCTTCCCCATCTACCACACTTACTTTATGCCTATACTAATAGTAGAGAAATATGCAAGTTATCCGTTACACCATAACATCAGGACCGGATCTGCAGGTTGTGTCCCCGCCCTCTGCTCAGGCAGCTGCAAGGCCTGGGGTAGAATAGGATACAATAGGAGGGAATAAGAAAAGAGAAGGAGAGGAAGGCAGGCCTGCATGCAGACAGGCAAGAGGAGAAACAGAAATACAGAAAGGGAACAAAAAAAGACGCAGGAATGGAAAAGGGAAAGGAACGCAGGGTTGCACACTGGAGGAGGGGGGTGGCGGGGGCGAGGGCGGGAGCCCCGCCCAGATGCAGGAGGAGGGCGGTGGCCCCCTAGCACGGGCTGTTGGCGGGGAGGCGCCCACAGGTCCGGACAGAGTGGTGGACGGTCTGAGGCCTTCTGGGCGGAGGTGCTCCTGCTTTGTGGCAGCAGCAGTGCATGGGCCACACAGGCCTCAGCCACCCTTGCTGGGCTGGGCATCCCAAGCAGGAAATGGGAACAGGACGGTGGTGGGGAGGCCAAGGAATGGGGGACAGTGAACACCTGGCCAGGGCTGAGCCCTGGGCTGGGGGTTAACGGAAGCTTTAAGAAGGGAAGGAGGGAGGGAAGAACTTTATAAAGGAGTCAGTAGAGAGCAGAGTTAAAGAAGGAAAGAGGATGTATGAGTGAACTGTAGGAGCTATAATGAAAATGAAGTATAGTTGTGTACTGGGGACAGATTTTAAAAGTAGGAGTCAGAAAAGAAAAAAGATAAATGATAGTGAATAATTAGGCAGGTAGATAGATATTAAAACAGTGGAAGTAAGTAGAGAAGAATGTATGGGAAAGGTAGGATGAGAGCGAAAGAGGAAGGAAAAGAAGTTTTAAAGGGGAGCCGGTAGAGCTT
>NW_005871174.1:714508-727125 GCF_000147115.1 Myotis lucifugus
AGGGATATCCAACTGCCTGCAGGGATCGGGCCTAAAACTGGCAGTTGAACATCCCCCTGAGGGCTCCCCAGATTGGAGAGGGTGCAGGTCAGGCTGAGGGACCCCGCCTCCCCCCGTGCATGAATTTTGTGCATCGAGCCTCTAGTTAAACTATAGTTATTTATGATATCTCCCTTCCTGAAGCAGGTTCTCTGTCTAAATTCTTTTAGGCAGTTTGGGGGAAAGTCAAAGGTTTTTCCTAAGTCTTTCTTTTCTTAAAAATAAACTGAATCAATATCCCAAAGGCATATTTGGGGGTGGCTAACTCTGCCTCCTCTCAACTCAGTATCCTAGTATTCCAACTGTGTATTCACCTACTCTGTCAGCTGGCAGGTTTAAGGGAAACCTTGTTCCCAATCAGCTTGTTTCTCTAAAGGTTCTGATGATGGTGATTTTCAGAAAAAGGCAAAATCATGACTCATACAAATATAAAAATGAGCATGTATTAAATATTATTATTTTATATATGAAATGCGAGAGAACAAAGCAGAAGTTATAATCAGTTCCACGGGCAAGTCAAAAGCACGAATTTTTATGTAATAAAGAAATTGAATTGCAAATGAAGGCAAAACCGGTTTTCCACAGATCAGAGGGAAGTCAGTCAAAACTCTTGCATGCCTACCAATTACTCTCAATTTGCAAAGGTGCAAAATATCTCAAAGTCCAATTCTTGTCCACTAGATCTGCCAGGCTGTACTATATCCACTGCATAGTTTTCCATTAAAGTAAAAATTTTTTCTACAACATATTATCTCTTTGAGGGGATCCAAATTCCTCTTTCACTCATTTGTTTAGTCAACAGATATCAAAGAGCTGTAACATCAAGCACAAGTAATTGTAAAATAAATCAATTAAGTATGTGTTGCTTAAAAGTCCCAGTTAAATGTGTGTGCCTTTGAGTTCATTATAACTGGATTTTCCCCTTGCTTGTCTTAAGTCTACTGCCTTACTTTGCATTTCCACATCAGAGTTTTCAGTTCTCCCACCATTACACAAACATTGTTATTTTCCTATGCCATCTAGTGGCAGAAGAATGCAATTTGTCTGTTTTTTAATGAGTAGTCCTACTTTGGAAAACACCCAAAATCTGAGGTAAGTCGATTTTGGATGGCTTGAGGAGCATTTTGTCCAAAAGGAGAAAGAAGACATGATTTCAGAAAACCCTGGCCACTCTTTTTAATTTTTTTAACTTATACTCGACCATTTTTAGAGCATTATAGTTTCAGAGCAAAATTGAACAAACACTATAGAGTGCTGGTATATGTCCCTGAATCCTGACATATGTAGCCTCCCCCATTCTCAATATCTGCCACCACAGTGGTACATATCAATGAACCGACATTGACCTATTATTGTCATCCTATGTTCATAGTTTGCACTTTTGGTATTGAACATTCTAAGGGTTTTGACAAATGTACAATGACATGAATCCACTACCCTGGTAGCTTTTTATTTTATTACTAGAGGCCTGTTACATGAATTTGTGCACCAATGGGGTCCCTCAGCCTGGTCTGCAGGATCAGGCCAAAACCGGCTCTCTGACATTCCCCAAGGGATCTTGGATTGCAAGAGGGCTCAGGCCAGGCCGAAGGATCCCACCGGTGCACGATCAGGTCCAGGGAGGGACACGGGAGGTTGGCCAGCTGGGGAGGGACTGCAGGAGGGCTCCAGGGCATGTCCGGCCTGTCTCACTCAGTCCTGATCGGCGGGACCCCAGCAGCAAGCTAATCGACCTGCCGGAGCGTCTGCCCCCTGGTGGTCAGTGCACATCATAATGACAGGTTGACCGGTCGACTGTCTGCCCCTGGTGGTCAGTGCACATCATAGCGAGCGGTTGAGCGGCCTTAGCATATCTTTAGCATATTATGCTTTGATTGGTTGAACGGACGACCGGACACTTAGCATATTAGGCTTTTATTATATAAAATTTTACTGAATTTATTGGGGTGACACTAGTTAATAAAATTATATGGGTTTCAGGTGTATAATTCTATAATACAGCATGTGTATATTATATTGTGTGTTCACCACCCCAAGTCTAGTTTCCTTCCATCACCATTTATCCCCCCTTTATCTTCTCCTACCTCCCTCCCCACCCTTACTCCTCCTAATAATACTGTTTTCTACAGAGTTTGGGGGATTTTTTGCTTAATGCCTTTACCTTTTCTACCCAGCCCTCCAACCACCACCCCTCTGACAGCAGTCAATCTGTTCTATGAGTCTGTTAGTTTTTGTTCTTCAGGTTTCACATATAAGTGAAATCATATGGTATTTGTCCTTCTCTTATTTGTCTTAGCATAATACGCTCCAGGTCCATCCATCTTGTCACAAAAGGCAAGATTTCTTTTTTTTTTTACAACCTAGGAGTATTTCATTGTGTAAATGTACCACAGCTTTTTTATTCACTCATCTATTGATGGGCCCTTGGGCTGCTTCCATATTTTGGCTGTTGTAAATAAAGTAGCAATGAACATAGGAGTGGATATATACATTCCTTCAAATTATTATTTTGGGTTTCTTCAGATATATTTCCAGAAGTGTAATCGCTGGGTCATAAGGCAATTCCATTTTTAATTTTTTCAGATAACTCCATACTGCTTTCCATAGTGGCTGCGCCAGTCTGCATTTCCACCAACAGTGCATGGGGTTCTCTTATCTCCACATCCTCGCCAATACTTGTTGTTTGTTGATTTACTGATGATAGCCATTCTGACAGGTGTAAGGTGATAAGTTCTTTATAAATTTTGGATATTAGTCCTTTGTTAAATGTATCATTGACAAATATGTTCTCCTGTTCAGTAGGGTTGTCTTTTCATTTTGTTGATGGTTTCCTTTCCTGTGCAAAATCTTTTCAGTGTTATGTAGCCCCATTTGTTTATTTTTTCTTTTGTTTCCCTTGCCTGAGAAGATATATCAGAAAAAAATATTGCAACAAGAAATGTCTGAAGCAATAGATTTTACGGCTTCTACTTGCTTCTAGTATTTTTATAGTTTCGAGTCTTATGATGTTATCTCTTCCAATCCATGAACACAGTATATACTTCCACTTATTTGTATCTGTTTCAATTTCTTTCTTCAAAGTCTTATAATTTTCCGAGTACAGGTTTTTTACATCCTTGGTTAAATTTATTCCTAGGTATTTTTTGTGTTTTTGTTGTTGTTGTTAATCCTCACCCAAGGATATATTTTCCATTGATTTTTAGAGAGAGTGGAGGTGGGGGAGAGGAGAGAGAAAAACATTGATTGGTTGCCTAACCGGGGCCCGGGGAATGAACCTGCAACTGAGTTACGTGCCCTGGACAAGAAATCGAACCCAAGACCCTTCAGTGTGTGAGTCGATGCTCTAACCACTTAGCACACTGGCCAAGGCAGTATTTTATATTTTTACTAGAGGCAGGCCTGGTACACAAAATCATGCATGGGTGGGGTCCCTCGGCCTGGCCAGTGATCGGGGCCGATCGGGGCTGTGGGAGGTTGGTCGGCCAGCCCGATCAGGGCCATCAGGACTGGCCAGCTAGGGAGAAGGGCCGCGGGAGTTGGCTGTGGGAGCCCACTGACCACCAGGGGGCAGCTCCTGCATTGAGCATCTGGTCCCTGGTGGTCAGTGCATGTCATTGGGACCGGTCGTTTGGCCATTTGGTCGTTTGGTAACTTAGGCTTTTTTATATATATACTAGAGGCCCAATGCATGAAATTTGTGCAAGAGTAGGCCTTCCTTCCCCTGGCTGCCGGCACCGGCTTCCCTCAGGCACCCAGGACCCAGGCTTCCCTCCGGCCGCTGGCAGGCACCCAGGACCTGGGCTTCCCTCGCAGCCCCAGCTTCCTCCAGAAGGTCATCCAGAAGGTCATCAGGAAGGGCGTCCGGTCTAATTAGCATATTATGCTTTTATTATTATAGATTGATGCAATTGTAAATGGAATTTTTTTTCTTTGTTTTCCTTTCTGGTAGTTCTTTATTGGTGTGTAGAAATGCAACTGGCTCTGGTTGATGTGGCTCAGTTAGTTGAGCTTAGTCCCATCCACCGAGAGGTTGCCGGTTTGATTCCTGGTCTGGGCACATACCCAGGTTGCAGGCTTCATCCCCAGTAGGGGCTGTTCAGGAAGCAGCTGATTGATGTTTCTCTCTCTCATTGATATTTCTCTCTCTCTCAAATAAATAAAAAACATTTAAAAAAAGAAATGCAACTGATTTGTGGATATTTATTTTGTATCCTGTACTGTATTCAATTCATTTATCAGTTCTAGTAGTTTTTTGGTGGTTTATGATTCTCTATTTACAATATCATGTCATCTGCAAATAATGACAATCTTCTTCCTTTCCAAATTGAATGCCTTTGATTTCTTCTTCTTGTCTGATTACTGTGGCAAGGACTTCCAGTGCTGTCCTATATAATAAAAGCCTAATATGCAAATTGTCCCCGCAACTGGGAGTTTGACCACTCGCTGTGACATGTGCTGACCACCAGGGGTGGCGCGGAAATGGTGGGTGTCAGTGACGCACTGCGACCTCTCGCCAGTTACTTGGAGGTGGGGGTGATGGGGACAGAGGTGCGGTGAGAATACAGGGTTTTCCACCAAGCTCGCTCTCACTCTCCCTGCTACCCTCCCTCGGAAAGCCAGGGCTCGCACGCTGGGGAAGCTCCTGCGCTCTGGTGCCTGGTGCCCGCGAGGAGTCCACCACATACCTGTGCAGCCTCTTCCAGGTGAGCTGGGCTGCAACCACCGGGTCTGCAGGGGCCAGTTGGGCTCCCCATGGGTTCGCGCAGGAGCCAGTCTGCAAGGCCGGCCGGGAGAGAGCGTGCTGCCTGCCTGGCTTCCATGCAGCACTTCTGGGCGGCCCAGAGGCCCACGCTGTGCCCCGGCCAGCAGCATCGGCCGCACTCACCGCATCTCCATGTGGGGACTCGGGTGCCGTGACTCGGGTGGAGGGGAGCGTGCGGGGCCGGGGGCCCAGGTGCTGCCCAGGGCCCAGAGGTCAGCTGGGACCTGCCCTCCACGCCAGACGCTTGCACTTCGATTGCCGGCCAGGCCTAGGGACCGCACCCATGCACGACTTTCGTGCACCTGGCCTCTAGTGTTGAATAAGAGTGGTAAAAGTGGACATTCCTTTCTTATTCCCAACCTTAAAGGACATGCTTTTAGTTTTTGTCCATTGAATATGATGTTGGCTGTGTGTTTGTCATATATGGCCTTTATTATGTTGAGGTATGATCCCTCCATCCCCACTTTGCTGAGAGTTTTTATCATAAATGGGTGCTGGATCTTATTAAATGCTTTTTTTAGCATTGATTGATATAATCATGTGATTTTTATCATTCATTTTATTTATGTGATATATGACATTTTTTGATTTATGGATATTGTACCAACCTTGCATCCCAGAAATAAATACCACTATATCATGGTGTATGATTTTTTTCCCCAATATATTGCTGGATCTGGTTTGCTAATATTTTGTTGAGAATTTTAGCATCTGTGTTCATCAGGAATGTTGGCCTATAATTGTATTTCCTTGTAGTGTCTTTATCTGGTTTTGGAATTAGGATAATGCTGGCCTCATAAAATAAGCTTGGGAGTATTCCCTCCTCTTGAATTCTAAGGTGTGTGTCTCATAGTTAGATATTAGTTCTCCTTTGAATGTTTGATAAAAATCTCCTGTGAAGTATTTGGTCCAGGACTTTTGTTTGTTATGAGGTTTTTTTTAATTATTATTACAGCATCAATTTTATGTTATAATGAGTCTATTCACATTTTCTGACTTTTTCTGATTTGGTTTTTCAAGATTGTATGTTTCTAGAATTTTATCTATTTCACCCAGGTTTCCAGTTTATTGGCATATAGTTGTTTATAGTGTTTTCTTACAATCCTTTGTATTTCTGTGGTGTCAGTTATTTCTCCTCTTTCATTTCTAATTTTATTTGTTTGGATCCTCTCTTATTTTCTCTTGATGAGTCTGATTAAAGGTTTGTCAGTCTTATTTATCTTTTCAAAGAACCAGCTCTTGGTTTCATTGATCGTTTGTATTGTTTTTATTTCTGCTGTGATCTTTATTATTACCTTTCTTCTACTTACTTTGGGCTTTGTTTGTTGTTCTGTTTATAGTTCCCTTACATGTAAAGTTAAATTGTTTATTTCAGATTTTATTGCTTCTTGAGGTAGGCCTGTAATCCTATGAGTTTTTCTCTTAAAACTACTTGCACTGTGTCCCATAGATTTTGGGTTGTGTTCTCATTTTCATTTGTTTTAGGGTATTTTTTTATTTCTTCCTTGATATCATTGTTAACCCATTCATTGCTTAGTAACGTTATTTAGCCTCCATGTGTTTGTGTGTTTTGTAGTTTTTTTCTTGTGATTGATTTCTAATTTCATATCATAATGGTCAGAGAAGATGCTGGATATTATTTCAGTCTTCTTAAATATATTGAGACTTATTTTGTGTCCCAACATGTGGTCTATCTTGGAAAATGTTCTATGTGCACTTGAAAAAACTGTACATTCTGCTTCTTTAGGATGAAATGCTCTGAAGATATCAATTAAATCCATCTTGTCTAGTGTATCATTTAAGGCTGCTGTTTCCGTATTGATTTTCTTTCTGAAAGATCTATCCATTAATGGCAATGGGGTGTTAAAAATCCCCTACTATGACTTTACCACTATCAATCTCTCCCTTTATGTCCATCAAGATTTGCTTTATATATTTAGGTGCTCCTCTGTTGAGTGCATAAATATTTGCAAGGGTTAGATCCTCTTGTTGGATTGATCCCTTTATCATTAAATAGTGTTATTCCTTGCTCTTACTATAGCCTTTGTTTTAAAGTCTATTTTTTCATATCAAAGTATTGCTTTTTTTCATTTCCATATGCATGAAATATCTTTTTCCATCTCTTCTCGTTTAGTTGGTGTGTTTCTTTCATTCTAAGGTGTGTGTCTCATAGCATTTGTATTGGTGTTGTTTTCTTATCCATTCAACTACCCCAAGTCTTTTGATTAGAATATTTAAGCCATTTACATTTAAAGTTATTATTGACAGGAATGTGTTTTTTGCCATTTTATTCTTTTAGCATTTTTTATAATATTGATTTGGTGGTAACGAACTCATTTAGCTTTTGCTTGTCTGGGAAGCTCTTTATTTCACCTTAAATTTAAATGGTAGCCTTGCTGGATAGAGTAATCTTAGTTGTAGGTCCTTGTTTTTGATCACTTTGAGTATTTCAAACCTTCTGGCATGAAATGTTTCTATTGAGAATTAGCTAACAGTCTTATGGAATCTCCTTTCTAGGTAACTGCCTGCTTTTCTCTTGCTTCGTTTAGTGTTCTCTTCTTGTTTTTACCTATGCCATTTTAATTATGATGTGTCTTGGTGTGGGCCTGTTTGGATTCATCTTGTTTGGGACTCTCTGCACTTCCTGCACTTGTATTTCATTTTTCTTCACCAGATTAGGCAAGCTTTCTGTCATTATTTCTTGAAATATGTTCTCAATCCTTTGCTCACTCTCTTCTTTTCCTGGTACCCCTATGATGAGGATGTTGGTATGCTTCATGTTGTCTCAAAGTCCCTTAAACTATCCTCATTTTTTAAAATTCTTTTTTTCTTTTTGCTGCTCAGATTGGGTGTTGTCACTATATTGTCTTCCAAATCACTGATTCAATCTCTGCTTCATCCAACCTACTATTTATTCCTTCTAGGGTAGTCTTCATTTCAGATATTATATTCTTCATTTCTGACTGGTTATTTTTTATGGTTTCTATGTCTTTTTTTTGTGGTGCTGTAGTTCTCACTAGGATCCTTGAGTATCCTTTTAACCATTCTTTTGAACTTTATAACTGGTAAATTATTTACCTTCATTTCATGTAGCTCTTTTTCTGGAGATGTATGCTGTTCTTTCATCTGAGGTACGTTTTTTTATCTCCCCATTTTGACTGCCTCTTTGTGTTTACAGTGGGGCCTTGACTTACGAGTTTAATTCGTTCCATGACAGAGTTCATAACTCAAATTACTCGTATGTCAAATCACTGTGACGTTCGCTGCACCAACTAGCGGTGGGGTATCTGAAGCTGGCTCGTAACCCGAATTTTTTTGAGCTTGCAACTCAAAGCAAAAAATCGGCCAAGAGATGGCTCATATCTCAAAAAAACTCGTTAGTCGGGACACTCATAAGTCAAGGCCCCACTGTATTTCTATGTATTAGATCTGCTATGACTCTCAGTCTTGGTAGGGTGACCTTATGTAGTAGTTGTCCTATGGGACCCAATGGCACAGTCTCCTTAATCACCTGTGTTGGGTGCTCCAGGAATGTCCCTAGTACATGTTGTGTGGGCCCTCCTGTTAAAAATGAGTCTTGCCGGGCCAGCGTGGTTTACTGGTTGAGCGTCGACTTATGAACCAGGAGGTCAGGGCATTTGCCTGGGTTGCAGGCTTGATCCCCAGTGTGGGGTGTGTAGGAGGCAGCCAATCAATGACCCTCTCTCTCCTCATTGATGTTTCTATCCCTCTGTCCCTCTCCCTTCCTCTCTGAAATCAATATATATATATATATTTTAAAATGAGTCTTGATTGCTATTGGCCCATTAGTGCATGGGGTCAACCCTCAGGCTGGCTGACTGTGAGGATCAGCCCCGATCACAGTGTTATGAGCTGCTGTGTAGGTGCTGATCACACTAAGTAAAATTTGCCCCCAGCAGGGCCTGGTACCTGCCAACATCTCCCTTTGGATATGCCACTTGTGAAGCTAATTGGATCCTGCTCTGATGTTGTCTGAAGCTAGCCACTGGGTGTGTTCGTTCTGGGGCATTTTGGTAGGTACTCTGCTGTAGGTCAATGCTAGACGCTGCCTATGACTGGCCCAGGGCAACCTATTTAGAGCTACAAAGCAATTTACAGTTTGTGGCTGTCTCTGCTTGGCCGGGGTGGGTACAGGAAGGGTTAAGCTGCACACCAAGGCTGGCTTTTACCAGCACTGGGCCCAGGGGAAGGTCAGCAAAAGTCCCAAGAAACCCAAGGTCCACTTCTGCCTGCCTCTGCCTGCCAGCTGCCTGTTAGACTCAGTCACTGAAAGATCCTCTGGCGGTACTCGAGTGCATGAGGTAGGTTCTCTGTGAGTCACCAGGTAGGGGATAGTGGTGTTCACCAGATCCATACAGGTTCAAACTTGATGCCAGTGCTGGGTCTGATACCACTCAGCAAATATCCTAGGGTATACCCCAGGGGTGGGCAAACTTTTTGACTCGAGGGCCACAATGGGTTCTTAAACTGGACCAGAGGGCCGGAACAAAAGCATGGATGGAGTGTTTGTGTGAACTAATATAAATTCAAAGTAAACATCATTACATAAAAGGGTACGGTCTTTTTTTTTTTTAGTTTTATTCATTTCAAACGGGCCGGATTCGGCCCGTGGGCCGTAGTTTGCCCACGGCTGGTATACCCAGTCTAGCTGCCACTCGCTGGGTGCTTGCACACCTTTGTGGTGAGTGGGATCTCAGGGAATCATCAGGGTGAGGCCAGCAGAGTTTTTCAGGCCCAAACAGACCAAGATTTGGCCACGTGAAGGAAGGGTTCCGTCCTAGAGCCCATAACTGCCTGTTCTGGAGCCTGGTCTTAGCAGTGTGGGGCCGCAGGGAAGCAGGAGAGGGAGAGATGCTGGTCAGTGGTTATGCCATTTTACATTCTTAACATGGAATGTATAAGAGTTTTAAAAGTTCTATATATATACTGAATAAATCTTTTATAAAATGTATGTGTTGTAAACACTTTCTCCTGGTCTGTGGCACACTATCCTATTTAATAAAAGGCTAACATGCAAATTGTCCCCTCGAGAGTTCGAACAGAAGACCAGGAGTTTGATCACTCGCTATGACATGCACTGACCACCAGGAGCCAGTGCGGAACACGGCAGGCGACCAGTGGCAGCGGTGGGGCATTGAGGAAGTGAGGAGAGAAGGCAGGGAGGCCAGCCAGGCCTAGGGACCCTACCTGTGCACGAATTTCTTGCACTGGGCCTCTAGTTTAAGAGATATTAGAGCCACCGAATGATATTTTAGGGGAGGAAGAAAATACAATTTTTTCCTCTACCCTGCTATGTTTTCTGGCTGAGGCCCTGCAAATTAGACTGACAAAAGTCAGGTTAACAAGAGTAAAACAGAGTTTTACTATTATTATTTACTACTAACATGTGCCTGGGTGCATACACAGAAGAGAACTCAGTGATGAGTCACTCTAAAGGGTGGTTAATGGCATCCTAACAAAGAACAATACATTTGTAGAGACAGGACAAAACAAAGGAAATGGATTTCAGAATGGTAAATAAAGTTTGTTTTAATAAGGTTTGTGATGTAGATTCCTCCAGTGCTTAGCTGAATAAGAGTCTTGAATATTTAAGTGTGTGTGTGTGTGTGTGTGTGTGTGTGTGTGTATGTTTGTATGTATACCATAAAACTTTTTTTTTTATTATTAAATCTTTATTGTTCAGATTACATTTGTTCCTCTTTTTTTCCCCCCCATAACTCCCCTCCTCCCAGTTCCCGCCCCACCCTCCGCCCTCATTCCCCACCCACTGTCCTCATCCATAGGTGCACGATTATTGTCCAGTCTCTTCCCGCATCTACCATTCCCCTCTCCCCCCCCCCAAGAATAGTCAGTCCATTCCCTTTCTATGTCCCTGATTCATTATAATCACCAGTTCATTCTGTACATCAGATTATTTATTCACTTGATTCTTAGATTCACTTGTTGATAGATGCATGTTTGTTGTTCACAATTTGTATCTTTACCTTTTTCTTCTTCCTCTTCTTAAAGGATACCTTTCAGCATTTCGTATAATACTGGTTTAGTGGTGATGAACTCCTTTAGCTTTTCCTTATCTGTGAAGCTCTTTATCTGACCTTCAATTCTGAATGATAGCTTTGCTGGATAAAGTAATCTTGGTTGTAGGTTCTTGGTATTCAGCACTTTGAATATTTCTTGCCATTCCCTTCTGGCCTGCAAAGTTTCTGTTGAGAAATCAGCTGACAGTCGTATGGGTATTCCCTTGTAGGTAATTGAGTCTCTTTCTCTTGCTGCTTTTAAGATTCTCTCTTTGTCTTTTGCTCTTGGCATTTTAATGATGATGTGTCTTGGTGTGGTCCTCTTTGGATTCCTTTTGTTTGGGGTTCTCTGCGCTTCTTGGACCTGTAAGTCCATTTCTTTCACCAGGTGGGGGAAGTTTTCTGCCATTATTTCTTCAAATAGGTTTTCAATATCTTGCTGTCTCTCATCTTCTGGCACCCCTATTATTCTGATGTTTGTACGCTTGAAGCTGTCCCAGAGGCTCCTTACACTATCTTCGTATTTTCGGATTCTTTTTTCCTTTTGCTTTTCCGGTTGGGTGTTTTTTGCTTCTTCGCATTTCAAATCATTGACTTGATTCTTGCGCTCCTCTGGTCTGCTATTGGGTGTCTGTATAATATTCTTTATTTCAGTCCGTGTATGCTTAATTTCTAGTTGGTTCTTTATCATAGCATCGAGGGTCTCATTAGTTTTCGTGAGGCTCTCATCAAGTTTATTGGCTGCTTCTAGCACATTATTGCAAGCCCTCAAAATTGCGTTTTTTAGCTCCATATCCTCCATTTCTGTCATGTTTTTTTGTCTCTGCATCTTTTATGCTTTCTTGGTGCACCCCCTTGTGGTCTTTGTGCACAGTCTTGTTCTAGTTAAGCCTTGATTGTTGTAGTTAATACTAGAGGGATTTGACCACCAGGTCGACTGGCTGTGAGAATCAGCTGTGTGGAAAACTTCTGTCCTCTGGGGAGGTGCTAATCTAGCCTTTGCCTGAGGCGATCCGGCAAATGGCTCTGCGAAGGGCTTGGGCGGGGCGGGCTCAACAGGGCGGGTGGAGGGAGCAGTTATGGCTGCTCTCAGTCCCGTTCCCAGAGGCTCTGCTTCTCAGAACCCCGGCAACCGCTGCAAACCTCGGAGAGAAAGCTGCCCTCACGTTTTAACTGATGCCAGACAATCCCGCTTCTCCTGTTTGAGTGTGAGTCCCTAGAGACTCGCCCGGATCTGGAGCTCAGAGTCTGAGACTCCCTCCTGATTGAAAACGACAACCACGCACTCAGCCACCAGCCCGCTTTTCGCGCGCACCTCCGCACCTTTAAATTTTCCACACTGCGCCTCCTCTGAGCCTCGGTATGCTGTTGTCTTTCCTTCTAGTTGAAGAGTCTGTCCTCGGCCAGCCTTCCTGTGGTTCTGGGTGATGTCCGTTCCGTCTTTTAGTTGTATTTTTGAAGTGGTTGTTTGCGGCAGCAATCTCAGGTGTTTACCTATGCCGCCATCTTGGTCTCTCCTTCGGAAACTTGATAATTAATCTAAACAAAACCCCAGAAACCAGCTTTCAGCCGGCCGGGATCTCAGAGCTGGAGATGATACAGTGTTTCGATTATAGAACCGAAACAAACCAGATACCTGCTTTCAGCAGCAGAGGCCTTGGCCCAGAATAAAAAAAAAAGAAAAAGGAGGTGATTGGGAGCTTCAGTCACCACCAGCCTGAAAACAGCCTCAGCCCCTCACCAGACTGGCAGCACCCAGTGGGGACCCCCACCTGAGG
>NW_005871174.1:727230-766607 GCF_000147115.1 Myotis lucifugus
CTCTATCCTATATAGTAAAAGGGTAATATGCCTCCCAGCACCAGGATCAGTGTGACAGGGGGCAGCCACAAACCCCCTGATCGCCCTGCGCTCTGTGTGTGACAGGGGGCGGGCACAAACCTCCCTATCCGCCCTGCTCTTTTCGTGACCGGGGAAGGCACCCCAATCCCCTGATCAGCCCTGCTCTGTGCCTGATAGGGGGGAGCTCCCCAACTCCCCAATCGGCCCTGCTCTGAGCCCGACCAGGGGCTGCTCCTAGGGATTGGGCCTGCCCTCTGCCACCCGGGAGCAGGCCTAAGCCAGCAGGTCGTTATCTCCTGAGGGGTCCCAGACTGTGAGAGGGCACAGGCCGGGCTGAGGGACCCCCCCGCCCCCCATGAATGCACAAATTTTTGTGCACCAGGCCTCTAGTCTATAATAATAAAAGTGTAATATGCTAATTAGACCAGAGGTTCTTTCGGATGACCTTCCAGACAAAGCCGGGGCTGCAAGGGAAGTCCGGGTCCCAGGTGCCAGAGAGAAGCCAGTGCCGGCAGGGGAAGGAAGACCTACTCTTGCACCATCTTCCCTCTGGCAACTGGGACCCGGGCTTCGCTTAGGCCGCTGGCAGGCACCCAGGACCCGGCCATCTCCCCTGTGGCTGCCGGCAGGTGCCTGGGATCTGGCTTCGCTCCGGCCCGCCTTGGTCCGGAAGGACAGAAGGATGTCTGGAATGACTTCCGGTAAGTCTAATTAGCATATTAACCTTTTATTAGTATAGATAGGGCCTTCACCGTCCATATCAAACTTTAAAGGAAACAGAGCAGACACCATATAATTAAGTGCACAGTAGATTCACAAAACCTGCAATTGCAAAACACTGGGAAGAACAAATATCCCAACAATAGGGAAGTGAATGAACAAAGTGTGATACATGATCAACCTGAAATATTCCCTACCAGTTCAAAGTAAAAATTTTATGACTAAGAAAATTTATAAAACATTTATGATGCTCTTAAGAGAAAGGCAAAATATTTTTTTAAATATATTTTATTGATTTTTTACAGAGAGGAAGGGAGAGGGATAGAGAACTAGAAACATCGATGAGAGAGAAACATCGATCAGCCACCTCCTGCACACTCCGCACTGGGGATGTGCCCGCAACCAAGTTACATGCCATTGACCAGAATCGAACCTGGGACCCTTCAGTCCGCAGGCCGATGCTCTATCCGCTGAGCCAAACCGGTTAGGGCGCAAAATATTATTTTTAAAGTGATTACAACTATAAACAACTATCTTTTAGAGCTAAAAGATAATAAATGATTTGGCTACCCCAGCAGCCAGGCACCTCATTAAAGGGGTGCCCATTGTGCAGATGCTCACTTTCTGTCCTGGCCTAGCCTTGAAGTACTTGAACCCATCTGTTTCTCACTTCTGATTATTACCTTCAGCTCACCAACCATTACCTGTGTTATTTCTGTTTCTGGCTTTTACTTGCACTCTTTATCTCTCTTACACTTGACTCAGGACCCATGCTTCGGAGATACCAACAGCCTTGATTTCCAAGGCTTCAACCTATCCTTTGAGAAGACTTTGTACACCTGTTCTATCCCACCTAAATGCATCAACTCTTACAGGAAGAGTCTTCAAAATATATACAATTGAAACCTAAGTGTGCTCGGATCCTATAAGAATGGGTAATAGTTTTTCCTTCTTTCCAAACTTTCCTTGTTCCAGCACCATTGCAGTAAACAGTTAAAGACTTTGTAACAATAACCTTGTCTCATGTCTTCCAAGAGTGGCATCTAGTGGTGATTTCATAGAACTACATTTTTTAGCCTAAAATAAAAAGGCTTATTATTTCACTGGAAGTTTGTGTTTATAACACAGTAAAACAGTATATGTATACCAGGAAGCAAAATCCACTTTATAGAATTAGCTAATCCATAAATTATACAGGCTCTATAGATGTGTCATTTTACACCTGTGTCACAATTCATTCTCCATAGAATTCTAGGTTTATTTTAATTTCCTAAAACTGGATTTACTATGGAAAGTAATTCTTAGACTGAGAGTATTTGCACCAACTGCTAGGTTTTGATGCCTTTGGACATGTGGGATGTCTTACACATTTTCATCACTGTAGTAGTTTCCTTGGGATGTCTTAGCAAAGTCTCAGACTAAGTGGCTTAAACAACAGAAATGTATTACCTCACTGTTTTAAGGATAGAAGTCCAAGATCATGGTGTTGGCAGGGTTGGTTCTTTCTGAGGAATGTGAGGAAGAATCTGTTCGATGCCTCTCCTCTAGCTTCGGGTGGTTTTCTGGCAATCTTTGGTGTTCCTTGATTTGTACACACATCACTTCACTCTCCACCTTCATCTTCATGTGGCATTCTCCCTAGATGCCAATCTGTCTTCAAATTTCCCCTTTTTGTAAGGACATCAGTCATACCCTAATGACCTCATCTTATAACAACTGCAATGGCCCTAGCTGGTTTGGCTCAGTAGATAGAGCGTCGGCCTGCAGACTGAAGGGTCCCGGGTTTGATTCTGGTCAAGGCGCGTGCCCAGGTTGTGGGCTCAATCCCAGTAGGAGGCATGCAGGAGGCAGCCAATCAATGATTCTCTCTCATCATTGATATTTCTTTCTCTTTCCCTTTCCTTTTCTCTCTGAAATCAATAAAAATATATTTTAAAAAACAGCAAAAAAAACATTGCTATGAGAAATGTCTAAAATTAAAAAAAAGAAAAGAAATAAAACCTTTATGTTTTAAGCCACCACAATCTTGGGGTCATTTGTTACTGAAGCATAAATTAACTTAAGCTGACTATCACAATAAGTACCTAACTTAAGCTAAGTATGTGGGTTTTTTCATTCATTCATTAGCTATTTGTTGAAAACTTTCTATGTGATAGGCATAGTACTATATGTTGGACACTGTAACGGTTAATTTTATGTCAAATTAGCTAGGCCACAGCACCCAGAGATTTGTTCAAACACCAGATTAGCTGTCTCTGTGAGGCATTTTTCAGATGAGGTTAACATTTAAATCAGTAGACTTTAAAGCAAATTGCCCTCCATGAAGGGGTGGGCCTGATCCAATTAGTTGAAGGCCTTCAAAGACAAATCCCTGAGGTCCCTCCCTCCCCAGGAAGAGGGAATTCTACCTGCAGATCCCCTTCTGACTCAAGCTACAGCATCAACTCTTTCTTGGGGCTCCAGCCTGCAGGGTTGTTCTGCAGATTTTGAACTTGCCAACCCCCACAAATTGCATGACCCAATTCCTTAATATAAATCACTATATATGTGCACATCCTATTGATCCTGTTTCAGAAACCTAATTGATACAATGATCAGTGAACAAACTAGCAATTGTTCTCATAGAGCCTACAGTCTAAGGAAGGATACAGACGAATAAACGAAAAAATTAGTGTTTTGTAGTATATGCTGGGAAGTACTCCATTTAATAGGAGCACATAGGAGGTGTGCTTAACCCTGACTTGGAGAATCATAAAAGCTTTCTGTAGACAATAAAGTCTAACTTGGGAACTGAAGGTGGCAGATGGAATAGGAGTTAGCTAAGTGCAGGGCCGAAATGGTGGGGACCAGGGATTAGATTGAGTATAGAACATGTATTCTCATATTTGGGGGATTTTGTTGCCCCAAAGGGAGAGAAAATTGGTGCTTGGCAGGTGAAATAAACCTTAGCTATTACAATGTTTTGAGACCATGCAAACAAAGCTCAACTCTGTGTGACAAAATTTTATTCCTTAATATTTAATGGGGGAACAGGGGAGATGATTAGAACAAATGCCTCAACTGTCTCTTTTGGGGGAGGGGCACTTATGGAAAAGACCTTAAGAAACATTGGTATAGAGAGACCAATTTGGGTAGAGGAATGATCACCTGTGGAGCTGTGGAAATGAGAGAGAACATACAATATTTGAAATATTGGAATGGCTGAGGCGGAGAGTTGGGAAGGAGCAGAGTCAGGGAGAGTAGTGAGAGGAGGCTGTTCTAGCCACAAATTTTAAAGAAAGGTCAATGTGAAAATGCATTTCCTCTCACTCATCTAAATAGTTTAAGTAAAATTGTGTCAAAATTATCTACTGCAGACTGTGCTGACTTTTTAATATATGAATCTGTATTCTGTGTTTATAGTCACTGAATGAATTACTAAGTTTTAAACATTTTTTCGAGATGGCAAAGGACAATTGTTAAACTATCTTTTTCTATCTATCATTCTGGGACTTCTTAGTTTTGTAAGTATAGCCTCTAGAATAGCATCACGTGCATGTGGGTACTTACTCATAATGCTCTTCTGGAAGGCACATTAACCTCTGGAGAATTTGCATGTGATTTACCTCACTGGAGTTTCAAAGATTAAAAATATGAGAGTGAAAAGGTATTTTTCTTGGCTCCATTATTGGGAATAGAATGAGAACAATGGTCTATTTAATAACCATTATCATTATCTTCCCCACAGATTGAAATAAAATTACTTTAATATTCTATTAGGATAATCTTTGCAAATATGCTGCCAATCATTTTTTTATTTTCAGCAGCTTGTTAACAATGAACTCAAAGCTAATTCAATGCTTTTGAGAGATAGTATAAACTTAATTCTAGAATCTAAAGAGCTAAAAAATTGTATGCTTTACTATAATTTTAACTTTGAATATTTTTCTTTTTTTAAGGGGCCTCTGGTGAGTTATTCTCTGGTGTGTTTTTTTTAACTTTGAATATTTTTCTATGACATCCCTAGCCTGCTCAATGTTAAATAGAACGAATTTGATATCTAATATAATTTTTTTCTTATTTTTGTATTGATTTGAGAGAGAAAGAAACATTGATGTGAGAGAGAAACATTGATCAGTTGCCTCCCTCACACACCCGGATTGGGGATGGAATGTCAATCCTGGGCATGTAGCCTGACCGGGAATTGAACCCACCACCTTTTGGTGCTTGGGACGACATTCCAACCAACTGAGCCACACAGCCAGCATTCTAATATAATTTTTTAAAGAAGCAGCATTCTTATAATTTCTTTAAAAGGTCGTGTTACGAAAAAGACAGTACACGGAAATAGTTCTGAGTATGTGTTCTGGAATCAGCCTGCCTGGCTTCAAACCCTGAGTTGCATCTGTTTCGGTTTAAATGTCATTAGCTGTTAGAAACGAGGGCAGATGTGTACAGTTATGTGATCTTATCCTCTCTGTACCTCACTTTCCTCACGTGTAAATTACAGATACTAATAGAACCATTACATGTTGTTGTTGTGACTTTTACATGAGGTAATTATGTAAAAACACTTAGAACAGTGCCTGGTACATACACAGTCAATTACATTAGTTGCTATTATTATTTTGTGATTAAGTAGTTTTAAAGCCATTTGTTGAGTGCTTCCTGTGTGTCATAGGAGAAACTTACTTGTGAAACTGTTAGTACATCTTACCTAAAATGAACCTCAGACTCAAGGTATTTTTTAAAACTGACTTTATTATTATTATTATTCTCTTTAGTACATTTCAGGTCTTTAAGTTGTTTTATTTTTTAGGAAAGGATGGTACTTTGGCTCTTACGTGAGATTATAGACATCTAACGTGTGTAAGAAAAAGCACTCCTTAGGACAGTAGGTGGGAGATGAATTCCTCTTCAGAATTTTTTTGTTGGGGTCTAGCATTTATATTTATGGTATTATTTTTTCTAGGTTGACAATTGGGTAAAGTGTTACCCATGAATTTCTGACATTTTAAATTTTTGATTAAAGAAATTGAAACACCTTTTTAATATTTATACCTTTCAGAAAATGTCTTTGAAATTTAAAAATGCAAAACGAATTGAAGGCCTTGATGGTAATGTGTGGTGAGTACCTTAGAATCAACAATAATACTTTGGTGAGTTTTTTTTTTCCTACCGTTTTTCTATCCCTACTTGGGAATGTTTAGCCTTGTCTCAATAAACAAAGGAATAAATCAACTTATTTTAATTCATCCATTAAATGGAAATGGAAGGAAGTTAATGATGCATACACATGTGCCAAGAGCTGTGCCAGGCACTAGAAATAGGCAGAGAAAAGACAAATTTGGTTGCTGCCCTCATGGAACTTACCATCTAATCCATGAACTTTTCTTATTAGCTCCAGTCTTTAGCAGTTAATAGGAGAACCTAGCGGGGCTGGTATGATTGAGAAAAATATCTATATGATCAAAGTATGTGTATCATGGAATTGAGATTTGTAAGAAAAGCTAAGTTTATTTGTTCAGCTATCTTTTTATTAAATGAAGTCATTTTGTAGATGATAAAATTTTTGTTGAGAACTCGTTTTTTAAAAATATAAAGCAGGTCTTATTTTTAAGTTATATAATAAGATTATGAGGTATAAAAAGTTAGCTCTTAATTATAGTGCTTATTAATATTAGCATTTTTATTTTACTTTATTTTTTTTTCTTTATTGATTAATGTATTTCATATGTGTCCTTATCCCTCCATTGCCCCACACACACACTCATGCCCTCACCCCCTGGTGTCTGTGTCCATTGGTTAGGCCTATATGCATGCATGCAAGTCCTTTGGTTGATCTCTGATATTAGTATTTCTTATCTTAGGATTGAATTTACCAAGTTGGCTGCAGACCCCTCTGTTGTGAATCTTGGCCAAGGCCTTCCAGATATACCCCCTCCTCTATATGTGAAGGAAGAATTATCAAAGATTGCAGCAATTGATAGCCTGAATCAATATACACGGGGCTTTGTAAGTATAGGAGGACCGAGTGGGGTGTGAGCTTGTAATTTATATTGTATTGTGTATGGACAGACTTCTCTCACTTCTATATAATTGGCTTTCCGGGACCAACTGTCCCAACCTGATAACCAAGGAACCGCTCCCTTTCCCTTGTCTGCTAGGATGAGCTGTCCCCTACTTCCAGCTGTGGAGGGGCTGCCCCCTTCCTTCCTTTGCTGCTGTTGGAGTGGTCCTGTGGCAACCAGGGAGGGAGAGTATTGTTGAGACATGTGTTTCTTTCCCATTACCACCTATGCAGCCTCAGCACTGGCCTCTTAATTATCTTCTATTTCCAACTACTTTCTTTCTTCTACTCTACCTCAGCCCAACCCCCATCCTTCTGTGTTCACTAGTAAATGCCCAGGATATCCAGAGATTTCCTAGAAAAACATACAAAATATCAGCTACCACAACCTATTAAGTGAATTGAGCAAGGTTGTAAGACACAAGGCCAATATACAGAAATCCATTATATTTATATACATGAAAAATGAATAGTTGGAAATTAAAATTTCTTACAGACCATTTACAATAGCATCCAAAACCATGAAATATTTAGAATTGAATTTTTAAAATGTAAAATCTGTACACTGAAATCAATAATACACACCTGAAAGAAATTAATACCTAAATAAATGGAGTGATATATGATGTCCATGAATTAAAAGACTAAATATTGCTCTGGCTGGGTGGCCCAAGTGGTTGGAGCATTGTCCCATATACCAAAAGGTTATATGTTCAATCCAAGAGGCAACCAATTGCTTTTTCTCTCTCACACATTGATGTGTTGTTTCTCTCTCTCTCTCTCTCTCTCTCTCTCTCTCTCTCTCTCTCTCTCTCTCTCTCCCCTCCCTCCCTTCCTTTCTCACTAAAACCAATAAACATCCTTGGGTGGCAATCTTTTTAAAAAAAGACTAAATATTGTCAAAATGATAATTTAACCTAAATTGATTCAGAGCAGAGTTTGTCAAGCTATGGCCTGTGTCTGAGTCTGATGCACTCCTGACTTTTTAAATAAAGTTTATTAGAACATAGCCATGCCCATTTATTTAGGTATTTCCCAGTTTTTGTAGACATATATGAGTGCATATGTGTGTGTGTTTTTATCTTGGTATAAGCACTGGGGATGGTGTTGCACTGACACCAGGCTGAGGACATCAGTCACCTCAGGGGAAGGGAAGGAAGTGATAATGAGGAGAAATAATAATTTTTCTTTACATATCTTTGCCTAGTTTAATTATTATATGAAGCATGAATTATTTTTGTAATTAAAAACGTTAAAAAACACAGACCCTTATCGTCCTAAGAAAAGAATGATAATTGCTTTCAAATCATGCTTTGCAAGAATTAGTTAGACATGGTATTTAAAGGAAATTTTGGGTTTCTGAGAGTGGTAACAAACTTCTCTTACTCTTTGCACAATTCATGTCTATTTTTTAGCTTGAATTTATGCTGTCTTTTTCTCTCATTATTGTTTTTTAGTTTACTGATTATGTTCTATTACCTCTTCTATTATTAATTATACCCAGTTTCTCTAATATGATAATATCTCCTAATTTCAAAATATGAAAAATGTGCTATAGCTTTGTTTTTATTGATTTTAACACAGTGAGGGTCTGGGGCATACTAGTCAATATTCTGAAAGGAATAAAAAGGTGGCAAATAAATGCAACTTTGACCAAAAAAATGACTCCTTTTCTTCATATGAACCGGGGTGGACAACTTACAAGGAACCTAAGGCCCTTTTACCTCACAAGCCTGGGGTGTACCCATCCAGCCTCCCTCTCCTGCATCCTGACCCAGTCCATCCCTCCGGAGCCCAGGTGCTTTCCAAGCAAAGGCATGTTACCTGCACTTGGACACTCTCGCAAGTGACAGAAAACCAGGTGGTTCCCCTAAAGCAAAAAGAGGAAGTACTGCTGGATAGAAAAAATAAATATTGCCAAGACCGGTTTGGCTCAGTGGAGAGAGCGTCGGTCTGTGGACTGAAAGGTCCCAGGTTCGATTCCGGTCAAGGGCATGTACCTGGGTTGCGGGCACATCCCCAATAGGGGGTGTGCAGGAGGCAGCTGGTTGATGTTTCTCTCTCATCAATGTTTCTGACTCTCTATCTCTCTCCCTTTCTCTCTGTAAAAAATCGATAAAAATATATTTAAAAAAATAAAAATAAAAATAAATAAATATTGACTTTGATACCTAAGAAGACAAAAGGGGGAACAGGAGGGGGAAGAAAGAGAAGGAAAGAAGGGAACAGAACATGGCAGAGAAGATTGGGGAGGAGCTAAGAAGTCAGGCCTCCCCACGTCTCAGACTTGGTGCATTTACAGTCCCCTCAGTGCTCATGTTCAAGTTGTTCTCCCGGGTAACTACTGCTCTCTTGGCTCTCAATGTGAATAACGTTCCACTTCTTCCTCACATGTGTTGCCAACACTAATGTGCATTTTTTTTGGTGAATTTCTTTTCTCTCATCTTAGTCCATTGGTTGGAATAGCCTGTTCTACTGTAACTTGGAAGAACAGAATTAAGGGATGAGATATATAGTTAATGCCGGTTCCTGGCTGATTTTAACTAGGAAAAATATCCAACTCTATCCCATATGATTACTGTCAAAAATAGTCATTAAATGTGATCTAATTACTATCAAAATGTCAAAAATATATTTGATGTTGAAGTCAATTTTTAATCAAAGCAAATAACTTTAAATTCTGTGTTCTAAAATCAATAATTTAATAGGAAGTTTTTAATCATTAGCAAGTCTTCCTGGCCATTCATGTAGGAACCCTCTGGTCATAGGGAAAAATTTTTTTTTTAATTAACTGCCAATTAAAAAATATTCTTTGGATAATTATAAAAACCCAGGTTTTTTTAAGTTTCAATTTTAGAGCCAAATTACTTCAAAGAAGTAGTTCCCATAATCAAGGTTTTTTTCTTCTTTTTTCTTCAACAGGGTCATCCACCACTTGTGAAAGCTCTGTCCTGCTTATATGAAAAGTTGTATCAAAAGCAGATCGATCCAAATAAAGAAATCCTTGTGACAGTAGGAGCATATGGCTCTCTCTTTAGTGCCATTCAAGGATTAATTGATGAGGGGGATGAAGTAAGTATTAGTTAACATTACCATATTACCCAATTCATCATTGTTATTTGTCCTGCCTTTGAATCTTTTACTTGTTTTATGCTATTTTTTATTTTTTTTATTTTTGAAGTATAATGCATATGCAGTAAAGTTCACAAATCTTAAATGTACAGCTCAATAAATTTTTACATATGTTTATGTGTATCTCCATAACCACAAACCAGAAGAAGATATAATACATTCCCAGCACCCTTTTGCCCCTTTCTAGTCTATATTCTCCCAGAAATACCCACTCTTCTGTCTTCTATCACCTGCTCTTTAACTGGATATAATACCATCATATAGTATATACTCTTGAATCTGGCTTCTTTCATTTTGCCTGTGAGATTCATCCATTTTGTTGCATGTACTTTATTCTCATTCTTAAAGCTTATTTAGATAAAGGCAGGTGGAAGAGGCCAGAAATGATGGGGAAAATTAATCTTAGTTTGCACTGCTAAAATAACCTTTCCTCTGAACTTAATCAGCAAGTATTTGGTCCTGTCCTTTTTCGCCCAGTACTGTTGGCAGCATGGCGTGAGGAATGTGTAACAGGACGGTTGAGTCTCTCTGCTGTTTAGTCCTGTGGTGTAAGACCCACTTTGGCACCGAGCTCAGTCAGCTCTACCCCTACGTCCCCATTATCATTCCAATACCCCTGCTTCAGGACTGCCTGACCTCTTTCATTTATTCAAAAATTGCTGAGGATCTCCTCTATGCTAAGCTCTGTGGGAGGGAAGATTTTTAAAAGGCAGTCTATGCATGGAAGGCACTCTGTCTAATAAAGGAGATAGACGTGTAAACAGATGAAGAGGAATGCGGTGTGATCATCAGCACGAGGATGTCTGGGTTATGGTGGGGACAAAGGGAAGAAGTAGGTCTGGAAAGCTCCAGAGAGGGGTTGCTTAGGCTGTGTCTGAAGAATAAATACTCACCATGACCTATATTGCTAATTCCTTTGTTTGAACCCTGCTAGCACTTTATCTGTACCTTTTTCATTAAAAAAAATCACTATCACTCTGAGTTATATTGTTTTATACCTCAAATCCAAGGCAATAAGCTAAAGGGAACATGTAAAGGAAGTACAGTCAAACTTTGATATAAAAATATCCTTTAATCCTATAAAATAGTTGCATTTTTTCCTTATACTTTGATGTAGCTAATCCTTTGCTGCCACCGCCTTCTCTGCTACTCTGTTGGAGGATGCCAAGGCTCAGCCCTTGGCCTTCTCTTCTCTAGTCTTTCTTCCCTGATCACTTTATCTAATATTTTGAAACCAGACATGTCACTTTGTATGATGTTGACCTATTTTATTGTCTTTATTAACATTGATTACTATCCAAAATTATTTCATTTACTTTCTTGTTTTCTTGTTTATTATAAGAGTCTCAGAGGACTGAGTTCCAGAACTGGTTTACTACTGTACTACCATCACCTAAAATAGTGAACGCCCATCCCAGCTGGTGTGGCTCAGTGGATTGAGCATCATCCCATGCACACATGCCCAGGTTGCACACTCAGTCCCCAGTAGGGGCATGCAGAAGGCAGCCAATCAATGTTTCTATCTCTCTCTCTCCCTCCCTCTCTCTTCCTCTCTCTCTTTAAAAAAAAAAATCATTAAAACATTTTAAAAAATAGTGAGTGCTCAATAAATATTCTTTAAGAGGGAGGGGAATAGTCCCATTGTAAACATGAAGCAATCACAGTGAAGAGTGTCAAGTACATTGGTTCAGTTCTACCTTCCTGCCTCCTTTTCTAAGCTCTCCCTATGTTTCTCACCAGGGTTACAAAGATAGGTCGTCTTAGTCCCAAAGAATTTTACAGACTAATTGAAAACTTGTTCCTCTGCGTACCCAACACCTAACATAGCACATTGTATAGTAGGTACAATGACTAGGACAAACAAAGGGCCTTCAGGATGTGAGGGCCTCTTTTATTCCAGAGAGAAAGGCCTTAAACAGGAATCATCAGAAATACAAACAGTAAAAAGTGTGAATTTAGAACAATAATTAGGAACCATTTACCCAACAAAACGTTAAACAAGACAGCTTACGATTAACTTGTGAAATTATAAATTGCTCTTGCCCTATTTTTCAAAAACAGTTGCCATATATGGAAAGATGTTTGCACCCTTTACTTTAGCAATCATCTGAATTTATTCAACGGACTATTTAAAGAAAGAGAAACCACACATACTTACAAATGGACATAACATTTTATTTATACAAGCAAACAATAAGAAAACTACTCTAGAATTCAACAGGCTCTCAAATAGCCATTAAAACAATAAATATTTAAACTATAATTATATGAAATTTTTGTGAAATATTGCTAGGTGTAAAAAAGAACATTTGAATGTATATAATTATGTGTTCAAACTCTCCTTATAGAAAAGCAAAGGGTCAGGATGCAGATTCAGGCTGGCAGATTGTGGGAGGGACACTGGCTGGGCTGGCTGGATTGGCCCACTGACCTGGAAGCCAGCCCATGAGTGATGGAGAGAGAGCATACAGGGGCAAAGGGACCAGGAGTATACATACCAGGGACTAGGAAAAAAGACAGAATCCAGACATGTCACCTGGCAGGGGAAATGTGGTATCAGACAATAACAATAGCATCCCAACTGGTCTCCCTGCATCCACTCTTTGTTTCTGGATGCTTTTGAGGAAAGGGAAAATCTTTACTTTCAAGATAATACTTAGAAATTAGTACTGCACCACGGAGAGCATTGCAGTGTTCTTTTTCTTTATAGTCTGGCTTCTGCCACCATCTGACATTTTATTTCCTACCTTGGAATTTAAATGAACTCTTAATGTTTTTGGCTGGACATCCGTTTGAGAATGTGATGAGCGCTATGGCCCTTTTCCCCTCAAAAATCTACTTATGCTCATATAAAACTGCATGCAATTCCCAGGTCCCCACTGCAAACCTTTCTATTGATCTCCCTAAGAGGTCAGCGACTCCAGTGAAGGCTCCCAATGGGTTTATACCCAAAGTCTCTTCTATTCTGATGTTAGCTACATGCTGCCTCTCAGCTTGCAGTATAGTGCCTCACACGTAGCAGTTACACGGTATTTGTTAAATGAGTCCATGATTGATATGATGTGATCTTATTTGGATGTATTTCAGGTCATAATAATCGTGCCTTTCTATGACTGCTATGAGCCCATGGTGAAAATGGCTGGAGCAACACCTGTTTATATTTCTTTAAGATCTGTAAGTTCATCAATACCATTCACATGCTTTAAGAAGTTTGAAAATACCAATTACTTTGTCACCGATAAAGCTTCCACTTTGATTACATTTGGGGTTTTTCTATATTATCTCTACTCTGACTGAAGTTAACAACGAGCGTTGAGGGGGAACTTTTATTAATTTATCATGTGTTTGCCGTGTGTTTCTGTTGTGTTAGCATCCACATTGTATGTAATATTATCTTTTGTGGTTATTCGTCTCCCCCACTGATGGAGCACAGCCAGATTAGAGACCATTTCTGACTCACTTTTCTAGCACTGCTCCCCAGTGACTAGCAGTGCAGGGCAATGATGGGTGCTCAATAAATGCTTATTGAATTCTTTATCTTTAGGAATATCATATAGTACCATTGTCTTTTTAAAATAAGTAATATACTAAGGTGAATCACAGAATCTTCTGCTAGTCTTATAGTATGAGCCATGTTAACCATAGTTGTCTCTGGCTCCTTTGAAGGAATATGGGCACTCTAACAGCTGTTAATGTTGTCAGGGTCCATTTTTCTGTTTAACAGGTGTGAGCATGAGACTCAAGTCCTCTTGGGCTCTTAAGGCAGAATGAAAGCTTAGTTATTTCTGTTTAGTTTATTTATTTTTTTGGTTAGTCATTTATTCAATTACATTTGCCACTCCTTTCTCTGACTTTTTTTCTTTATTGGGTTATTTATTTGTAAGACAGCAAACATGAATTAATTGAATTAATCACATCTTTATTCTTCATGCTTAGAAACCTATGGATGGGAAAAAATGGTCTAGCTCTGACTGGACATTGGATCCCAAAGAACTGGCAAGTAAATTTAACTCCAAAACCAAAGCTATTATACTCAATACTCCACATAACCCCATTGGCAAAGTAAGTGAGTCTTTGATCTCTTTATACAGTCTTCTGATCCATCGTTTTCTCACATGGTGAAGAATAATTGCTCTGCTCTTGTTTCCTTTAATATGCATAGGTGTACACCAAAGAAGAACTCCAGCTAATTGCTGACCTTTGCATCAAACATGACACACTCTGCATCAGTGATGAGGTTTATGAATGGCTTGTATATTCTGGAAATAAGCATTTAAAAATAGGTACTGATCATTATATAGAGTTACAAACCTAAATGTGTTCGGGCATGTGTGCAACAACCGATTGGGAAGGATCCCAGAACAGCTTTAACACAATCTTTGTAGTGGGTGTCGTATGAGTACTTACACATGAGATTTGAATAAATGGTGCTTGAGTGAGTTAATGAGCAGATTGAAGGACAGACAGTGCATACTTAAGGGGAGAGATTTGGGATCACACTATAACACTACAAAACCAGAGAAGCAGTACTGCCTATATCCGTGGCTTTTTATCAAAAAATCCAGCTCTAACTGGGTACATAAGACACAGGAGCTAACTTGTTCCTGAACTGGATGGTCTCTGCTGAGCAAGTCGCCAGGTCAATGGGCAGAAATCACAGGGACAGTGAGCTAGTGCTGCTTGGCCCTTGCCTAGGACTTTGCCACTATGACTGGGCCATCTCACAAAGGCCATGGTGTCTTCGGGGGTAACCCAAATTTATATGAACTCTTTGCACTTGCCCTTCCTGTGCCTGAAAAGACTTTTCCCTCCAAGGTACACAGAGTTCAGTCTTTCACCTCCCTCAGGTCTCTTTTCAGGTGTCAGTTTTTAGGGCCACAGTTACACCTCTCCTTCCAGCATTTGCTTTGTCCTTTTTCTGTTCTGTTTTGATTTTTCCTCCATAGCAAATACCAGGATCTATATATTTTACTTCTACAATAAGGAAAGGATTTTTGTTTGTTTGGGTGTCTGAGTCCTCAGTTCCCAGTATAGGGTCTTGCACATGGTAGATGATCAGAAATTAATTGTTGGATAAATAAATAGGAGGTATGAAAAGTTTAAGGGAAGGATAACTAAAATCACTATGGCAGAAACCAATAATTTAAAAAGTGCACTTATATATAAATATATATTTCCAGCATCATAATCATCCCTATGGTGCATTATAAACTGCTGTAGAGATAGAGGGGAAAGCAAATGTTTGTGGGGCTCAACAAAGGAGTGGGCAAAAGATGGAAGTAGGAAGAAAATCCCTATCAGATAAACTTACAGTACTGTGGCAAAAAGGCATGAAAGATCAAGATAAACTTAAGAAAGATCAGTGGTTTCTAAGGGTGTGTTACAGTGACTGGCAGGTATGACAGTGGGAAAGTAGGGTGATTCTGAAGGACTTTGTATATGAAAATAGAGTAAACTGTTGAGGAGTGTAAAAATCAAACGGTCTTTCAAAATGAGAGACAACAAGCATTTACTGAGATCAATAAGAATAGCTATTCTGGAATCATTAATTCAGGCGAAAGCCCCAATAATGTTCTTTTTTTAAATTATTAAATCTTCATTGTTCAGATTAGTACATTTGTTTCTCTTTTTTCCCCCCATAACTCCCCTCCACCCAGTTCCCACCCCACCCTCTGCCCTCACTCCCCACCCACTGTCCTCATTCATAGGTGCGCGATTTTTGTCCAGTCTCTTCCCGCATCCCCCACACCCCTTTCCCCCGCAAGAATAGTCAGTCCATTCCCTTTCTATGCCCCTGATTCTATTATAATCACCAGTTCATTCTGTTCATCAGATTATTTATTCACTTGATTTTTAGATTCACTTGTTGATAGATGTGTATTTGTTGTTCATAATTTGTATCTTTACCTTTTTCTTCTTCTTCCTCTTCTTAAAGGATACCTTTCAGCATTTCATTTAATACTGGTTTGGTGGTGATGAACTCCTTTAGCTTTTCCTTATCTGTGAAGCTCTTTATCTGACCTTCAATTCTGAATGATAGCTTTGCTGGATAAAGTAATCTTGGTTGTAGGTTCTTGGCATTCATCACTTTGACTATTTCTTGCCACTCCCTTCTGGCCTGCAAAGTTTCTGTTGAGAAATCAGCTGACAGTCGTATGGGTATTCCCTTGTAGGTAACTGACTTTCTTTCTCTTGCTGCTTTTAAGATTCTCTCTTTGTCTTTTGCTCTTGGCATTTTAATTATGATGTGTCTTGGTGTGGTCCTCTTTGGATTCCTTTTGTTTGGGGTTCTATGCGCTTCCTGGACTTGGAAGTCTATTTCTTTCACCAGGTAGAAGTTTTCTGTCATTATTTCTTCAAATAGGTTTTCAATATCTTGCTCTCTCTCTTCTTCTGGCACCCCTATAATTCGGATGTTGGTATGCTTGAAGTTGTCCCAGAGGCTCCTTACACTATCTTCGTATTTTTGGATTCTTTTTTCATTTTGCTTTTCTGGTTGGGTGTTTTTTGCTTCTTCGTATTTCAAATCTTTAACTTGATTCTTGCGATCCTATGGTCTGCTGTTGGGAGTCTGTATAATATTCTTTATTTCAGTCAGTGTATGCTTAATTTCTAGTTGGTCCTTTATCACAACATCAAGGGTCTCACTAGATTTCTTGAGGATCTCACTACATTTATCGGCGGTCTCACCAGTCTTTTCGAGGGTCTTACTAAATTTATCGGCGGCTTCTAGACAGTTCTTGAAACACCTTAAAAGTGTGGTTTTGAACTCTATATCCAGCAGTTTGCTTTCCTCCATTTCTGTCATTTGTGTCCTGTTTCTTTGTCTCCGCATTTTTTATGCTTCCTTGTGTTGATAAAGTGGTTTTCTGTGCTAAGTGTCCTCTGGGGCCCAGTGGTTCAGCCTCCCCAATTACCTGAGGAGGACACTCTTGGTGCTCCCCCTTGTGGTCTTTGTGCACAGTCTTGTTGTAGTTAAGCCTTGATTGTTGCAAGTAACACTGGGAAGGGTTGACCTCCAGGCCAATTAGCTGTGAGAATCAGCTGTGTCTGCAGTGGGAGAACTTCTGTCCTGGAGCTCTAGGGAGGTGCTAATCTAGCCTCTGCCTGAGGCTATACAGCAAATGCCTCAGTGCAAGGCTTGGGCAGGGCGGGTCCCAGGGGATCAACAGGGCGGGCGGAGCGAGCAGTTATGGCTGCTCTCAGTCCTGCCTTCAGAGGCCCGGCTTCTCAGTGTCCCAGCAATCGCTGCAAGTACCTCCGAGAGAAAGCTGCCCTCGAGTTCCGACCGATGCCAGACAGTCCTGCTTCTCCCGTATGAGTCTAGGTCCCCAGAGACTCGCCTGGAACTGGAGCTCAGAGCCTGAGACTCCCTCCCAATTGAAAAAGACAACCACGCCCTCAGCCGCCAGCCCTCTCCGCGTGTGTCTCTGTACCTTAGTATTTCACTTCCGCACCACACCTCCTCTGAGTCTTGGTATGGTTTTCTCTTTCCTTCTAGTTGTAGAATTTCCACTCAGCCAGCCTTCCTGTGGTTCTGGGTGATGTCCGTTCCGTCTTTTAGTTGTATTTTTGAAGTGGTTGTGCGAGGCAGCAATCTCCGGTGTTTACCTATGCCGCCATCTTGGTTTCTCCCCAGTAATGTTCTATTAGGAGACAAAGGCAATGGGCATTTATGAGACAGGTAAGGGGAATACTGACATCAATAGAAGAACGGCAATTCTATTGATACACATAGCATGTTAATTTTAAACAACAATTTTAATTTTCAGTAGTCATCAGTCCAGTAGTCTTAATAACTAATTCCTCATTATCTTTGAAAACAGTTCTTTGGAACACAAGGTTGCTTAAGCCCAGTCCAAAGGTTATTTTGTCCTGTTTTTACCGTTCAAAAAAAATTGAGGCATAAGACATGCAAGGCAGTTCCTCTGACATGGCAACTATGGCTGCATTTTAAAGTGGCTCCATTTATATGTATTATTGTTTATAGGTCAGTGGTTCTGAAACTTACTTTAGTGGTAGAGCACCTTGAAGCCACAATGTTTGCATCATGAAATAGTGATATATTGCATTCCACCCTGAAACTAGAAGCAATTTCCCTGACAGAAATTAAATAATTAAAATTCAATATAAAAATCATTCAACCTTGAAAAATAAAATAAATAAAAATCATTCAATAAAAATTCTCTGCCTATTTTGCATAACAAAGAGCTATTGAAATAAACACATTTGAGGTTTTCTGATACTGCCATTAATATTCATTTAGTAAATGCTCCTTTGTTTCACTATTGGTAGCACTCACTATCAGATAAGTGCTAGGATTTATCGTAAGTGCTTAATACAATCTTGTTGAGGAAAACTTAGTTGATTTTTTAAGTTCTAAACATTAATTTGATCACCAGAGAGAGTACCAGTGAGCACACTTTGAGAACTGCTGCAAAAGCTGTGGCAAGGCAGGGGAATTGATTACATGATTGGATTTGTTTTAAAAAAGGTAAGAACCAGCTGCAGGTGAGGATCCTCAGTCAGTCAGATGCCCTGGTAGTGGAGATGATAAATGCATACTGTTTAGAAGGGGAAACTCCAGGGCACAGAGTATATCATTAAAACGTGGGAAGGGAACAAGCAAGAATGATTCTGAGATCTCCAGCCTGGACCACTCAGCAGTGATGAGGCCCTTCACCAGAGATGGAGATGGAGACGGGGGAGCAGATCTGTGGGGAAGAGCTGAGCCAAGGAAATTCCTGCTACTCATACTTTAGTCTTGCTAAGTTTTAGTGTCTATGAGACACAAATGTCTGAAGACAAGTGAAATTATAGGCCTGCTGATCAGGATCAAATTAGGAGGTAGAGTGTTAAACAGAAAAAGCCAGAAGCAAACTGTGATTCTGTGTCAAAATTGCATCAAAGTTCACCTTCACCTGTCTTGTTGCTGACCTCAGTTTTGGGCCATTTGAACTATTCCGGCCAATATGGACAATTACTTTTGGGTAGATATTTTTAGATTAATTTTTATTAAATTGATATTTAATTATTTTATTTTAACACTTGGAGTGCGGGTGAATTTCCCGCCAAAATATAAGATGGCTCTGTCTTTTGGTTTTGTTCCATCCACCAAAAGGGTGGATTACAAACAAATATTTGGTAATACGCAGTTACAATCGGCCCGAGTTTACACGTTTCCCGCACTCCACCGCAAATCTATATGAACCGAGTTAAAGACGGCTTTTGGGTAGATATTTTTAGATTAATTTTTATTAAATTGATATTTAATTATTTTATTTTAAATGATTTTAAGTTTATTTGATTGATTTAAAATAAATATTTATTTTAAATAAAATAATTCTGTTTAAGTAATTAAATTATTTTGTTAAAGTTACTAAGTTTTGTTTAGATTAAACAGAGAGGGAGAGGTATCTACCTAATGAATAAATATAATTTAATATTCATCCTAAACCATGTTCATGCCTATGTGAGAATGACTCAAAGCTTT
Source organism: Myotis lucifugus (assembly GCF_000147115.1). Lineage (NCBI taxonomy): Eukaryota > Metazoa > Chordata > Mammalia > Chiroptera > Vespertilionidae > Myotis > Myotis lucifugus. Next base: position 746,646 of record NW_005871174.1, read on the forward strand.
AGAGTTTTAGTTAACTCCATTTAGCAATATTGTCTCAAAGATTACTTTAAATAATCTTGAAATTATTTTTAAACCTGTGTTATATTTAAACCTTATGTTATATTAGAAGCCCCTCATGGTAACAGTGTAACTAATATTATTTGCTAAAGATAACAAGACATATTTTTAACTCAGATTTTTCAGTTGTTATAACAGCCCATAAAGTTAAACTATGGAAAAAATGAATTTACTATTTCATTATTTAGAGAGTAATTCGGTTGCATGAAAACTTATTCTAGCAAATACAGTAGCCTTTGTTACATGAAAGATACAAAATGGCTATTCCATCAATTTTCAGAGTGCAATAGTAGCTCTTTAATAGGTGTACTGGTTAATAATGGCGGATTTTGTCATCAAAGAAAACACGATAATTTCAAGAGAAACATCAAAAGTGCATTATTGAAAGTAATGTCCATCACTAGCTACACATTTCCCCCATCTTTCAGGTAATTTGTGGATACCGTTCCAATAGAACTTTTCTTGTTTTGAGGCAAACCATTCAGAGACCCAATTTTCCACTTCTTCGTATGTTTTGAAGAACTGCTCAGAAAATGCGTGTGCCATTGATTGGAACAAGTGGTAATCTGAAGGAGCAAGGTCTGGTGAATATGGCGGGTGGGTTAATACTTCCCAGGCAAGATCTTTTAAGGTGTCTTTAACTGGTTTTGAAGTGTGTGATGGTGCATCATCTTGAAGCAAAATTACTTTGCCGTGTCTTCCTGGCACATTCTAATCGTTTCACGATCAAACCATGGTTCAAATTGATTATTTGTTGTCAGTAGCGATCAGTATTAACAGTTTCACCTGGTTTTAGAAGCTCATATTACAACACACCTTCCTGATCCCACCAAACGCAGAGCATTGTCTTCTCTCCGAAGCAATTTGGCCTTGCAGTCGATGTTGATGGTTGACCTGGAGCAACCCATGATTTTGTGCATTTGGGATTCTCAAAATAAATCCACTTTTCATCACCAGTCACAATTCGATGCAAAAAAGACTTTATGTCGTGCTTTTGAAGCAACATTTTACTGATGACTTTTCAGTTTTCCATTTGTCTTTCGTTCAGTTGATGTGGCACCCATTTTCCTTCCTTTAAAATCTTTCCCATTGCTTGTAAACGATCGGAAATTGTTGAGCAACGTTTAATCTTTCTGCAAGTTGTTTTTGAGTTTGACATGCATCTTCATCCAATAATGCTTGTAATTGTTGGTCTTCAAACTTTTTCGGTTGACCTGGACGTTCTTTGTCTTTCACATTGAAATCATCACTTTTAAAGCGTTTAAACCAGCGTTCACAAGTATCTTGAGATGGAGCATGTTCACCATAAGCTTCCTGAAGTACTTAGCAGCACTTTTCTTCAAAATAAAGTAATGAATTATAACTTTCCGCAAATGCTCTTTTTTTGGCACGAAATTTGACATTTTTAAGCATAAAAATATCTATGATGTTAAAACCTTCAGCAAATTTGACATATGAAGTTTTGAAGCTTGCTGTCAATACAACAAAACAGCATACATATCAAATCGCATATATATCAACATATGTGTAACTCCATCTAGTGAGAAAAATCCGCATTATTAACTGGTACACCATAACACAATAAGGCTCTGTAGCCACCGATCATGAATTAGCATCATCTTCATGGCACAGAGGCTGTAACCCTGGTGTGGTGCTTTTCATCATGCCTCTAATCTTTATCTGACTTCTATTGAAGCCCAAGTTGCCTGTGAGTAACTGTTATAGTTTCTGTGGCTGGTTTAAGGATCATGGGTCCTGAATGAGAAGTGCAAAGACCCATGTAACTGCAAGCTAAACTTGCTGATACTGGATATAGATCAGTTACATGGGTCTTTGCACATAAAGTCTTTTTTGGATACTGGATAAACTTTCAGATGTAACTGCAAGCTAAACTTGCTGATACTGGATATAGTTTTTTTGTTTGTTTGTTTGTTTTTACTGTTTTTTTCTTTTATCTTTCTTTTTATTTAATTGTTTAAAGTATTACACATAGTAGTACATATATCTCTTCCCCCCCCCCCCCGCAACCCATTGACCTTCCCCCAGCCTCCCCTACCCGGGTCACATGCCCTCATCCCATCCTGGATATAGTTTTTTAAATCATCAGGTCTGCAAAGATTTATTTTTTATTTTTTGCCTCTGGTTACTATAGTCACACTCGGTGCTGTGGTCATCTCTTTACATTAACTTCTGTGGCTCCCCAAAATCTCTGAGATTGAGAGGACATGAACGTCTAGATGTTTTAAATTACTTAGGGCCCCTTTTATTGAAATAGTGGAATTTGTTCTTATTGGATCAGATTCTTGATTCAAATGATATCTCCAGGTTTCAGTAAAAAAGATGTTTCAGTCAACAAAAGAAACCTCTCTTATAGAAGAGATAGAATAACACACTGATATTTGTATACTAACCTGTTAAGATTTGGGAAATTAGTATAAAATTATTTGTAAGCTATTTATCTGATCAGTTTACATCCACTTTTGTATGGCTAAAATAGCCATCAACAAATTAGCTCTCTTTTGAAATACTAAATTAGATTTGATGGTGTGTATGAAACCTACATTTGACAGGAGTACTCTTTAATCTCTGTCATATGTAACTTACAGTGAAAACATATTAGGATTGTGTTTGTTTCTCTGGATAACTTTCATTTTCAAAGATTTTATCTAAATATTGTTACTAATAGGCCTTTCTGATTTTGGATATATATTATCACATAAGGAGAGTGGTACTCTGCATTATGCTTAGTTTAGATTTGCTCTGGTCACATAGGAAGTGGCACGGGTGTCACAGTGTCCTTTTAAATACTTGGAAGTCTAGAACTGTCTCAGAACTTGAAGGGCTATAATTATTTATGTACAATATTAGGATATTCCTTCTTCGAATGGACCCTTTGAATATTCATTTATCTTTTCTTTTTTGTTATACTCCACAAGGAATACAATTATACTTTTCTGATTTATGCTGTTTTCCTACCTTTACAAATACTGGCAGGTGTTTCATGATAGACTGAAACTATGTATACATTCGTTTTGGAAATTTGTTTAGCTACTTTACATTTTAGTAAGCTGTGAGAAGATTACTTTAAGAAAACAGCTTAGCCCTAGCTGGTTTGGCTCAGTGAATAGAGTGTCAGCCTGTGGACCAAAGAGTCCCTGGTTCAATTCCAGTCAAGGGCACATGCCCCCTTTGTGGGCTCAGTCCCCAGTACGGGGCGTGCAGGCGGCAGCCGATCAATGATTCTCTCTCATCATTGATGTTTCCATCTCTCATTTCTCTGAAATCAATAAAAGAATATTTTTTTTAAAAAAGAAGAAAGAAAACAGCTTACCCCTCTCCCCAGAAATGAGCGTTTATTTTCCTGTTGTGTGTACCAACTCTTAGAACAATACAAGAGCATCTATTGTGCCTCTAAAAAAACAAGCAAAAAAAAATGTGAAGAACGTCACAACTAAATTATTGAATCCAAAAAGCAGTGTTGTAGGTAGCATTCTCAGAAGATTAACAGAGAAATAATGTACCACTGTCCAGCAAAATTAAAAAAACTCTTCATTTTATACCTCCAGGACTTTATTTCCTGCACTCCCTTTGCCCAAAATTTACCTTCCTTACAGCTTCCCTGCCTAGCAAACATTTGCTAAGTCTCAGCTCAAGCATTACTGGCTACAGAGAGGCACCCTAACGCCTTCTATCCTTGCACAATACTCCATGCCTGTTGCTATTACAGTGTCACACTGTATTACAAGTGTTGTCTTACTCATCTCCTGCCCCCACTAGACATTAACCCCCCCTGAAGATAAGAACTGTATCTTTCTTGTCTTTGTTTCCTCTAGACCTAGCTTAGTCCCTGGCGCCTGATCGCTGCTAATAAATGTTTAACAAGTGGATGAATAAATGAATGAATGATTTTATTAAAGATATCAATCAACTTGAAATGTTTAACAGTCATTTCTCAGTATTTGTGGCATCTGTATTTGTAAACTTACCTACTCACTAAAATATATTTGTAACCCCCAAGTCATTACACTGCTTCTTTCTCAGACCTGTGCAGAGGGGTCACCTGGTATGCATGTTCCCAGTGGAGGTCAACAAGGCAACACTTTGCCTTCTTGTTGCAGCTCTTACTATTAGCAAGCATCCTTTTAATAGTGATTTTGCTGTTTAAAGTGGCTCCTAAGCCTGGGGCTGAAGTACTATCTAATGTTTCTACTAGGAAGTGCAGGAAGACTCTGTTGTGAATTGTGGAGAAAGTACTTGTGTTAGATAAGCTCCTTTCAGGCACAAGTTCTAGTGCTGTTGGCCATGGGGTATTACGGGGGGTATCTAAAAAGTATGGAGCTTACCTTTCTTACAAGTTCCCTGGTGTATTGATATTGCTGGTGTAGGGACCACATTTTTAGAATTGTTGCCCTAAGGATTCTGTAGATATAGATTCAGAAAATGGGCAGCAGACACCTGGCCAGTGTGACTCAGTGGTTAAGCATCAACCTATGAACCAGGAGATCATGGTTTGATTCCTGGTCATGGCACATGCTTGGGTTGTGAGCTCGATCCCCAGAAGGGGGCCTGCAGGAGGCAGCCGATCAATGATTCACTCTCATCATTGATGTTTCTATGTCTCTCTCTCCCTTCCTCTCTGAAATCAATAAAAATATATTTTTTTAAAAAAGAAAATGAGCAGAAGAGAGGTGAGCTAAACAATAGCCAGGAGTATAACCAAAATGGACTGTGGAATGATTATATTCAAAACACATCTACTATTAACACTGGGTGCTGGGTGCCACAGCTTGTATGAGCAATATACCAAACCAGCCCAGACCACTGCCTACTGGCCCTTCTGCCACTCCTGCCCCTGGCAATTATTTTGCTACTTTAAATGATTCAATCTATTACATATTATTTTGCTGTGATATTATAATGTTTTCAAGCATTGTAACATTTTCAACTGTGCTTGAGTTAAAGTTACATTGTCTATAAAAAAGCCGATTGAGAGCCTATAACTATACTGACTATACTATGATACATTTATATTTTTAGATTATACCAAATATAGATTGATTGGAAAGCAATTATTTAACTTTTTTTTTCTGTTCAGCCACTTTTCCAGGTATGTGGGAAAGAACAATAACCATAGGAAGTGCTGGAAAGACTTTCAGTGTAACTGGCTGGAAGGTAAGATGAGGAATTTAATTGCTTAACAATAGGCATGTACTTTATATCTTGTAGATTTTTTGTGTGTTTTAAATGCACATTTTTATACTTACCGATTATTTGCTTATAATTTACTCATTCAGCTTTCATATTGGCCTTTGTTTTCTTTGGTTCCTAATCATTTATTTATAAGTAAGAAAACATAGGTAATTTTTTATTTTATAAGTAACCGACTAATGACACATTTTTCTTTGCAAAGAATGTTCAGATTACTGCCTATTCAAATAAAAGGAGAACAAATGTTAAGAGCAATATTTTGGCACTTACATTATGTCCTGGATTCTTAGTGCTTTACATGTACATATTCCTTTCATTCTCATAACCATGTTATGAGGTAGATATAATCTATTATCTCCATTTTAAAGACAATAAAACTAAAAGTACAGAGAAGTTAAGGGACTTGCCTAGGGTTGCACTGCTAATAATTTCAAGCCAGGGCTTGCAAGCTAGCTTCCAAATGTATGCACTCAGCCACTGCACTTTGAAGCACAACAATTTATCCAGTTGAAACTTGATTATCTTCAAATCTCACTTCTCCTAAACATGACTAAGAAGCCAGGGACTAGATATGGACTGGTGAGGGGAAGGGAAGTATACATGGGCACAACAGGACAACACGAGTGATCCTTGTGATGATGGAAATGTTCTATGTTTTGACTATATCAATGGCAGTATCCTGATTTGCAAGATGTCACCATTGGGTGAAACTAGGTCAAGATTAGAAGGAATCTATGTTATTTCTTACACCCGCATATTAATCTACAATTATCTCAAAATTAAAAGTTTAGTTAAAACAAAAAAAAGATGCCTGCAGAACCAAATAATGGAAGAATCCCTTAAACCCTCATTCATAGTTACTTTAATCTATAAGTAGTTCAAACAAGCTTTGGTACAGTGATTTAGACCTGCAGAATATCAGAAGTAGCAAACCAGAAGAGAGGAAGATAATAATGATTGCGGGTACTATTTACCTTCTGAGAGCAGAGTTTAGTGACTCCATTTGGAAACTTTTACACAAAAAGAAGTGTTGAACTGATTCTAAAACTGAGCTACTTTTATAGTGTGAACATTTTTTAATTGAATATACTTAGTAATTGCATTAAGCTTATCTAATCTATTAGATTTGATACATACGATTAGATTCACTTTTTGAAATTTGCTTTTTATCTGTTCCTTTTCCAGCTTGGCTGGTCCATTGGTCCTTATCATTTAATAAAACATTTACAGACAGTTCAACAAAACAGCCTCTATACCTGTGCAACTCCTCTACAGGTAGGTGTTATGGTAACTTGGGGTTGAGGCATGGTCTTTTAGTGAAGGTGTTATGTTAATGTTGTGTGTTTGAATGGCCTTAGTTATTTTTTTCATGTCCTCTTTGAGCAGGGCTTCGGGTATAATTTGGGAATTTAGAAGCAGACACACAGTCATTGCTATTAAGAATAGTTTGTTGTTTTTTAGTACCTCAAGCTTTAACTTTGAACACACCTTCTTTGCTGGTGGGATTACAAAGTACTTCTGCCTCTGGAGGACAGTGACAGCACCAAGCTGAACTATAGAAGCGCCTGCCCAATGAACCAGCATCTCCCTTCTGGGAATTTACTCTATAACTATTCCTGTGCACATAAGAAGTTCTGTCTGCACACAGCCATTTATTGCAGAAGATAAGGAATAGTCATTATCCATCGACAGGCAGTTGGTTTAAGTAAACCATGATCTAGCTAAACATTTAAATATGATATGATGGTATTTGTGTCCTATTTCTCTGTAACAAATTAACATAAACTTAGTGGCTTAAAACAACACAATTTTTTTTCCAACTTCTAGTTCTAGAGGTCGGCAGTGGAAATGGGTCTTACAGGGCTGACCACACAGTGTGGGCATTGCCGCATCCCTCCTGGAGGCTCGAAGGAAGAGTCCGTTCCTTGTCTTTCCCAGCTTCCAGGGGCTGCTCGCATGCTTGGTCCATGGTCGCATCACTCCAACCTCTGCTTTTGTCAACACATATTCTCCTGCCACCTTCCTTCCCTTTTAAGGATCCTTGTCATTGCATTAGACACAGATAATCCAAAATAATCTCTCCATCTCAAGACCCTTACGTCATATTTGCAAAGTTCATTTTATGTACAGGTTCTGGGTTTTAAGACATGGACAGCTTTGGGGGCCATTATTCTATCTAACATCATGGCTGTTTAAAAATTTAAAGTAAAGAAAGGGAAATAGTGAGGAAGCGCTATAATTACTGATATGGAGAAATTTCCAGAATATAATGTAAAGTAAAAAGGCAAGATACCCAGCAGTGTATATTTATGCTACATTTTGTATAAGAAAGGGGGAAACTTTGCTTGTATGTTTGAAGGATCTCTGGAAGGACCCATGATAAAACTAATAAAAGTGGCTGTTTGTAGGGATGAAATTAATAGATAGAGACAGGGATGGGTGAAGGAATTTTTAATGTATATCTTTTTTCTATAGTTTCTATTTTTAAAAGATATTTATAAAACAGGGATCCATGTGCCATCATTCTGGGAATAATCAGAACACTGAAAAAAATTTATTTTTCTGGAAGGCAGTTAAAAGGCCAAAGAATAAAATATGTTGACTATAGTAAACTTACTTTTTGCTTCCTGTCATAAATGCCTATGAATAAGAAAAAATATATATTTTACAAATTTTTTTCCAGTGACTCTAAAGTAAGACCATGATAAAGGCTAATTCTGACATTTGCTTTTGTTATATAGTATTGAATTCATTTTATCCTCTGAAAATAAATCCATTCTCTTATTCAACAAATATTTATTGAGTATTAGAGATACAGCAGCTAAAAATTCCTGCCCTCGTGGACCTTACTATCTAATGGGGAGACACAGATAATAAATAAAAATTTTAATAATATATGTCAGATATTGATAGATGCCATGGAGAAAAATCAAGTAGTAAAGAGGGAAGACATAAAAGTGCTAAGGGGGAGAATATATGATGTTAAGTGATCTTTGAAAGCCTCGCTGAGAAGGGGACATTTGAGCTACAAACTGAAGGAGAATAAACAGTCACATGGTTACATAGAGAAGAAGAACCCTCCAAACTGAAAGAACAAGTGCAAGGGCCCTGGGGTCAGGCAGCTTGGTTGTCATGTTTATATCCGGAAAAGCATAGAGGCTGAAATAGGATGATTAAGGCGTAAGTGTAGGAGGAGATAAATCAGAGAGGTCGCTGGGAGCCAGATCAAGTAGGGGCATGTTTGTCTCTGTAAAGACTGAGTGAGGTAGGAAGCCACTGAAGAGCTTAGAGCACACGAGTGACATGATCTGACTTGCGTTATAAGAGGGACTCTTAGCTGAGTGAGAAGACTGTTGAAGTGATCGAGAAGAGAGACAGCAGTGGACTGAACCAAGATGGGGACGGTAGAAGTGGTGAAAAGGGGTTGGGTTCTGAATGTATTTTGAAGGTAGACGCCGATGGATCATAAGTGGGTTATGAGAGAGAGGCGTCCAGTATAATTCTAGTTAGGAGAGATGTTTATGTCTCCTTAGCTTTGAATTTTCTAGGGCAATCATCCTGCTATAGGGGAATGAATAAGTTGCTAAGGAAAAGGTAGATTCGGCTAGGAATCCAGAACACCTTTTTCAGAACCATCTTATTCTCCATTTCAGCGAAGTGGCCTGTTTTTTTGCCCATGCCTTCAGACAAACATGTTTGGAAACTGGCCCAAGTTTCTAGCAGAACCACAGATTTCTAGGCTGAAGCAACCTATCCTTATTTATCCAGGTTTTTTATCTTTTAGTACTGGGGAATTATTATTATTTTTTTCCTGCTGCATTGTTTTGGCATGCAGTCTTCTCTGTGATTTAGCTTCTCTGCCTCTCTATCATTTCTTGCCATGTTATCTATCTTGCTACCTACCTTCAATGACACTAGACTTCTCTCAGTTCTTCCAGAACAAATCACACCCTGTAATCAACCGTGTCTGTCTCATCTCTCTCCCTGCCCTCACCAATACACACTAACTGGAAGCTTCATAAAGGCAAGGACCATGTTTATCTTGTCTATCATTCTAGCCCCAGCATTCATCACAATGCCAATTTTAACATAACTCTGGTAATTTACTGAGTAATTGAATGTATCCTTTAGTTCTTGATACGTCTTGTGATTAATTTCCTTAAAATTTGGACACTTTGCTCTGCCCTTCTATCTTTTTTTTTTAAATATATTTTATTGATTTTTTACAGAGAGGAAGGGAGAGAGATAGAGAGTTAGAAACATCGATCAGCTGCCTCCTGCACATCTCCCACTGGGGATGTGCCCGCAACCCAGGTACATGCCCTTGACCGGAATCGAACCCGGGACCCCTCAGTCCGCAGGCCGACGCTCTATCCACTGAGCCAAACCGGTTTCAGCCGCCCTTCTATCTCTTAACTAGCCCAAGTTCTTGCTTAGTTGCTTGGATCTCCTGGTTGGCTCTGAGAACCAATATTTCTAAGTTGTCCCAGTTCACACTTGCCTACCACGCTTTGGCCCTCCTGCGTGGATAGGTCCATGTTCTTTATGCATGCCCTGAGTCAGATGTGTGTACCTGTTCCTGACCTACTGCCTCTCAGACACCTGCCTAACGGCATTGGCTTTTCTCTGGGCCCACTTTCACCCCTGTGTCTGACTTTCCTGAGGAAAGGTAGGGAAGCCACTCACATGCCCCAGAAACTTGTTTCTAACCCCTGTGGCCTTAGACCACTTTTGGGGGATACGCATGATTAGGACAGGGACTCGCACACCTCTGAGGAATGGCACAGTGGGTCAGCTTTCATTTCCACTCCGTCCTCCAGGGTAATGGGGAAAGGCTGGCTAGTTCGTCATTTCTCCAGTCATCCTTTAGACTTGGATCTAACAAGTCATTCTACAGCTCACCTCAACAGAAAATAACATAATGTCTTTTCATTTCCAAGTATGTCATCTTTGCATAATCTCTCTTTCAATTTGGAATTTCATTGCTTATTCTCAGTTCTTCACATTAGATTTAATCATTTATGTGTAATTGATTCCTCCATTAATCTGTAGAGTTTAACATAGGTTCACAGGAATTCAGCTGTAATTCCCTGAATGACTTTTTGCCAATAGTATTATTATTTGGTCTTTATTTATTAAACTCAGTAATAAATAACGTTACCATATTTCCTTTTCACATTTTCAATCTTAACATACAGGAAGCCTTGGCTCAAGCTTTTTGGACTGACATGAAGCGCATGGATGACCCAGAGTGTTACTTTAATTCTTTACCAAAAGAGTTGGAAGTAAAAAGAGATCGGATGGCACATTTACTTGAAAGTGTTGGCCTAAAACCTGTAGTTCCTGACGGAGGCTACTTCATCATTGCTGACGTGTCTTTGTTAGGTTTGTAAAGGTTTCCATAATTTCAAATATATAGAAACTTATGTGTGAAGTTATATCAGAATTACGAGAAAAGATTGGTGTCGAAGCCATCTCAGCATTTTTTCTTTGAAAAAATGACTTTCACAATGTCAGTGTTTTCTACAGTCATCTGGACTGTTAGGTCCTTGACCTTTCATGTGACTGTGTTTACATAATTATGGAGCCAGTTGTTGTAAGTGTTCTCTTAAACATAGAATTTTCTGTCATCTTGTTCTGGTGTGTAACTTAAAACACTGAAATCATATATGTAACCTGTGTTCATTTGAGTAAAATTTTAGTTTCCCTTTTTACTTGAGAAAAATAAGATTTCTAAAGTGTCAATGCCATCAGGATTATTTGCCACTTTAGAATATACTGAAATGAAGTAAAGAAGGAAAATAATATTACATGCTACATGCTTGGCACTTTCAAACATGCTTTTGAAGAAGCATTCAGCTCCATGTTTAAAGACTTAGAAAGTTTTAAATAACTTGTCTGAAGTCACACAGCTAGATTCCCAATAATTCTGTTTCCAAAAGCGTTACCTGAAGCTGTTGTATGTAATTCTGACATGCCATACAAGTAGAAAGTTAGAAGCATGATAACATTTCATATATAACTAATTTTTCTTCAAAAAACTATAATGTTAATGGTAAATTTTATCAAGCATAATTTATTCAGACAAAAATTATAACCATTTTAAATAGTTTTAAATGTTTTAAGGTTCTATCACAATGAAGCTATATGCCACTGAACTTAAACCTTTTGTATATACAAAATTTTATAAATTTGCCAGGCTCTTAAGCTCCTATACTCTGAGGTTTTGAAATCACTTTTCTTATATTTGGTCTAAATGTGCAACTCATTTCATGAAATGATAAAAAGAAATAGCACAGTTTTCATTAATTGTATTTTTGCTTTAAATTGGAAAGCCACAAAATATTCAACATAAATTACTTTATTTAAAAGAATTTATACTTTTATCTGCTCTCCAAAAGAATGTGAACTAACTCGGATTAAAAGTATTTCATATACTATCTAACCTAAGAGGTCAACAGACCTGACTTTGAATTCTAGCTATGCCAAGTGCTGGCCATGGCAGTTGAGTATGTTATTACTGTATCTAAGCTTCAACTTCCTCATCCATAAAAAAGGGAATAAAAGTGATTCCTTCCTCATAGGGTTATGGGAAGGAAGATTTCCTAAGATTCTGCATAGAAAGCACTAAGACCAATGCCTGGCATAAAAGTTGACATTATTATTGCTGAGTGATCTGGGTTTGGCAACTATAAAAACCACCCTGGATTCATGAACAACAACTACTACCTGTTGTAACTTCCTCTGGCCACTCACAGTGCACATAGGCATAATTCTAGTGCCTGGTTCCTAAAAGGCATTGTAAGATGTTGGATATGCTCAAACATGTATTTCAATACTTGGAGCATTTGGATTCTAGAAAGAATGTACTTTTACATTTATGCTAGCATTGCTGGTTTTGCCTTAAACCAAGCAACAAATTCACTTGACCCATTTATATTAAGCCCTTTATATGAGCAGAGCACTGTGGCTTGCACTTACTCAAATTCAAATTAAGGTCTAAATCTGAAAAAAAGGAAATCACCTCTTTAAAGAAAAAGTCTTTCATACAATAATGTATGTGTTTACTTATAAGATAAAATCATTGGTACATAGGAGGGGGAAGAAGTAAATATTTCAGTCACCTAGGTTTATTTAGGATTGTAATTAGCATTATTAACTCAAAACCAAACTTTGTAGCAGCAAATGGAATTAGTTACCTAATTGTTGAATAAAAAGAAACCAACAACTTTTTTTTTAAATGTATTTTATTGATTGTTTACAGAGAGGAAGGGAGAGAGATAGAGAGTTAGAAACATCCATGAGAGAGAAACATCGATCAGCTGCCTCCTGCACACCCCCTACTGGGGATGTGCCCGCAACCAAGGTACATGCCCTTGACCGGAATTGAACCTGGGACTCTTCAGTCCACAGGCCGACGCTCTAGCCACTTAGCCAAACTGGTCAGGGCAGCCCAACAACTTTTTAGATGAAAATAATTCTTTCCTGAAACCAAACTTTTTGAGATAGTAAATCCTAAAAAGAATTTATCACATTGTGACATTAAACATCAAAAGGACAATGATGCAACTTTCTCTTGGTTTATTGCATTAAGCTCTTAAACAGTTTCCCATTCTATCTTTAGACAATCAGTCCTGCATAAAATACTAGTTTAAGTCTTAGATCTTGAACTAGTGTGGTTGTAATAAGAATAGAAAGGATTTTGGTTAGAAAATTTTTTGTAATGATGGAAAAAAGAAAACTTTCTTTTTCATTGTCCTTCTTCACCTGTGGGGGAAAATGTAATGTCTCTAAGACTCTTTTATATATGAAGGCAAGTTCCTTTTATTTTACTCGTTCATCTTTGCTCAGATTAATTTGAATGTAGAAATTCTTCCATGCACTAGAGGCAGTCCCACCATATGCTAAAGACTAAAGCAAACAACAACACTCATTTGATGGTAGCTTGAAAATAAAAATAAACCATAAAGTACATGAACATAGTAATGACTTCCCTTTAAAATTCATAGCAGTGGCTAACTGGTTAATATTTTTGAGCATTTACGATATAGCAGGTATTATCCTTAGAGCTTTACAAATGTCATATTCTCACTAAAATCCAATGAGATCGGTGCTATTACATCCTCATTGATAGGTGAGAAAGATGAAATAGAGAATCAAGAAATTTACTGAAGTTAATCAACAAGTAGCAGAGCTGGGCTCTGAACCCAGAGATCCATGCCCTCACCAGGGAATTTTTTTTTTCTGCCATACTAAGCAGCTCTCTAGACCAGTGACCTTCATCCTAGAACTAAAAATGAAAACATTTGATTAGAAGATAAGACGACAAATAGAAGATTATTACAGTTGTTTTACTGGGATAGTATGGTCCAAAATTATGCAAGAGATAGTGGGAATACAAAAACCAATTTTGATTTTCATAGGTTACTTAAATACCCAAATGTTTTTATAATATGGTTCAAACTTGTACCTTTAGTAAATAGTTTTAGTTTATTTGAGGAATTCTGACAAGTATTCAAAAGAAGTAGATTTTAGCTTTCTTATAACTGTCAAATAGTTAGAATTATATTTATTGCCTTCTTTCCTTTTAAGCACCACAGCAATGAATTCCTCTTTTCTAAGCTTTACTAGAATAAGTAGTACAGCTAGTATCAATTGCAGTTAGTTAATGTCCTCCTTTACTTCCTTCTATTGCTATAGGTAATCAATCACTCCTTTCTCTGGGTCACCTTTGAATACACTACTATTGTGTACTTGTCACATGGACTTTTCACATAATTTACAGTTAGACTCTAACTTCTCAAAGTGATCATTTTTGTTAGAGCCAAACATGAATTAACTACATATACATATATATAATGTGAAATACTTGAAATAGTAATTTAATTTCCTCATCTAAAAAGTGAAGATTATAGCTACCTCTTAGAATTGTAAGACAAATAAGTGAGAGAATTATCTAACATGCTTATTAGCAAATAGTAAATGCTCAATATGTGGTAGTATATTATTAGCATTATTATATGGGATTGTTATGTTCTTAAAAGCACAGGGGAGATTAGAAATAAAAATCATTAAGTTGCCGAAACCGGTTTGGCTCAGTGCATGGAGCGTCAGCCTGCGGACTGAAGGGTCCCAGGTTCGATTCCGGTCGAGGGCATGTGCCTGGGTTGCGGGCACATCCCCAGTGGGAGATGTGCAGGAGGCAGCTGATCGATGTTTCTCTCTCATCGATGTTTCTAACTCTCTATCTCTCCCCCTTCCTCTCTGTAAAAAATCAATAAAATATATTTTTTAAAAAATCATTAAGTAAAAACATATTAAGATCTTTTAAAAAAATATAGGTGAAACTTTCTTCAATGTCAAGGTTTTTATACCATGAAGTAAAGAGACCTGGTAGTATTCAGTGTGTGTGTTGTGGGGGGGGGGGGGGCAGAAACTGTCTCAATCTGTTTTGAACAATAAATTGTAAAATTTCAATGATTACAGTAATCATCAAAACAGTAATCATCAAAATAGCTTTCTGCCATTCAAAATGACCTAAGAGTACAAATCAATGAAATATGAATTGCTGAAGTTGAATGCCAGAGAAATATCTAGCCCAGACCTTGAAGCAAGATTGGCATGAGAGATAAGAATAGGAATACATATTTTTCCCTAATTTAACATTTTTTAAAAAAAGCATAATGTGTGGAAGAAAGAGATAAACAATAAAGGATATCACTTGGAAGATCTACACAGATACGTTCCCTTTACAAATAATGAGTAATATTAGTCTACTCACTCAACACATACGCTTTTTATTGCTTATATGCTAGACACTAACCTAGGATTTGGGGATAATGATAGATTGCAATACAGGCGCTTTACCTTTGCTGATGACTTCTTGGAGGTATAAGTGTTATGATGAATACTCTATATAGATGCCATTTTCTTAATAATGATCACAGACCCTTATATTATTTCTAGGTGGAAAAACAACACTTCTTTCCTTTCCCTTCCTACTCTCTTCCAGGGCTAAGAGGTGTGTGCACAAATATGATCAATCAGATGCATATTTGAATACTGCCTTAAAGTATCGGTAAAGCTAATCTGTGGCATCTCACTTTCTACCCCACCATATGCAGTATGAGACTTCAGCAGATTTTGTGAATATCTCATAAGAAAAATTTGAATTTAACAGAAATTAAATACATATTGCCTCAGATGTAATACATAGGTTATCTAATTTTCATTGTTTTAGATGCAGACCTCTCTGATATGAAGAATAGCAATGAACCTTATGACTATAAATTTGTGAAATGGATGACTAAAAATAAGGTAAAAGTTATTGGCCTTTGCAATATTGTGTTGTATTTTATAGTTAATTTATAAAGGAAACCTGCTGACATGCTTTGAACAATGTTAACTATACTTTTGTTACATGATAGTCTACCAGTGCCTATTTGGAGGATTTTTTAATCTTTTTTTTTTTCTGAAATTGTTGTGAATACTTACAAGTATCAATTTTTCCTAATGTTTAGGGTTAATATGTGAAATGTAAGTAGTTTTCTTATTTTACCTTCCAATTTATTTTTTAGAAACTCTCAGCCATCCCAGTTTCAGCATTCTGTAACAAAGAGACCAAGTTACAGTTTGAGAAGTTTGTGCGATTTTGCTTTATTAAAGTAAGTTTTCTGTTCTACTAAAAAACACACTTATAATGTCTTTCCATTTTATGTATAGATCACCATTTTTTTTCTCTTTCTAGACATGATGTGCTTATAAAGCAATTTTTAAATTTTATCTAGCTGCCATGAAATTAACTGTGTACCAGAATAAGTGTTGAGTTTAAACATAATCAGACATCTTACCATATAACATTACAATGGCTAGCATGCAATAAAAAATTACTAGACATGTGAAGACACAAAAAATGATGACCCTTAAATAAAGGAAATAAAGCAGTCAGTAGAAACATATCTCAAGGTGACCCAGATGGAGAAATTAGCAGACAAGGACTTTAAAGCAAATATTATAAGTAAGCAGATTTTATAAGTATGTAAATGAAAATATGGTCATAATGAGTGGACAGATTAAAATAATTAAGTGGAAATTCAAGAACTAAAGGGTGATATCTACACTAATAAAAGAGAAACATGCAAATTGACCATCCTCTGCTACACCCACTAGCCAATCAGAGTGAGTATGCAAATAAACCCAACAAAGATGGCAGTCCCTTCTCTGCTTCACTCCAGCCACAGGAAGCCCTATTCTTGCAGGAATCTTCCTGCAACAGGCCTCTAGTCCTATCTAATAATAGACAAACATGGTAATTAACTGTACCTCCGACATGCTTCCCATTGGCTAATCAGCAGGATATGCAAATTAACTACCAACAAAGATGGCGGCCGGCAGCCACGCAGCTGAAGTGAGCAGGAGGCTTGCTTGCTCCAGTGATGGAGGAAGCCAAGGTTCCCCGCCTGCTGCAGCCCGGCTCTGAGCTCCAGAAGCAACAAAGTTTCAATTATAGAAGCTAAACAAACCCAGATGCCTGCTTTCAGCTGGGAACGGCCTCAGAGCTGGAGCCGGGCCTCAGAGCTGGAGCGAGCAGGACAGCAACAATGTTTCAATTATAGAAGCCAAACAAACCCCAGATACCTGCTTTCAGCCAGCCACGGCCTCAGAGCTGGAGCTGGGCCTCAGAGCTGGAGCCGGCTCTCAGCTCCAGTGACAGCTATAGAAGGTAAATAAATCCCAGAATAAAAAAAAAAAGAGGCTGGGAGCTTCAGTCACCCACCAGCCTGAAAACGGCCCTCAGCCCCTCACCCAGGCTGGCCAGGCACCCCAGTGGGGACCCCCACCCTGAAGGGGGTTTGACCAGCTGCAAACAGCCATCAGCCCCTCATCCAGGCTGGCCAGGCACCCAAGTGGGACCCCCACCCTGATCCAGATCACCCTTCAGGGCAAACCAGCCGGCCCCCACCCGTGCACCAGGCCTCTATCCTATATAGTAAAAGGGTAATATGCAAACTGACCCTAACAGCAGAAAGACTGGGAATGACTGGTCACTATGACACACACTGACCACCAGGGGGCAGACGCTCAATGCAGGAGCTGCCTTCTGGTGGTCAGTGCGCTCTCACAGGGGGGAGCTCTGCTCAGCCACAAGCCAGGCTGATGGCTGCCAGTATAGCAGTGATGGTGGGAGCCTCTCCTGCCTCCTCAGCAGCGCTAAGAATGTCTGACTACAACTTAGGTCTGCTCCCCGTTGGCAAATGGACATCCCCCGAGGGCTGCCGGGCTGCCAGAGGGATGTCTGATTGCCATCTTAGGCCCAATCCCCCGGGGAGCAGGCCTAAGCCAGCAAGTGGTCACCCCCGAGGGGTCCCAGACTGCGAGAGGGCACAGGCCGGGCTGAGGGACCCCCTACCCCCAAGTGCACAAATTTTTGTGCACCGGGCCTCTAGTTTGATAATAAAATGTATATGGCATTAAACATAAAACATTGAGGATGACAGGAAAAAAAGGGTCCACTTGAATACAGATCGATACAAATTATTCAATCTGAAGAACAGAGAAGAAAATTACTTTTGAAAAATGAATAGAGCCTCACATTTCTGATGCAATATCAAGTGACAATTTACATGTAATTGGAGTACCAAAAAAAGAAGAGAAAATGTAACAGAAAAAATCTTTTAAGAAATAATGGCAGAAATGTTTCTAGATTTGGTGTAAAGCAACCTATAGATCTAAAAGTTCAGTGAACCACACAGGATATACCAAAAAGACAACAACCCTATGCCTAGACACACCATGATCAAACTGCTAAAAACCAAAAGTAATGATAAGCCAGAGAAAAACTAAATTCACAGGCACAGGAGCAGATATGAGTGTTAGCTAACTACTTATTAGAAACAACGAAGACCAGGTTATAATGAAATAACATCTTCAAAATGCTGACATAAAAAAATAGATCAGCCCAGAATTCTCTATCTAGGAAAATGTCCATTAAAACTGAAAATTATATATACATCACTGATAAATGAAAGCTGAAAGAATTTATCATCAGATCTGTAAAAAAAAATCAGAATGTATTATTGCTGTTTTTAAGATGTGATTGCTACTGAAAACAGTCATTCCGGTATTAAGGTACTCTCTACACCAACACATTCATCTGTAAACCAAGTCAGATTGAGATAAACATTGTTTTCAACTTTTAGAGGCAACCTATAGACTATGGAAGACTCCCCATAGTAGAATATGAATGTTAACAACCTAACAATATCAAATTTAATTGACTAAAGCGTGGTGAAGAGCAAGGCCATTAATACTCTCATCTTACAGTGGATCTAGAAATCTCTAGAGCACTGGTTCCCAACCTATTTTTGGCCATGCCCCACCTAAGCATCTCTAAAATTCTGATGCCCCCCTGTGACATATAATTCTTATTATTCAAAAAATAAACTTCACTTGGAGAAAGCCTAAAAGGCCATTAACTATTGGCCAATGGCAAGTAAAGTTTCAAAACATATAATAAAGAACTGAAATGTATAAATATGTCACAATATATATTTATATACTGTATATGAGGCCCCTAGAACCATAAGAAATGCAAAAAAAATCACTGTTAATAACTCATTCTCGAATTGTCCCCCTTAATAATCAAATTGTCCCCCTGTGGGGCATGTGCCCCAGATTGGGGACCACTGCTCTAGATGTATATCATTTGAATAGAACTAACAGAGGGAAAAAATAACATTAGACTTCCAGTTTTAAAATTGTTCTCTCCATGAAAATTATTTTAAAAATAAAATAACAACTAGGATCCTGGATGGAGTGGCTCAGTTGGTAGAGTGTCATATCCCATGCACTGAAAGATTGCCAGTTTGATTCCCAGGCAGGGCACATACCTGCGTTGAGGGTTTGATCCCCCAGTCTGAGAGTGTATGGAAGGCAACCAATCAATGTTTCTCTCTTCCGTATTTCTTTCTCTCTCTCTCTCTCTCTCTCTCTCTCTCTCTCTCTCTCTCTCTCTCTCTCTCCTCTAGTGAAAATTAAAAAATAACAACTAATAGAATGCAAGACAAATTCCCCAGTAAATGATAAAGAGTTGCCAAGAACAGTGAAGATAATGGTACAGAGAAGACACCTAGAAAGGCTCCTGCTTCTACATCTTCAAGTTACAGACAGAGCCCATCAGGTAGCATACTCATTATTCAGAACAATAGGCACAGTAAGTGCACTGGCAGTGAGAGCTTCTCCAGACCCATGTGGCCTCAGGGAAGAGGCAGGGCAGAAACATAGTCATGTCATCTGGAACCTGTGTGAGGCAGGGTGAAAAAAAGATTCTGATTGGGTTATAGATTTACTCATTCACCCTGTTCACTTTGCAAAAGTGTGCTGAGACATTGTGGAGGAGATATATTAAATTGGAGGTAGCCATTAGTTAGGAAGAAGTAAAATCTAAAAGAACTCTACATCAATCATATTAAAATTTACTGTGAGTCTGGAAGAATTTCTGCTGTCTCCTAGTGCTGTCCTGGCTCCTCCCTTCTCCAAATCTGCAAAAACATCTTCCAATCCAGACAAAGCCTGCAGGAGCAAAGCTCATTACCCAGAACACTAGGACCAGTAGGTGTAATGGAGTGGGAACGTACAAACAGAACTCAATCAAAGTGAGCAAAAAAAAAAAAAAAAAAGGAGCCGCTATGAGCTATA
>NW_005871174.1:766707-782467 GCF_000147115.1 Myotis lucifugus
AAGAACAAAGAATTTTAAAATATTAGAAAAATTATAGACAAATAAAATATCTAGTCATGGGGCGGGGGGGGGGGGGGGGAACAGAACAAATGGAACCAGGAAAGTATTTTCTAGCTTTATTTTGAGAATACTTTCCATTTAAAAAAGCAAACAATCTAAAATTGAAAAGGAATACCTTATCTCAGGAAAAGTTGTCACAGAATGATTAACACTGAGCTATACCTTGTTTAATATATTGCACTTTAAAGACAAAGAAGTGATTCTTTGACATCTAGACAAAAAGCTCAAGGCCTGCATGGGGGCAGGATATGAGGATCGGTGTGGACTCACCTCCTTTACATCAACATTCTATATTGGGAGATAGTGGAGCAATACAGAGAAGTCCCTAGGGAAAGTCAACCTCTTAGAAAAACTAAAAATGAAAGGATGGCAAAACATGCCAAGAAAATGGAAATAAAAATATATTAATTAATTTAAAAAATTTAAAAAGAAAATGGAAATCCAATAAATAAATAAATTTATTAATTAATAATAAATAAGCAGATTGCATTTAGGGCAGAATAAGCCAAAAAAGCAGCACTTTACAATGATTATGGGTAAAATCCTTAGTAGCTGTCAAGTATATGAAAGAATGTACCACCTTACTCTTAGTAAGAGAAATGAAAATTAAAGCAGTAATGAAATTTTATGTATTAGCTTAGGAACAACCAAAACAACTAAAAAGTTCCGTAAGACACTTTCATAGATAGATTGAGAGTGGGAGTGTAATGTGCACTCTTTGTCTTATTTCTGTATTTGTATGTTAATTTGATTGTTTTTTCTTTTGGAGGTCTGCCTTTGCATTTGTATTTTGAAAATTCTCTTTACTGAGATCACATATCCATACTAGAATGAACCTAAAGGGTATTACGCTAAGTGAAATAAGTCAGTCAGAGAAAGACAAATAAATACTATATGATTTCACTTATTTGTGGAAGCTGAAGAACAATAAAAAGAATTTTATAGCTTTATTTTGAGAATACTTTCCATTGCAAAAAGCAAGCAATCTAAAATTGAAAAGGAATACCTTATCTCAGGAAAAGTTGTCACAGAATGGACTTTAAAGATAAAGAAGTGGCCCTAACCGGTTTGGCTCATTGGATAGAGCGTTGGCCTGTGGACTCAAGGGTCCCAAGTTCGATTCTGGTCAAGGGCATGTACCTTGGTTGCAGGCACATCCCCAGCAGGGAGTGTGCAGGAGGCAGCTGATTGATGTTTCTCTTTCATCGATGTTTCTAACTCTCTGTCCCTCTCCCTTCCTCTCTGTAAAAAATCAATAAAATATATTTTAAAAAAATAAATAAAGATAAAGAAGTGATTACTATTTCTATTAAATGAACAAAGCAGAAACAGATTCATAGATACTGAGAATAGACTGATGGTTGCTAGAGGGAAGTGTGGTTGGAGGACTGGGTGAAAAAGATGAAGGGACTGAGAAGTACAGATTGGTAGTTACAAAATAGTGATGGAGATGTGAAGTACAGCATAGAGAATGCAATCAATAATATTGTAATAACTACATATGATGCCAGGTGGGTACTAGAAATATTGGGGGGAACATTTTGTAAAGTATATGATAGTCCAACCACTGTGCTGTACACCTGAAATTAATAAAAAAATAATATTGAATGTAAGCTGTAATTGAAAAATTTCTTTAATTTTTTTAATCTAAAAAAAAAAAGTTGTAGATTTCTTTGGTGTCAGTATAGCAGCAATGAAGTGCCCAGAATCGGCAGCCAGCATACTAAAACAGTATGAGGTAGTGATCGGCATCACACTTCTCTAGTTCCTCTACTATTGAATTCTTGTGAGGTTCATTCCTCTTTCCAGCCAGAGAGCAATGGGACGTAGCATTATAATAATTGGTTTTTATGATCTGCTACTGGGCTTCTTGAAGAGCTTGGGGCCTGTGTCTTTGGCCACCAAAGTGAGGGAAGACACTATGGACATCATTTTCCAGACTTTGTTCATGCTTCTGCTAGGGTTATGTCTTAAAATAGGCAAGGCTTCCAGTGACTTGATTTGCTGGGAAGGTGTGTTCCCTAATGAATGCTCTGGGGCTCTGTCATTGCTGTGGAGGCTATGGACAGGCTGGAGCTCAACTGGACCCGTTCAAGTTACCAGGAGTTGAGGAGCACTTGGTTCCCAAATCGCTGCATAACTCTTCCTGATAAACTGACTTTGGGCCCTAGCTGGTTTGGCTCAATGGATAGAGCATTGGCCCTCAGACTGCGGGCTCAATCCTCTTTAGGGGGTGCAGGACGCAGCCGATCAATAATTCTCTCTCATCATTGATGTTTCTATCTCTCTCTCCCTCTCCTTTCCTCTCTGAAATCAATAAAAATTTTAAAAAAATTTTTAATAACTTTGGTACATTTTTCATATTTAAATATTCACTTCATCTTGAATTTATTTTTATATGTAATGACAACTATTTTATTTATTTACAGAAAGACAGTACACTAGATGCTGCTGAAGAAATCATCAAGGCATGGAGTAGACAGAAGTCTTGATAACTGCAAACTGCTTTACTATTTCTATTAGAGGACCTAGAATTGTTATTAGTACTGCCACTCACTGGATATTGCAAAAACAAATATTTCAATACAAATAAAATTTAAAGAAATATTTCAATTGTTTTATCCAGGCAAGTTATCCCTAACAATATTCAGGAGATCTGATTTTTTTTAATTGAAATGTATTAAAACACCTTCCACTAGCCTTTTATGAGAGTCACTATAGATAGCATTGTGGGTAAGAAATGTGAGATGCTGGTTTATGCTTAACCTCTGTGTGCTTCAGTTTCTGATCAAAGGGGAATAAAAATAGCACCTACGTTATATGAAGTTTATGGGTTGTGTGTGAAGATGAAATAAACTGAAGTATGTAGAGCCTACCAAACACTCAACCCTTGTTAGCCAATTTTACTTCTTCACCACCTTGTAAAAACCCTTAACCAGTTACACCTCCTCGACTTCATACTTTTGCTTGATCTACCCACCGGTAGTTCTTTCCCCTTCACTGACTTTGAACTGTGCTCACAGTTTTGCCTCTATCCCAAGTACTGCCATATCTGAGATGGCTTCAAGGTCCACATGGATTAGCTAGGCTTTTGGTACTTTGACCTTCTCATCTCTGGTGATGTTCACCTCCACTTCAGCCACCCACTCCCTTTGCCACACCCTGAACCTTTTATCACTCCAGGCTGTTATACCTTTGAAATAATAAATTAGTTATCTCACATTGTAACTACCTATCCTTACTATATTTTCCTTTTATCTATCTACGTCTCTTCTCCTCCTCTCAAAATATCACTTCTTTAAACTCAATATAATTTCAAGTCTACTATTTCACAAAAAATTATCCATGGCCCTCTTATATCATAATCAACTAGGATCCTTGTTGAAAATATATTCTAGTCTTCAGACCTACTGAATAATAATTTCAAAATCTGGCCCTTTCCAGGTGATTCTTATGTCTATTAAAGTTTGATAATCACTGCTGCTGTCCATAGAACGCTCTACAGGTATTTTGTTCCTATCAGTCCCCTTATTTTTACCCCCTTCGTCACCCAGCTTAGATTTAAACACCAATCACTTGGGCTGCTGAGAGCACTGCTGTAGCAAAGTGCACAATTGGACAGGTTGTAACAACCATAAATACGCATCATTGACCTTAACTCTTCTATAATCCCGTAATGAGCTTTCTCTACCTTATACTATAGCAGCAATTTCTAGTATTCTTCCATTCCCCATAATAAAAATATCCAACCTTCTTCACACCTCAAAGCCCACCACCAACAGCACAAGTGACCTCATCTCCCGCTTCTGTGAAAAAGAAAACAAAAATGTAAAGAACCAGAAGCGCCCAGCCCATGTGGCTCACTGGTTGAGTGTTGACCTATGAACCAGGAGATCACAGTTGGATTCCCAGTCAAGGTACATGCATGGGTTGCAGTCTTGATCCCTAGTAGGGGACGTGCAAGAAGCAGCCAATCAATGATTCTCATCATTGATGTTTCTATCTCTCCCTTCCTCTCTGAAATCAATAAAAGTATATTTTTAAAAAAGAAAAAGAATAAGAAGCAACCAGACCAGCAATCGCAACAGGAATCCCCAGAATGAGCTTTTGACATGAATGTCAGCATCCATCCCTTCATCATTTCCTCTTGGGAATGAGGACAGATTTGGGGGGATTGTGGTTAAACAGTACCAGGCTCAGCCATCCAGAAGGAGGCCTAGAGCCTCAAGAGCAAACTATTACACAGCAATACAAATCCCATGTAAATTTTTAAATTTAGCTTGTACACTCTTGCTGGGGACTTGATAAAATTCTCACTCTTTGTGGCCTTGTCCAATGCTAATCATACTGATAACCGGAGGAACAGTGAGCCGAGGTCTTTTTCCTGGGGTTGTCTCCCGGCTCCAAAGAATGAGCTTCACAGACCAGAAGATTTAAGCAAAAGTGTGGAAAATGTATTACAAGCAGATTCAGATTCCCCTCATGAGGGTGGGCAGGAGGGGCAATAATGGGCTGCCCCCCTAAAGCCTTGTAGTCCAGGGGTATATAGTTGCTACAAGCCCGTTTCTATATCTATCTGTTGTCACCTGATTGATTCCTTCCATTGTTCTTTTTTTTCCCCTTTATTGATTAAGATATTACAAATGTGTCCTTATCCCCCCAATCCTGCCATTGTTCTTGCCCAGCAACAGACCTGAACTTTCTCTGTTTCTATGCGTCGGTACAATTTGTTGCTGCAGGCCCTCCCTTGGTTCCCCATGCCTCCCACTGTGAGTCCAGAAACATTTTATTATTTCTGCATGGTTGGTTCCTGTGATTAGGCTGCTCAAACTGCCGTGTCTGCCTCTGCCTATGTTCCACCTGCCTTTATTTTCCCACTGAACACCTACTCTATCTGCCTACGTTTAAAGTTAACCCTCTCAATACCACCTGTGCTCTGGATCCCATTTCTCCTCACATTCTCTTGTATCTTCAGCCTCAACTGGATCTCTCTCTTCCTCAGGAGTAAGACATGTTCACATCTCTGTCATCTCAGAAAAGTCTCCCTGATTCTACCACCCTATTACCTCTTTTTCTTCAGGGCAAAATGTTTCTATCTTTTTTTCTCTCCCTTCTTGCCTCCCTCCATTCTACCTTTGTTCCTTCCTTTAATAAATATTCATTGAACACCCTCTATGTGCCAGGCAGTATTCCAGGAACTATATATGCCCTTAGAATATATTAGGAAACAAATAAAGATCTCTGTCTTCTAGAGCTTCTGTGCACGGGAGAGAGACTAACTAAATCAGAAACATAATGAAATATGTTGTACGTAAAACTTATAAAAACTAAAGTAATTGTGTGAAGAGGGAAATGAAAGTGTTAGGGGAGCAAATTAGAATTTAAGCTGGTCAGATGAGTCTCGTGGAGGGATATGGAAGCAGACTTAGCGGAGGGAGGGAGAAAGCCTTGGGGAGGAACATTTCAGGAAGAAGGAAGAGCCAGTGCAAAAGCTCTAAGAGGAGGAGCCTGAAATGTATGATGAGCGCCAAGAGTCTGGCATGGCTGGATGGAATAACCAAGGCACAGAGTAATAGGTATTAAGTCAGAGAAGTAATGTAGGCCCTCAAAGACTAGCATAAGGATAATGTTTTGATCCAGAGAATCAGTGTGCCATCCCATCCAACTTTTACAAAATATGTAAGAAATATTTTTTGTAGCATGGCTTATAATTGTTCCATATTGGGGACAACAAAAATGTCTATCAATATTCTAATATTTAGTCCAGCCAGTGTGGCTCAGTTGGTTGAGCGTAGCCCCATGCACCAGGAGGTTGTTGGTTCAATTCCTGATCAGGGCACATGCCCAGATTTTCGACTTCATCTCCAGTAGGGTGCATGCAAGAGGCCGCTGATTGATGTTTCTATCTCTCCCTCTCCCTTCCTCTCTCTGAAATCAAGAAAAATATATTTGTTTAAAAACACTTTAATATTTAGGAAATACATCAACACAATAGAATACCATACAACAATGAAAATTCACAAACTATACATGGTAACCTAAAGGAATTTCATCAACACTGTTTTCATAGGGTTTCCTCATAATAGCTTCAAAGAATAAGCTGGAGTTCTCATTAGACAGTGTTCTATAATACTGTGATCATTGAAGTCTTCCAAGCAAGACCCAACCCTGGGGGTTCTAGAATTTCTGTGCATACTTGAGTGATGGGTTTTTTTTTTCAATGTTTTGGTCCAACAGTCAGGCCCAGGTCTGGTTCGTAGGGAACTCCATATCTGGGTGCTCCAAGGGGGAAAGGTTACTGTCTTTTTCATTTGGTGGGAATGAGGAGAACTGACTTGGGAAAAGAGGAAGGCAGGTATTTTAAATATGGGGTCCGTGGGAAAATAGTGCATTATTGGACCAAGGAAAATTTTAAAGTCTGGCCTAATATCACTTGGACTTTAGAGGCCAAGGCCAGACCTGAGGCTTGCAGATGCCTAACTAGATATCCAGGCTCAACTATGGTTAGAGATAGTATAATTGCTAGAGTGGGAAACCTAAGGGAGTCAGTC
Organism: Myotis lucifugus; assembly: GCF_000147115.1. Taxonomy (NCBI): domain Eukaryota; kingdom Metazoa; phylum Chordata; class Mammalia; order Chiroptera; family Vespertilionidae; genus Myotis; species Myotis lucifugus. The sequence goes on from NW_005871174.1 coordinate 773,319, forward strand.
ATACAGAGGAGTTTGAAGGAACGTAAGATTCAAAACAATAGCATCAGCATCAGCTCTGGATGATATGGCCACTTCATATCTAGCTCCTATGTCCATGTTTTGGACTGAATCTCCAGGTGAACACTGTTGCTGCTGCTGCTCAAAGTGTTTAGCCTTCCAATGTCTAAATCTCAGTCATCTAGGTTGAAGTTGAAGACCAAGTACTGGCTCTTCTCAAAAAGAGACTTCAACCTTTTTTTCTTCTTTCCTGCTGTTGAGAGTACGTTCCTTGCACTCTCTTCTTGAGGAAATCCCAAATCCTTGAGGTTCTTCCATCTTTTCTAAGGACCACCCTGGCTGCTATGTTGAGAATAAACTAGGGGCAGCAAAGGTCAAGTTATGGAGACCTATTACAATAATTTAAGTAAAAGATCACAGTGGTGGCAGTGGAAAGGTAAGAAATAGATCTGGATATATTTTGAAGGCAGAACCAACAGAATTCGCTAACAGAGGTGATAAGGGGTATGAGAGAAAGGGCTCAAGAAAGAGTCCAGTTTTTGTCCTGCGCAAATGGAAGGACTGAGTGCCATCTCTAAGGTCCAAAAGATGCCAGGAGGAGCAGGCTTGGGGAGGATCAGGAGGTCAGTGTTGAACATGTTCAACTTGAGATGTCCATTCAACATTCAAGTGTAGATTTTGGGTAGCTGGCTGGATAGTCAGGATGGAGTTTAGGAAAGAGGCTGGATATATATATATATATATACTGAGTGACCAGATTATTATGACTGGCCAGATTCTTATGTCCCCCCTATTATGACTGGCCAGATTATTATGACCACCCCATCAGTACTTCATTGACACTTCCAAAAATACTGAATATTGAAAACTTCCTAAGCAAATACTCTCAAGATTTTATTATTAGTAGTATTTGCATAACTAATTCACTTCATTGTACTGATGGGATGGTCATAATAACCTGTGTGTGTGTGTGTGTGTGTGTGTGTGTGTATATATATATATATTTGAGGGTCTGTGGCATATTAATGACAGTTAAAGACATGAGATTGGATAAGAGCACTAAATATGTCAATATTAGCAAAAAGATGACTAATGACTCAGTTCTGGATTTTTGAGATTTAATGCAAAGTGGAATAACTATTGAAAGAGTTTTCCTCATGTGATGATTCCACTTTCACACACACACACACACACACACACACACACAAACATATACACACATACTCCTGGCTTACTCTCAACTCTCTACAATCTGGATTCCACACATAATATTATTCTAAATTCTCTGATGATCTCCAGGTTCCTAGATTTATCCTAAATATCTTCTAATTTATGTGTCAGCTGGGCCTTGGTGTCCAGATGTGTGGCCAAACATTATTCTAGACGTTTCTGTAAGGCTATTTTTGGATGAGATTAACATTTAAATTGGTGGACTTTGAGTAAAGCAAATTGCCCTCTATAAGGTGGGTGGGCCTAATCCAGTCAGTTGAAGGCCTTGATAGAGCAAAAGACTAACTTCCCCTGAGCAAGAGGGAGTTCTGCCAGCAGACTGACTTCATAATTGAACTTCAACATTTCCTCTTCCTGGATTTCCCGCCTGCAGACCCACCCTGCAGATGTTGGACATGCCAGCCTCCACAACTGCATGAGCCAATTTCTTAAAATAAATATATTTCTATAGAAGCATACTAGTGCTTGTGTTTCTCCAAAGAGCTCTCACTAGTGAAGGTGGACTAACAAATATCAAGATAAGTTATCTACAAATTCCCAAAGTTATGAAAGAAGTCATCTATATATATAAAAGCCTAAGTGACCATTACAACCGAACAACTGGAACAACCAGAACGGACGACTGGCCAGTAGCTATGAAGCACACTGACCCAGACCTTGCTGCTGGGTTCCTGACAGCCCTGAATCTGGTTCATCCACGGAATCGACCATGCCTTAGCTTGCTGCTGGGGCCAACCTCCTGCGGTTGCTCCCCCTGGCCCCCCCAATCATCCCCAATCACTGGCCAGGCCGAGGGAATCCCACCTGTGCACAAATTTGTGCACCGGGCCTCTAGTTCTATGATATTATACTGAACTATAATCAAATATGGACTTTATACAAACAATGAAGAATTTTTTTGAAGATCTTTCATGGCAGATAGAGAATAAGACAAAAACTATGGTTTGGCTATCCAAAATTCAATAATATCCACCTTCTCCTTTGACTACTACTACTAGAGAGGCTAAAAAGCCCAAATACCCAATTTCTCAGCTTCCATTCCATCTAGTCAAAATGCTGGAGAAGAGCTTCCTGAAATGGAAAAAGATAAAAGGTAAAGTTGGCCCGAAAGTTTTTGTCCTCTTTGCCTTTCCACCTTCTTCCTACCTGTAATGTAAAAGTGAGGTCTGGAGGTGCAGCAGCCATCTTGCATGCGTAGAGCCACTAGAATGAGAATGAAGGCTTGCATAATAAGGGTGGCAGAGCTGAAAGATGGGAAGAGACTGAGGCCCTGGAAGCAATTTGGAGCTACTGTAGCTAACCCCAGACTCCGTAATGCATAAGACAAATAAACCCCTATTTATTGGAGCCACTGGAATAGAGTTTTCTGTTATTTTTGGATGAAAGCATTGCTGCCTGATATTGAGCATATGGTACAAAGAACAAATTGTTCTTTTAATCTAGAAGATAAATTGACCTGATGAAAAGGCCTGGAGGCAGAGAGTGAGAGGGCAATTAGAAGGCTCTAGGAGCCCAGGAAAAAGATGATGAGGGACTAAAGGACTTAGTATGAGAGAAAGGTCACAAATCTTCATCAAATTCATAAATTTTTTCAATCATTCCTGTGATGAAAACTATTCTATAACCACATAACCACTGTATTTTTTAATATAATTTTTAAAATAGATTTTTTATTGATTTCAGAGAGGAAGGAGAGGGAGAGATAGAAACATCAATGATGAAAGAGAGTCATTGATCAGCTGCCTCCTGCAGGCCCCTTACTGGGGATCAAGCCTGCAACGCAGGCATGTGCCGTGACTGGGAATCAAACTGTGACCTGGTTCATAGGTCGACACTCAACCATTGAGCCACACTGGCCAGGCCACCAAATATTTTAAATTATTTCTAGATAAAACAAGAAGTCTCCTTGGTCTCAGTTGGATAAACCCATGGGTAAAACAAAACAAAACAAAACAAAACAAAAACCTCAACTACATTCCTGAGACATGAGAATTTCATTTTATTGCTGCTCTGAGAATACATCTAATTACTCAATCATGCCAATTGAATAGGAAGTTCACCTGCTGACAAACAGCTATCTTGGGATATAACAAAATAAATTGTAGAAATAATTGGATTTTCTAATCAATATTAACTTCCTCATATTATACAGCTGCTTCTTTCTTTTACATTTAATTCAGCTCTTTTTCCTTATAATATGTAAAACTTTCATTTGTTTAATCTCATGATTAAAAAGGTGGAGCCCAGCTGGAGTGGCTCAGTTGGTTGAGTGTTATCCTATGCACCAAAAGGTTGCCGGTTCGATCCCCAATCAAGGCATGTACGGAAGGCAACCAATCGATGTTTCTCTCACACATTGATGTTTCTCTCTATCTCCCTTCCACTCTCTAAGCATATCCCCAGGTGAGGATTTTAAAAATCAAATAAGTAAATAAATAATTTTGTCCATTTGCCAAGACGAGTGGTTATCATATCTGTAGTATTATTTTCATAAACTCTTTTATCCCTCTTATTAATTATCCATCGAAAGTATAATATCATATTTTAGCTGAAACCTAATGCTGCATCTTCTAACACCATAACTCCCTTTACTGTATAAATTCCTGAGATGACTTATAACACTACTTTTATTTATTTATTTTACTTTAAATAATTTTTTATTTTTCGATTACAGCTGACACACAATATTAAATTAGTTTCAGATGTACAACCCAGTGATTAAGCATCACAGGCAGTCCTCGGGTTACGCTGGACTTGACATATGTCGCTTCATGGTTACATCGTCATCTCCCATTTACAGTATTTATAAAAAAAAAGTTCTGTCATTTTGACGTATGTACATATGTGCTTTATGTTTTTTATTATTTATTTACCACAAGTAAAGGTCAGGAATTGTTATCTTTCTTTTAAGTTTTTTTACTGTTTCACTTCATTACTGCTGTGTATGTGCTCCATGTGAGTGACATAGGTGCTTATGTAGGTGGGTTCCACTTACGGCGAAAATCGCGTTATGTCACGCTGTAGGAATGTATCTCTGCTGTAACCTGAGGACCTACTGTATATAACTTACAAAGTGATCACCATGATTAATCTAATACCCATCTGACATTATATAAAACTAGAGGCCCTGTGCATGAAATTTGTGCACAGTTAGGGTCCCTACTGGCTGCCGGTTGCTGGCTAGGGCCTCCCTTCATACCCACCTTGGCCTGGCGCCACCCGCTCACCTGCTCCACCGTCCTGCCACAGTCCCGTTCTTGTCAGGGCCCACCGGGGCCAGCAGCACCTCCACTGCCGCCAGCTGCCAGCACCTCATCGCCGACATCCGCCATGTTTTGCGCCACCCCCTGGTGGTCAGCACACATCTAACTCCCGGTCGGTCGAACTCCCACCCATGGTGTCAATTTGTATATTAGCCTTTTATTATATAGGATTATTACAATACGTATTATTGATTACATTCTCTATGCTGTACTTTACATCCCTGTAATTATTCTGTAACTACCAATTTGTACTTCTTAATCCCTTCACATTTCTCACTCATCCTTTCCATCTGGCAACTGTCAAAATGTTCTCTGTATCTAAGAGTTTGTTTCTGTTCTGCTTGTTTGCTTATTTTGTTTTTCAGATCTATTTTGTCTGGTGTAAGTATTACTACCTCAGTTTTTTGTTTGGTTCCATTTTTATGAAATATCTTTTTCCATCCCTTTACTTCAGTCTGTGTATGTCTTTTGATCTGAAGTGAGTCTTTTGCAGATAGCATATGTAAGAGTCTTGATTTGTTATCCATTCAGCCACCATATGTCTTTTGCTAGGAGCATTTAATCCATTTGCATTTAAAGTAATTTTTATAGATTTATATTTATTGCCATTTTATTATTCATATTTATTTATCCTTTCTTCCTCTTCCTCAACCTCCTCCTATTCCCCCTTCTCATCCTCCCCCTCCCCCTCCTCCTCCTCCTTTTCTTCTTCTTCTTCTTCTTCTTCTTCTTCTTCTTCTTCTTCAGGAAGACCCTTTTAACATTTCTTGTAACACTGGTTTGGTGGTGATGAGCTTCTTTAGCTTGTTCTTGTCTGGGAAGCTCTTTATCTGTCCTTTGATTCTAAATCAGCTGTGGGCAAACTACGGCCCATTTGAAATGAATAAAACTAAAAAAAAAAAGACCGTACCCTTTTATGTAATGATGTTTACTTTGAATTTATATTAGTTCACACAAACACTCCATCCATGCTTTTGTTCCGGCCCTCCGGTCCAGTTTAAGAACCCATTGTGGCCCTCAAGTTAAAAAGTTTGCCCACCCCTGTTCTAAATGATAGTCTTGCTGGTGGAGCAATATTTGTTGTAGATCCTTGCTTTTCATCACTTTGAATATTTCTTGCCACTCCCTTCTGGCCTGCAAAGTTTCTATTGAGAAATAGCTGACAGTCGTATGGAAGCTCCCTCTTAGGTAACTAACTTTTCTCTTGCTGCTTTTAAGATTTTATCTTTGTCTTTAACCTTTAGCATTTTAATTGTGATATCTTGATATGGGCTTCTTTGGATTCATCTTGCTTGGGACTCTCTGTACTTCTTGGACTTATATGTCTGTTTCCTTCACCAGGTAAGGGAAATTTTCTGTCATTAATTTTTTCACATAGGTTTTCAATTCCTTGCTCTCTCTTTTCTTCTGACAACCCCATGATTTGAATGTTGGTATGCTTGAAGTTGCCCCAGAGGCTCCTTATACTATACTTTTTTTTTTCTATTCTGCTGGGGTATTTCCTGCTTCTTTATCTTCCAAATCTCTGATTTGATCCTCTGCTTTCCCACTCCATTGTTGATTCCCTGTATTGTATTCTTCATTTCAGATAGTGTATTCTTCATTTCTGACTGGTTCTTTTTTTATGTTTTCTATCTCCATTTTTATGTTTCCTACATGTTTGCTGAAGTTCTAAGTTCCTTTATTCTTCCACTAAGTTCATGGAGCATCCTTATAACCACTTTTTTAAACTTTTCATCTAGAAGATTGCTTGACTCCATTTTGCTTAGTTCTTTCTCTGGAGTTTTGTTCTGTTCTTTCATTTGGGACACATTTCTTTGTCTCCTGATTTTGACTGCCTCCCTGTGTTTGTTTCTATGTATTAGGTATAGCTGCAATATCTCCTGGGCTTGGTAGAGTGGCCTTATGTAGTAGGTGGCCTTATACAGTAGTACAACCTCCCAATCACACAAGCTGAGCACTCCAGGTGAGCCCCCATGTGGGCTGTGTGTACCTCCTGTTGTAGCTGAGCCTGATTGCTGTTGGCACCTCAATGGGAAGGACTGACCCCCAGGCTGTTTGGCTGCCATTACTGGCTGCAACCACACTAGAGGATCAGCTGTGCAGGGCCAACCCCACAGAGCAGGACTTACTTCAGTGGGGCTCTGGTGCTGTGCAGTCTACCCCATAATCGGAGGAGGTTAGATGGTGTCACAACATGGTTTGAAGTTACCCACTTAGTGTACTGGCTCTGGGGCCTCCTAGGAGGTGCAAACAAAGTCACTCATCACCTGCACCCTTTCTGTGGCCACTTGGCATGAGTAACAAATGATCTGCCAGGTTGCTACTTGTGCCAGGCTTGGAGATGCCCAGGAGAGGCCAAGTGTGAACCACGTGGGGGGGGGGGGACTCAGTGAGAAGTACATGGCATGCAGAGGCCAGATTCTGCTTGTTTGAGATATTTTATGAAAGTTTCTAGTATGCACCAAGATAGGCCATTTGTATGGATAAGCCATTGGAAACAGCTTGGGTGGGCCCACAAGTTGGTTGAGGCAGGGTTTCAGGGAATCACCAGTGCACAGTGAACAGTGATAGCCAGGTTGATGGAGACTGAGATATAGCACCTGCCCGCTGGCCACATTGGGGGAGGTCCCAGAAAAGGAACAAAGTGCTTCTGCCAGCACTTCTGCCTGGGAGAAAGCCGTCCCTCCAGCTCTAGCCCTGATGCCTGGCAACTCAGTTCCATGTTGTGTGTCCCTAGTGCCCTAGCAGTGGAACTCAGAGTGAGTCCAAGTAAGTCCATGTGCAGGTCCTTTAAGGGGAATGCCTGGGACCCCAGCACCCCTTCCTCTCATTCAGCCACAATCCGAGCTGGTTTTTACAGACAGAAGTTATGGGGACTTCTCTCCCTGGCACTGGAACTCTGGGCTGGGGGGCCTAATGTGGGTCTGGGACCCCTTGCTCCTCAGGGATGACTTCCACAGCTGAAATATCTCTTCTGATTATTCATCATAAGAGGGTGTGGGACCAGCCTTTTCCACGTCTCCACCCCTCTTAACGGTCTCAATGTGGCTTCTTCTGTAGGTCCTTCATCGTAGGACTTCTGTTCAGCTAGATTTCAGGCAATTCTGAATGATAATTGTTCTGTAGCATAATTGTAATTTTGATGTGGTTATGGAAGGATCCAAGTACCACATTTACCTATGTCACCATCTTGACCAGAACCCAACACTACTTTTAACTTGAAAAAAACCCACCCCAATAAAAGTATTCTACATAACTGATGGTATACCAAATACCACGTGCATTAAATTATATTTGGGAACTGCTTATCTTACTGTTATTTAAAACACTAAGAGACTTGGTTTAGCAGTGAGAACATTGTTAATACTCAGATAATAATATTATTATATTGTGGTGTTTGAGCATGAGACACTGTGCAGCAACTATCCATTTTGGCTAAGATCAGTGGCCAGATGGTGAGTGGCACATGTTTTTACTTCACAAAAGTGTGGGGCAGAGTCCTTCCATCTTATTAAGTGAAAGAGCAAAGGTAGGAAAGGTAAAAAAAATAGTGAGAATGAGCAGGTATAATTGACAATTTTGTATGAGAGAGAAAGTACTTAGGGAATAAAAAAAGGAAAAGTTAGCTGTAATGGGAAAACTCTTGAGGTAAACCTCACTAATTAGACTTTATTAGTGAGGAACAGTCAGAATAATGACATTTCAAATATAGTTTCTCATTCAATCCACCAAAAACTCATACAAACCAACATTTATTAAGTGTCTTCTGTGTGCAAAAGGTCAGTCATAAAGGTCCAAAGAAAAATAGGATGCTTCAGTCCTCAGTGAATTCCCTGCAGTTTACCTGCAAGCACCTGAAGTAACAGAATCAGCCCTGGTCAAGCACTGTTTAGAAAAGTTCCTTGGTACATGGATTAATTTCCACAACTAAACTATACTAAGATTTTAGGGACTTTTTATACATCACTAGAGGCCCAGTGCATGAAATTTATGCAGGGGGGGCCCTAAGTCCAGCCTGCACCCTCTCCAATTCGGGACCCCTCAGGGGATGTCCGACTGCCGGTTTAGGCCTGATCCCGGGGATTGGGCCTAAACCGGCAGTCAGATATCCCTCTCACAATCCGGGACCACTGGCTCCTAACTGCTCATCTGCCTACTTGCCTGACCGCCCCTAACTTCCCCCCCTGCCAGCCTGGTCTCCCCTTACTGCCCCCCCTTCTGGCCTGGTCGCCCCAACTGCTCCCTCTGCCAACTTGGTCACCCCTAACTGCCCCCGCCCCCACCAGCCTCATTTCCCCTCACTGCCCCCCTGCTGGCCTGGTCGACCCCAACTGCCCTCCACCGCCAGCCTGGTCACCCCCAACTGCTCCCCTGGTGGCCTGGTCACCCCATGCAGTCTGCTGTTCAGTCATTTGGTCGTCTGTCACTAATCCCCCTGCTGGACTGGTCACCCCATGCAGCCTGCCAGCCTGCTGTTTGGTCGTTACTGTTACTGTGATGGTGTTCTGGACAATTTGCATATTCCTCTATTATTAGTATAGATTCTATTTCAAAGGTCTAGGCTGCTTCCTATCTTAAAACATTATAACCAAAGTTACTGTTTTTCTATGTTTAGCATTTTCTTGTTTCTATTTTTATGTTATTATAAATAATAGG
>NW_005871174.1:782567-854493 GCF_000147115.1 Myotis lucifugus
GGGTCCCCACTGGGGGTGCCTGGCCAATCTGGATGAGGGGCTGAGGGCCGTTTTCAGGCTGGCGGGCGACTGGAGCTCCAAACCTCTCCTTTTTTTCTTTTTTTTTTTATTCTGGCATTTATTTACCTTCTATAGCTATCACTGGAGCTGAGAGCCGGCTTTCTCTCTGAGGCTCGGCTGAAAGCAGGTTTCTGGCCTTTGTTTTCTGTATTCGAAACAATGTTGCGACTCCAGCTCTGAGATCCCGGCTGACTGACAGGAGGTTTCTGGGGTTTTGTTTATCTTCTATAAATGTTACTATGTTTCCAACTGAAGCTCAGAGGCCGGCAAGGCAGGCAGGGAACGTTGGAGTCCTCTGTCACTGAAGGAAGCAAGCCTCCTGTTAGCTTCCAGATGCCTGGCTGCCGGCCGCCATCTTGGCTGACAATTAATTTGCATATACTCACTGATTAGCCAATGGGAAGGGTAGCGGTCGTACGCCAATTACCATGTTTCTTTTTTATTAGTGTAGATTACAGTGGATTTTTCATAAAGATAGTATCCATATTCTAGAGTATTTCTTTACTCCAGTTCTCAAAAGGGTTTACTGGCTCAAGAGGCTTTAACAGATAAACCATTCTTGGAGTATTGCCAGATTGTTTTCTACAAGGTTTGTATCAGTTTATAATACTGTGAGCAATGGATGACTATGAGAGAAGCAATTTCATGTCCTCATCACATGGTCATAATTTCTAATTAAAAGTTTCAGAGTTTTAATTTATATTCAAATAATATGAGATTATTTGAAAGTGGGTACTTATTTTATACAATAAGGTTTTTAGCATGTGATTTTAATGGAAATAATAAACATCTAATGTTAAAAAAATTCAATCTTTAAGAGAGTGTCAAGTAACAGGTCACATAAACATGAACATGTTTCATGTTCTTATTTTTCCCCCAATAGTTCATTAGGGCACTTGAAAACCCTTAATAGGACTTAAAAAGCAAATCTAATCTACACTAAAATAAACGTACTTAAAAACACTTTTAGGAAATTATAGTCTTATATGTCATTTCCCCCATTTTTTAAATTATAGAATGAGAAAGTTGTTATTTTGGGGAAATTATTAGCTTTAATACATAAAATGAAACAACACTAAATAATGCAGCTTAACGTTTAAAGTCACACATTTAATACCAAATGATATCTTTTTGGAAAAAATATTAATTTAAAAAGTCCCAAGCTATTAAAGTAAACCCTTTAGAATTACTTTGTTTCATTTTTATTGGAGTGATTTAGAAGTTTAAAAGAAAACTACTGTTCACTGAACATTGAATTAAAAATGGATTAACTTCTATCTTCCTCCCTGATTCTGTAAGGAGATAACTGACAGTTAATATTTTCTATTTATAGATTATTAATGTTTTAAGCCTATATTCAACTTTCTAGCACTTCAGAGAAATTTTTGTCTTTCCTCAGTGAAAACTGGATATATTCTCAAATGAAGGACAAGCCAACAATACTGAGGAACCAAAGATTTCAAATAAATAAACAATCAAATGGAAAAGTAAATTCAGGATCACATATGCAAGTACATTTAACAGTGGGATACAAGCCAGGCACAATTCAGTTTAGGTAGCACATGATCTGACAAACACACGTATCCTTATGTAGACAGCTGGCCAGAATATTTTAGAGCACAGCTGCCCATAAAATGAAACCCACACGAATGCTGTAGGCACACTGCTTGTTTAATCCATTTTCTGATCTTAAAATCTGTAAATCTGCATTTCTGTATATTGAGTTTCTATTAGGAGGCATACTTCATTAACTCTGGAGCCAAATAGCCAGGGTTCAAATCCCTGGTCTGTCACTTACTAACTGTGTGACTTCAGGCTAGTTACTTAACCATTCTGTACCTTAATTTTCCCATCCATAAAATGGGCACAATAATGGTTCTAACTCAGAGTTGTTGGAAAAGGTAAATGGGTTATTATATACAAAATCTTAAAATAGTACTTGGCACATAGTAAGCACTATATATATGAGTGTTTGCTACTATTATCATAATTATTTTTCTTACTACTTCTACCTAAATTTAATGAAGCTTTAGAGCTGTTATTAAAGAATCAAAATGATAGTGAACATTTCTACAAATATAATCTGTATTTCCCAAGGCACAGTAATTTGGGCCTAAAATAGAGTCTTGCAATAAAAGTTACATAGTAGGCAAGCAAAGAAGTAGAAAGTTTAGTTATTTTCTTGCTTTGAATTCTACCTTTACCTCTAACTTATTGTGAACTGGATAATTTACCTATTCAACCTCCCTAAGCTTGTAGAAGGAGAATAATAATACGTTCCTGACAAGATACTCAATAATTGAGTAAGATAATAAATGTGAGGTACCTGACAGATGGCCTAATGTACATGGACCTTAACTCTACTTTCAAGAACTCAACTGTTTCTTGCAGCTCCATGTGGAGCCCTCTTTTCCTCCTTTCTGGCTCCTTGCCACCTTCAACAGTCTTACACTGCTGCCTAATGAAACCAAACACCAAGAAGTAGACCCAGGATAATTACCAGCTGAAAACTAGTGTGTAAACATATGGTTGGTAATGTAGTATGTATTATAACACTATATTTAAAAGGTTTAACAGTCTATATTTTTTAGAAATGTACACTAAAGTATGCATGGGTCAAGGCGATATATGGGATTTGTTTTTTTTTTTTGTTTGTTTGTGTTTGTTTTTTGGGGGGATTTGTTTTTTAAATACTTTAGCAAAAGGAGAAAAGAGGAATAAAGGACACATAAAATGAATATGGCAAAATTTATATTGTTTAATTAGGATGACAGGTCCATGAGGAATTATAAAATTATTCCCTCTAGTGTATATAGTGTATAGTGCATTTGAACTTCATACATAATTTTAAAAATTGAAAAACAAATGTAAAACCTTACATTTCCAGAAGTAATACCTATGGCTCATTAGCTACCAGGCATATCAGACTTGTCTAATATTCTAGACATTTCATCCCATTTCCAAAAGAGTCCAAGTTAGACCTGGTCATAAATTTCACTGAATCCTTCGTTCGCTCTAGTTCAGCAGAATATGCCACATCATTTTCAAGCAGATATTTGTCAAACCTTCCTTAGGTTAGGAAATTGTCATCTTTCCTACCATCACCATACAGACACTTTTATACCAGATACTCATATATCAATGTTTCTAAAAGTGAGGCCACAAGATACATCTAACGAATCTCTACAATATTATGCCAAGTGAAAGAAGCCAGACACAAAACACAACATCTCATATGATTCCATTTATGTGGCAAGTCCAGAAAGGGCAAGCCTATAGAAACGGGCAGGAGTTAATTATTCCTGGGACTGGAAGTGGAATGGGCATTCACCATGCATGGCATGAGCGATCTTATTGGGATGATGGAAATGTGTTACAGCTGCATCATGGGGATGATTGCACAACTTGGTAAAGTGACTAATTCAACTAAGCAGATGAATTCTATGGTATATAATTATACCTTTTTTTTTTTTAAAGGGATATGGCTAGGTGGATCATAAACTTTTAAAAAATCATGTAAAGCATTTTGTAGTTTAGCAGAACTGTAGCCCATCAAGTTGTGATTTCACAGCAATTACATAAACTTTTAAAGTAAATGTTTACATCTGAAACTAATACAGAATAATATTAAATGTAAATGGTAATTTAAAACAGTAAAAATAAATAAAAAAACAAAATAATAAAATGAAATACAAATGTAAGTTAAAACAGGTGAGTTAATTTAAATAAATTATTTTAACTAATTAATCCACATAACTAAGTCAAATAAAAAATGATGATACTAACAAACTGGAAGTTCTGGTAAATACTGGTCTGGGTCATTGATTCTTAGGTGATAAAACTCCAGTTGTGTTTGTGTGTGTGCGTGCGCGCTCAGGTGCATATTTTAATCTCTCAGGATCAGATATAAAGATTAAATGGGATTATGTTGATGAAAATGCTCTATAAATTGCCAATGCTGTACCAACAAAGAAAAAGAAATGGTCTGCCTAAGTCGCTTTTATTTTAATATAAAAGATATCCTAACTAGGCTATGACAGATAAGTGACTCTCAGGTGGAGCAGGAGTTAATTAACCGGTTACCCAGCTTCCTTCCTCTGGGGTTTCAACTTCTCTGATGGTTTCTTCCTCCGACAAACATTATGAATGCCTACCATTAGTTGGTAGGTCCTTATTCTTGATCCTCAAGAGGTGCCCAGCTGTCCTCCTCCTCCTCTCCCTCTTCTCCCAAACCAAGGTGCTCACTGTAACAACGTCCTTCCTGATTGGCATGGGGCACCCCCTAGCCCGTTCCTGGTTGTACTTGGCACTGGTGAAATGAATGGGCATTTTTGAGGCTTTCCCAAGTATTAAGGGAGAACTCCCCTCACACAATAGTACAGTCAACCTTCTTTTTTTTAAAAAAAATCTTTATTGTTGAAAGTATTACCTATGTCCCCTTTTTCCTCCCAGTGACCCCTTATAGACCCCCCCACCCCCACCCCGCCACACACACACACCAGGCCTCCACCACTCTGTCTGTGTCCGTGGATCAGGCATACAAGTTCTCTGGTCGATCTCTTCCCACCCACCCCGCCTTTCCTCTCAGATTCATATGGTCAACCCTTTTGAACTACAGATTGGAAGACAGGGAAAAAAACCCAACAAACCAAACCCCTCTCATTACCATCCTATTTCATTTCCTAAACTCCTTTCCCTTACACCCCTTTTTCTTTCCAAGGAAGCGTGTCTCTCCCACCTCTCAAGACAACAATCAGTGACATTCAAGCGCTCAGTGGCATTTCAGTCCCATGCCCAGAAGAACAAAGCAGCCTCTATATTCTAAGTCCTCATCCCCATAGAAACCCGGAGCACCCTCTTTCCTGGGATCCCACACGGCCACGGGCGGCTTGTTTTCAGCCAAGGGGTGGTAGCGTTGTTTTCACTGTTGCTATTACTATTCTGACGTCATTCGGCTAATTAATAAATCTAGGAACACTTGGTGGTGGTATCTAAACGTTTTGCTAAGTTCTCTATACTGTAGCTATCAGCCACAGTTAAGGACATGGGGAAAAAAACACACCAAGCAGGTCAGGGCCCAGGTCTCCCTGCCTCCCGGGTGCAGTGCTCGCCCAGGGTTTTGTTTCATCTCCTGCAATTCCAGGGGGTAAGCGAGGCAGATACTACGACTCCTTGCGCCGAAGGTAGAAGGGACGGCTGGCTTAGCTGACGACAGGGCCTCAACTGACACCTGTCCTGACGGAACTAAGTGACTCTCTCTGTTCATTCCAAATTCTTAATGGCTTTACCCCGTTAGGCCAGTGCGAAGCGCCGGCCGACCCCAGGAACTGACTTCCGGGTGGGGGGAGGGGCGGTTGGCCCTTGCGGGTGTGCGCTTCCCTCCCACCGAGCCCGGGTTGCTTTGTGCTTTAACTCCGCCCAGTTGTGGTGTTTTGGGGGTAGCTCGCTTGCAGGGGTCCGCTTGAAAGTTTTCTTGGCTAGTTTCGCGGATTCACCCAGCTACCGAGCACACGACGGACACGGAAAAGGAAAATAATAAAACGCAAAGCACGTGGCCTTCCGGATCTCACTTTTCTTGGCCCCTCTCCCGACCCGTAGCCGCGCCTTGTTACGACTGCGTGGGCGACTCGTCTATAAAAGCCGGGCTCGGCGCGTCCCGTCGCCACAGTGGCTTCCTGTTGTCTTTCTGTCCGTGCGGAGTTGTAGTCTCGCCAGGAATCCCTGTGGCCGTGAAGATGGCGTCTACCAGCCGGTTAGTATGACCGCCCGATCCCGGCTAGTCGAGGGCTGGCGGGGACCCCGTGCCCGGCGGCCGCGGGGCTGCCGCGCCGGGTAGGGCGCCCAGGAGATGCGGGCGGCGGCTGCGGCCGCACCGGCCGCCCGACCGGACAAAGGCGCTTCCCGGCGGCGGGCTGTCAGGGGCGTCGCTGGGGCTGCCGAGCGGCCGGCGTTCCCGCCCCAGGGTCTGAGATCGCCATCTCACCCGGGCTCCACCCTGTGGGGGCCCCTGGGTCCGCAGCCCCTAGCCTCTTGCCTTCTGCTGAGATTGCAAACGGCTGTTTTCCTTTCTTTATTGTTCCTTTTTTCCCTACGCTTGTTTTCCACCTACGGCTCGGGCGGCCCGAGGCCCGTGAGTCGTCCCTTCCAAAGAGCGGGAGAGGGCTAGTGCAGGTCCCCATCCAGCTGACAGCTGGAAAGTTAGGGACGTCGGTATTGGTGAGCCCGATGGAGTCTGATCGCCATCCCAGAGGCCCTCTGAATGGAGGTTAAGGCATTGCTGAAGATCCGATCAGTTCCCTTCTTAAGAGGCTTCTTTACAAATATCTTCTGTATTTTCCTGAAGAAAATCTTGCCTGCAGAAAATTATTTACAAATGCTGGGAAGTTACTCTAATGCAGCGGTTCTCAACCTGTGGGTCGCGACCCTTTCACAGGGGTCGCCTACGACTATCGGAAAACACATATATAATTACATATTGTGTTTGTGATTAATCACTATGCTTTAATTATGTTCAATTTGTAACGATGAAATTGGGGGTCACCACAACATGAGGAACTGTATTAAAGGGTCGCGGCATTAGGAAGGTTGAGAACCACTGCGTAGTGTATTTTAAAAATGCAAAATATTGTACTCACATGGACAGGAAAAGCATGTAGTGCCCGTAGAGACAGCCTTTAATCCTGTGACCTGAAAAAGGCTTGCAGACCTTAATTATATCTCTCCTTACCACTATGAGGTAGATACTCGTATTTTTGCATGAGTGTAAATTGAGTCATGCCAATGCTGGCTTTTCCAAGTTGAGGGTTAGAACAGGCTGTAGTAAGGCATATATCTCTTTCTTATTCTCACACAGTTGGGTTTTAGTTAATTCATAATGTATTAACAGTAATTAAGTTCCTATAATTTCTGGAAGGCAACTCTGGCATAAATTTTTGAACCTGTTGTAATCTGTGGAATTGAGTTCCCAATGAAAGCCATTATCATAAGTAGTAAGCTAGAGAAGTCCGGGCCCTTTTTGGTAAACTGCCAAAACTTACTATTTTATGTTACTGTATTTTTTTAAAAATATGGGGAACAGTGAGGCAGCTTTAGCTAATGGCCTGTTTGGCAATAATTCTTAAAGTCAATGACACTCTTGTTTACTGATTCTAATTCTATGATTGAGTGCTCAATCATTCTATCTGGGCGTGGCTCTGTCAGGGAAGGCTTACTTGTAAGTAAATGGGAAACTTCAGCTTCCCAAAGACACCTAAATACAGCGTATGGTCTCTCATGGCAGTAGATCTGAAAGGTGCATGTGGGCATATTTGGGCACAGCTTTTACATATAAGAACAGGAAGATGTATTTGTATGAAATGTTACAGTATCAGTCTAGTAAATTCACTTGATAAATTTCTTACCCAAAAAGTACACTATACTTTGTATGCCTTGTTAAAAAAAAAGTTCGAAATAAATTTTTTCTGAACATGTCCAGCTCTATGTGTTAATGCATTGTTCAGCTTTTTGAGTTTTTCTTCCAGTGAGAACAAAGGTAAATGTTAGTATTTCTACCTTTTCACTGTTTTTAACTTGAGGAAGATACACAGTTAATAGGCTCTGAAACTGGCTGGTGTTTTCACAGAAAAGAGCACAAGTGTTCTGAGTTCAAATTTAAGCTCCACCACTTATTCTGTGATTTCGGGCAAATCATTCTCTGGGCATAATCTTTAAAGTGGAGATAATGCCCATCTTCAGGGTGGCTTTGAAGATTAATAATTATGTATAGCACTAGACCCACAGTAGGCACCCAGTAAGTTATAGCTATAAAATGAATTTGGGATTATCTGGCTTCTTAGGTAGTCACAATTGCTTTAGTGTTAGGGGTGATTGTTTACCACATTCCTTTCCTATTGTTTTTCCCCTTACTTCCCCTACAACCCCACTCTTGTAGTTTCTCCTTTGTATTACTCTTCAGGAAATTTGATTAAAAGTTGACTTACATGATTTCATTTTATTTTGGATAGATAACACATTACACATATTAAAAAGGCAAGAAAAGTGAAAAGTAGTCTGCCTTCTTCCCCAGCTTCCAGCCATCTAATTCTTCCCCAAAGCATTCATTGTAACCAGTTTCGTGCTTTCCCAGTGAGTCTCTGCTTTAGCAAATATATGCATACTAGAGGACCGGTGCACGAATTTGTGCACAGGTGGGGTCTGGCTGGCTCGCCCGATCGAGCTGGGCTGGGTTAGCCTCGGGGGGGGGGGGGGGGGGGGGGGGGAGCCCGGATGGTTAGTGGGCCAGCCCCGCTCCCTGGTCAAACTCCAGTCGAACTCCTGGTCAAGGAGACAATTTGCATATTACCCTTTTATTATATAGGATTATATAGGATAGTTCTAAGCCCTCCCACCACCCCCTGAAAAAGGAGTCTAATGTAAACACTGTGCCTTGCTTTTTACCTTTTTTATGAAGTTGGTGCACATGTTTTAAGTGCACAGGTCAATTAATAAGTGAGCATTTACGCAAAGCTACAACCCAGGTCAAGAAATCAAATACCACTAGCACCCTGGAAGCCTCCGTTGTGCCCATAGTCTTTACCACATCCTGATTTCTGACACCATAGATCTGTTTTGCCCACTTTAAGGTTTATATAAATGGCAAAAATATGTGTTCATGAGTAGTATTTTATATCAGCATTTTGATATTCATGTTATTGCATATAACTGTAGTTCATACTTTTCTCAATTTTGTATAAAATTCATACCTTTTTATAGTAAGCATATCTTTGTGATTTTTTATATCATATATATATAGATATATAAATAGATACACATACTACATGATACTGTTTCCCATCAGTCCTTTGTGTGATGTGTGCCACCTGACTGTCCACATTATGCATTTGTAATTACTGTTACTCTGCTAACGTTTTCCTTTATTTTAAAATAATTTTCCATAACTTGCTTTTTTAATATTTTATTTGTAATAATTTATGAAAATATTTTTCTATAGGAATTTCTGGAATAAGCATGAATGTAAAGCGAACCCCACCTCCCATTTTTTTCAATGAAAAGATCAACAGGTGTTCTGGTTACCTTGACTATATAAATTTTGGGAATGTGGATTATATTACCAATTTTCCAGTGGGAATTGCCTTCTATGTTGAGAGCTAACATTCTAAACTGTATTATGTGAGAACTTTATCCAAAACCATGAATACCTCTTTTACATGGGTGATACCATCTTTTGGATGTATATTTGTGTTGGCTATAACATAACCTTTTATTAGATTACTTCAAGTGAAATTTTTTCATAAACATTGGCTTTATTCCACATAATACAGAAAACATTCTCAGAATAACAATACCTGTACTACCTCTGACATGAGTACTTAACAATGTTAATAGTTCTTATATAGGCTCTCATTAAGTTCTGTGTGTAAAGTTGTCTCATCACAAATTTTTACATTGATGTCTTTCCTATCATATTGGAAGTGAAAAACTCAGTCTCCAGTAAACTCAAAGGAAAGAGCTCATGGAAATGATATTCCTTGAATTCTTGCATGTTATTAACAGTTTATGGTCTTTTCATTGAAAGCCAGCTTTGCTGCATGTAAAATGTCTGCATCGTGATTGGTTCTTTTTTTAAAATATGTATTTTTAATGATTTCAGAGAGGAGGGGACAGGAAGAGAGTTAGAAACATCAATGAGAGAATCATTGGTTGGTTCATAGGTCAGTGCTCAACCACTGAGCCATGCTGGCTGGGTGGTTCTTTTTCTTTTATATCCTTATTGTAGTTCAGCATTTTTTTTTATGGCATAAGGTTTTCCTGTCTCAAGTGAACTTTTAAAGACAACTTATTTTTAGTGATAACAAACATTTGTGAGTATGAGGTCATATCCCCAGAAATAATTACAAAATCTATGTTAAATGTCTTTGTTGCTTTTTAAAACTGATTTGTCTGGTCATTTAAAGCTGATGTGTCTTCCCCAAACTGCTTCATTATAAAATAATTGAACAAATTATTAATATCACAAATAGATTAAAAAGTAGCTTTAAAACTATTTTTTGATTGCCAACAAAATCAATTCTGGACTAAATGAAATCATTACGTCTTAAGTAAAGTAGAGCCACATCTACTGCCCTCATTTATATTACTACTGAAGGCCAGTGCACGAATTCGTGCACCAGTGGGGTCCCTTGGCCTGGCCTGCGGGATCGGGCCGAAACCGACTCTCCAACATCCCCTGAGGGGTCCTGGATTGCGAGAGAGTGCAGGCCAGCCTGAGGGACCCCACCAGTGCACGATCGGGACCGGGGAGGGACTGTGGGAGGGCTCTAGGGCATGTCTGGCCCATCTCACTCAGTCCCAATAGGGCAGACCCCAGCAGCAAGCTAATGTACCAGTTGGAGCAGTGCACGTCATAGCGACTGGTCGACTCTCTGCCCCCTGGTGGTCAGTGCACATCATAGCCAGTGGTTGAATGGCCTTAGCATATCATTAACATATTACACTTGGATTGGTTGAACGGTTGACCAGACACTTAGCATGTTAGGCTTTTATTATATAGGATAGATTAAGTTTAGTATACTGTTCTAAATCTACCACCATGGTAACTAGCAAGCAGAAAAAATTTATTCTCTGACCAGAGAAATAAATGGCAGGGGGCACAAACTGCATGGTTATCTGTAACTGTCACAGGTTATTATGGTAGCTAGTCATTTCAGTGCTAATCAAGATTTTTTAAAAACTTAATTGCCTACATGTTAAGAGAATAAAACACTTGTTTTCTATTTAAAGTTTTTAATGCTTTTTATGTCTGCAAACCAGTAACTTCGTATAAAAAATAATTCCAATGGAATCTACCTATTAATAACTGGCTAGAATTTAAAGTAATTTAATTGGGGTGTTTACTTCAGAAATTTAGTTTAGCCGGAACCGGTTTGGCTCAGTGGATGGAGCGTCGGCCTGCGGACTGAAAGGTCCCCAGTTCGATTCCGGTCAAGGGCATGCACCTGGGTTGCGGGCACATCCCCAGTGGGAGGTGTGCAGGAGGCAGCT
This sequence comes from Myotis lucifugus, assembly GCF_000147115.1. Classification (NCBI taxonomy): domain Eukaryota; kingdom Metazoa; phylum Chordata; class Mammalia; order Chiroptera; family Vespertilionidae; genus Myotis; species Myotis lucifugus. Next base: position 793,668 of record NW_005871174.1, read on the forward strand.
GATCGATATTTCTCTCTCATCGATGTTTCTAACTCTCTATCTCTCTCCCTTCCTCTCTGTAAAAAATCAATAAAATATATTTAAAAAAAAAAAAATTTAGTTTAAATATGTTATAAATATATATTAGAAAAATGTTGCCCTGACTGGCTTGGCTCAGTGGATAGTGCGTCGGCCTGCGGACTGAAGGGTCCCAGGTTCAATTCTGGTCAAGGGTAAAAAAAAGAAAAATGTTAAAAATCCTTCCTCCTCCAACCCCCAGAAGACTACTTTGTTACATGTTGGTTGGGAGGATTGGTGTTTCTCACATATGGTTCACACATTGATGTTTCTCTCTCCCTTTATGTCATAGGGTAAGAATTTTTAAAAAAGAAACAAAAAAACTTTTTTTTTTCCCCATTTCATTTAGTTTGGATGCTCTCCCAAGAGTCACATGTCCAAACCATCCAGATTCGATTTTAGTGGAGGACTACAGAGCTGGTGATATGATCTGTCCTGAATGTGGCCTGGTTGTAGGTAAGCAGTTATTATGGTTTTAACTAATATCACTATTTTGGATACTTTGTCTTTTTTGTGTTTTCCAAACTGTCTTTTAGTGAATACATTTTGACTGTTTAAGTAATTCATATTTAATTCATAATTATCATGAAACACTCAAAAAGAATTAGAAAAAAAACACACAAGTAAGTAAAATCATTCAGAGATATCATATTTTATTGTCAGTTCAAAGGCATATGTTTTATTTTTATTTTTTTGCAGAATTTAGAAAGGTTTTAATTGGGAATATAAGGAATGTCTTGCTAAGCATGTGGACAATATTTGTCCTGATTTTTTTTATTTTGCAGTACTATTTTTCTGTCTCCCAAATTACAATCAGGTCTGTATTGCTTTAGTTTTTGTAGTTTCATGCAGAATACAAAAGATAGGGGAAAATATCTAGATATTTATCAAGATAAAAAAATGATAACTTTATTCATAGTTCTTTTTATTTGGATATGATAACGTGCTCCTCACCAGGCATCCATACATTAGTGAAGCCAACATATTACTGTGAAGCCTTGACAAATATCAGAAAACGAATATGAATACAAATGTAAATAAAATATTTGAAACTATGTGGGGAAGTATACCACTGGCAATTAGAGAATCGGGATGGTGGGTAAGTGAGAGAGAAACTCCAGTGTGCAAGTTACTGCCCTTGCCTATGGGAATGAAAATAGAATTGAAGGGATTATTGTCAGAAAATTAAATGAGTTATCATGTATAAAGTAAGTAAAACAGTGCCCGCCATATAGAAAGCTCTTTATATGTAACTACCATGTTGCCTGAGAACTGGGTTATTTTGGAGGAGTTCCTCTCTGCTGCTAAACTCAAGAACCCACATACCAGTCCCCCCCCCCTTTTTTAAATAATTTTTTATTATATATGTCCCTTTTTCTCCCCATAGACCCTCTTCAGCCCCCCCTGGACCTTCAGCACCCTATTGTCAGTGTCCATGAGTTATGCACATATGCATATAAGTTCTTTGGTTGGTTACCTCCCACCCACCCACCCTCCCCTGCCTTCCCTCTGAGATTCCACACTCTGTTCCATGCTTCCATGTCTCTGGATCCACTCCGTTCATCAGTTTATTTTGTTACTTAGATTCCACATATGAGTGTGATCATGTGATACTTGTCTTTCTCTGACTGACTTACCTCAATTAGCATGATATTCTCCAGGTCCCTCCATGCTGTCTCAAAGGGTAAGAGATTCTTCTTTTTGCATAGAATTCCATGATATAAATGGTACCATAGCTTTTTTATCCACTCATCTACTGATGGGCACTTGGGCTGTTTCCAGATCCTAGCTATTGTAAATTGTGCTGCTATGAACATAGGGATGCATGCATTCTTTCTGATTGGTGCTTCGGGGTTTTTAAGATATATTCCTAGAAGTAGGATCACTGGGTCAAATGGCAGTTCCATATTTAATTTTTTGAGGAAACTCCATACTGTTTTCCATAATGGTTGCACAGGTTTGCATTCCCAACAGCAGTGCACGAGGGTTCCCTTTTCTCCACATCTTCGCCAGCACTTGTTTGTTGATTTGTTGATGGTAGCCATTCTGACAGGTGTGAGATGGTACCTCATTGTCATTTTGATTTGCATCTCTCTGATGATTAGTGACTTCAAGCATTTTTTCATATGTCTCTTGGCCATCTGTATGTCCTCTTTGGAGAAGTGTCTACTAGTATTTAGGTCCTTTGCCCATTTTTGATTGGATTGTTTGTCTTCCTTTTGTCAGTTGTATGAGTTCCTTATATATTTTGGATACTAACCCTTTATCAGATGTATCATTGCCAAATATGTTCTCCCCTACAGTGGGCTGCCTATTCGTTATGTTGATGGTTTCTTTTGCTGTGTAGAGCTTTTTAGTTTGATGTAGTCCCATTTGTTTATTTTCTCCTTAGTTTCCTTTGGCTTAGGAGATGTATCAGTAAACATATTGCTACAAGACCTGTCTGAGATTTTGCTGCCTATGGTTTCTTCTAGAATTTTTATGGTTCCACGTCTTATATTTAAGTCCTTTATCCATTTTGAGTTTATTATTGTGTATGGTGTAAGTTGGTGATCTAGTTTCATTTTTTTTGCATGTATCCAATTTTCCCAACACCATTTATTGAAGAGACTATCTTGATTCCATTGTATGCTCTTGCCTCCTTTGTCAAATATTAATTGAGCATAATGGCCTGGGTTGAGTTCTGGGTTCTCTGTTCTGTTCCATTGATCTATATGCCTGTTCTTGTGTCAGTACCAGGCTGTTATGATTATGGTGGCTTTGTAGTATAACTTGAAATCTGGTATTGTGATTCCTCCAACTTTGTTTTTCTTTTTTAGAATTGCTGCAGCTACTCGGGGTCTTTTTTGATTCCATATAAATTTTTGGAGTATTTGATCTAACTCTGAAATATGTTGTTAGTATTTTAATAGGGATTGCATAGAATCTGTAGATTGCTTTGGGTAGTATGGACACTTTAATGATGTTGATTCTACCAATCCAAGAACAAGGTACAATCTTCCACTTTTTTGTATCTTTTTCTATCTCTTTTTTCAACATCCTGAAGTTTTCCCAGATGCATATGTTTTATAATGTTGGATAGGAGGGAACATCAATTTGAGAGTTAATAATAAAAAAAAAGGCCCCCAGTTTCCTGAGTTCTTAGTCTTAAATATTTGATGGGGCATTGAGGATGGCAGGATTACACCCATGTAATATAACTTTTGTGGCTTTTAAATGTCATTTATTTCGGAGCATAAAAGTGTATCTGTGTTGAATCTTATCCAAGGCAAAAAAGATTTGTTGTAATTTTCATTTCCTATGGAATGATTTATTTATGTTTTTCTGGTGTAAAATAGTCATTGCTAAAAATATTTCTTAAAATTTCACTTTTATTTCTTTGCTCACTAATCTAGAAATGCTCCAAAACTTTAGAATAGAAATGATCTACTTAAAAATTATTCTGCCGAGCCAATGTGGCTTGGTTGGTTGAGTGTTGTTCCATGCACCAGGAGGTTGCGAGTTTGATTTCAGGTCAGGATACATGCCCGGGTTGGGAGCTCAATCCTCAGTAGGGGGAAAGCAGGAGGCAGCTGATTGATGTTTCTCTCTCATCCATGCTTCTATCTCTCCTTCTCCCTTTCTCTCTCTGAAATCAATAAAAACATTTAAATATATAAAAGACTAATATGCATATTGTCCCTGGGGGAGTTCAACCCTAAGACTGATCACTCACTGTGACGTGCGCTAACCATCAGGGGGCGGCCTGGAATGAAGGACGTCCCCGGCCGGCAGCCGGCAGCCAGGGAAGGGCGGCCCCGGCCGGCAACTGGAAGGCCCCGATTGGCCCTGATCGCCGGTCAGGCCTAGGGACCCTACCCGTGCATGAATTTCATGCCCCGGGCCTCTAGTATTTTTATAAAAAGTATTCTGGTGGTAGTGTTGCAGCCATGCCTTAGTAGTTTGAAAATGCTAGGATTGTGGGAAGTATAACAGATACATTGATGTTGATGTACTGTGGATGTGTTTACTGGAGGACATCTGTAATATTCATTTAAGTAGTTGCTTTCCTCAGATCTCCAGTGGGAATTTTAAATCATACAGAGCTGCTAATAAGAATTGAAATCCATTTGCATTATATTATGCTCAGTAAGAAATATTTTTAACAGCTAGTTCACTTTACAGTAGACATTGTTCTAAATGATTTACATATTCACTCAGTTTAACCTCAGAGAAATATGTGAGGTGAGTGCTCACATTATCTTCATTTTGGAGGTTAGGAAACTGAAGTTTAGGTAATCTGGCAGTCTTGCTCCTCTGTCTGCATGGGAGCCAAATTTCTATCCTACATAATAAAATGAGTTCAATTGGAGATTGGCACACTATGACCCACTGCCTGTTTTCACATGGCCTGTATGCTAAGAATGGCTTTTACATTTTTTAAACGGTTGAAAAAAATCAAGAGAATAATATTTTGGGGCACATGAAAATAATAAAATTCTTATTTTAGTGTCCATAAGTAAAGTTTTATTGGAGCACAGCCATAATCATTTGTTTACATATTGACTATTGCTCCTTTCTTAATACAACAGCAGAATTTAGTAGTTGCAACAGAAACCATATATGTTGCTCTCATCACTTTGTACTGCTGCTCAGTGCACTACAAATCCCAGTTGATAGTTAAAATCCCACAGCATTTTTAAGTAACAAGCATACCTCCATACTGCAACATTTTATTTATTTGTTTTGTTATCATTGCATACTCATTATGTCAAAACAAACAAAAAACAATGAACTTGAATGTCATGCTTTTAAGGCCCAGTGTAGTATGAGTTATTTTGTTATTGAATTAGATGGTGAAGCATTGTGTTTATTATGCTATGATATTTTAGCTGTGCTAAAAGAATGCAATAAACATTTAGATTACCAGACAAAACACTGTCACAGTACTCCCAACTGAGGAACACAATGGTCAGAAGATTTAGAAAATGTAAAGTGGAATACCTCATCACAGCAGAATTTCACAAAAATAAAAGAATGAAAATAAGGCTGCAGCTAAAGTTTCTGAGTGGCTCATTTGTAGGCCAAGCAGGGAAAGCCGTTTACCAATGCTGAGTTAATTAATTTATGTGTGATTGCAACAGCTGAAGAAATGTGTCCAGAGAAAAACTTATTAAGACTGTTAGCCTTTCAGTAAGAACAGTTGTTTGAAGAGTTGAGGACATCAATACTCAAAATATAAGGCAAATTATTTCAACTATTTTTCCTAGACTCTTGATGACTAGACAGATGTTACTGATGTTGAGTTGTTTATTCAAGGAGTCAGTGCAGAGTTTGCAGAGTTTGAAACTGCATGAAACATCCATAGGAGAAAATACTTTCAAAGATGTTGCAAGAGTATTGATTCAGTACAATGTGAAGTGGAATATGTTAAAAAGTATTATAACTTATTAGTGGCCTGGTGCACAAAATTCGTGCACATTAAAAGGGAATTAGAGGAAATATTTTAATAATTGCTATTTGCCCTCTCTCTATAATAGAAGTGTCAGAGATGAAAGAAAATTAGTAAAATGTGTATGAAAATCTTCCTCTTGTCAGAGTCTGGGGTGCACCGAGGGACCTAGAGTCAAGTCCCCGCCCACCACCCGCACGCGCTTCGAAAATGCAGGAGACCCAGACCTGGCCGGCCCCACCCACACTGGGTGAGCCAGCCCCAACCCCGTCAAGCCCTGCTGGGTGGAGGGCACGGCCTGAAGTCCCTCACCCCAGCCAGGCGCCATGCAGCCTTGGGTCCCTGCTATTCAGTCGTGACGTTATGGCATCCTGGCTAATTTGCATATTCCTGTATTATATAGATAGATCGTGGTGAAAAAATGTGTGGAGCAGAAGACTTATTTGCAAAGTGTAAAAATGTAAGATTTTTAAAAACCTATAGTCATTCATTGTATTTTTCATCACCAGATACATTGTGGAAAAGGTTTGAATCTGTCATGTACTATTACTGATCCAATAGTGTCAGTAGTGGACTTCATTCAATCTCATGGACAGTTCTACCACACAGTAATTTGTTTGCTTAGTAGTGGAAAAGTTACCTTGTAATTTTTGTAGCTTAGGGGCAAGATTGAAATTTCTCTGAACCAGTACTGCCTTCAATAACTATTAAACACTGAATGGCTTTGGTAATTAACTATTGCTGTAGACTTGCTAATATTTCCAAATGAATTCAACCTAGAGTCACAAGGCAAAACAGTGCCTATATGTTAAACACTGTGATAAAGTGAATTTGACAGCAACTAATGTCTGAATCACAAGTAATGTTAAATTGCTTTATGTAGTATTTTTTATACTTTCATTGATGTCAGAAGTTAAAATAAGAACTAAGATCTTCATTCCCAAACAGATCTGCAGCAGATATACAGGGTGTTCCCAAAAAAATGTATGCACTCATGACAGCTGATAGCTCAATTTTTAAAATGAAATGTTTTTTAATAAACATTGCCTTTAATTATTCAAAGTGTGTGCATATATTTTTTGGGGTCACCCTATATTGCCAGACTCAAACTATATTTTCATTAGTGTTTTTCAGACCTGGATACAAAAGCAAAGGAAATTTTCATCTTATAAAATCTGTTTAATTGTGCAATTTAGGAGCTTCCACCAAACCTTCAGTTGGAAGTGATTAATGTACACTGTAGTGACATGATAAAAAGCAAGTATCAGAATGTAATAAAATTCTATAAATGCCTTGCAAGCAATGAATATGCTCAATTAAAATCATATGCTTGTGGCCTAGCTGCTTTGTCTCAGTGGATAGAGCGTCGGCCTGTGGACTGAAGCAGTGGTCGCCAACCTTTTGAACCAGCTAGATACCACCAGTTGGCGACTGCTGCTCCAAAGGTTTCCTTAAACCAGCGGTCGCCAACCTTTCGGACCTCACGGACCACCGGTTGGCGATCGCTGGACTGAAGGATCACAGGTTCAATTCATGTCAAGGGCACATGCCTGGGTTGTGGGCTCTATCACCAGTGAGGGGATGTGCAGGATTCTCTCTTCTCATTGATGTTTCTCTTTCTCCCTCTCCCTTCCTCTCTGAAATCAATAAAAATATACTTAAAAAATCATATGCTTGTGGATTAATTTCAGTATTTGGCAATATTTGTGTGAAAAAGACTTTTAAAAAGTGAAATACATAAAATCTTGTTGACACAGCATTGACAGATGAACATTTGCAGTCAATGTTGATAGGGAACACTTAGTTTGAATTCCAGTTATGTGAAATGTTATCCCCCCAGAAAGAGAATTCCATTCTTCTATTTTGCTGATACGCCAAGCAAATTATTTTGAAAATACCTTAATTAAACATGACGCTTCATGAGTCTAAATTGTAAAAATACATATACATACATATGTATGTACACAAGTTATCTATAATAATAAGCATAATATGCTAATTAGACTGGACAGCTGAACGTCCTTCCGGACAAAGCCGCGGTGGCTGCGAGGGCTGAGGGCAGGCAGCCATAGTGGCCAGCAGCAGCGGCAACAGGGTGATGGGATGGCACCTTCCCTGATCGGCCCGGTCACCTCCTGCAGAAGGAGGCCAGACTGCAACTTAGGCCCGCCCCACAGGGAGCGGGTTTAAGCCGTCAGTAGGACATCCCCTCCCTGACTGTGAGAAGGGGGCAGGCTGGGCTGAGCGACTCCCCCCCACACCCAGTGTACGAATTTTTGTGCACCGGGCCTCTAGTCTATAATAATAAAAGGGTAATATACCAATTACACCGGACGTCCTTCCAGACAAGCCGGGGCCAGAGGGAAGCCGCCCAGGTCCCGGGTGCCTAGCAGCAGGGCTGAAGTGAAAGCTGGTGCCAGTAGCCGGGGGAAGGAAGGCCTACTCTTGCATGAATTTTCGTGCATTGGGCCTCTACTATTGATAATAAATTTAGATTGTAGTATATAATTAGATTTGCATTATCTTGCTGGTTTAAAGGCATGTGCTCTTTATTCCCAGCTCAATTCAAGCCTTTTTTTCTTATACTATGGAGACAGGGGAGAAATTAAGCTGAGCAAGTCTTCTCCAATCCACTTAAAATTAGTGACTTTTTCTTATTTGAGATACTGATGTCCATAGGAATTTAAATCCAGACATATAATATCATCATTGGTTTCTTATTAAATGATCTTGGTATAATGGATTGATTGTACTTGCCATAAAAGTTTTTCATTTTCTGACTTTTTAGATTATATCAGATTTATTGAATAATCAACAGACAAGTTTAGAAACTGAAACTCCTAGAATTATTTTTAAACAACTCTGTAATTAATGTTTAACTTGTGCTTGAAACTTATGACAGCTTCTAACTCTTATTTCAAACTCAAGACTAGATACCACTCAGTTGTCATTTTCAAAGCCATATGGTTTGGAAAGTAGAGTTCATTACTATCACTTTTTAAAATGAAATAATTCATAATATAAAAATTATATTTATCTTTTATGGTATATACTACCTCTTCTCTAGTCTTTAATAACACTTTTCTCACTCTTCTTCAAACCTGCATTCATTGGCTCCTTGAAGCCCACCATTCAGTTACAAAACCAGTGTCACATGTTTTTAGGATTTTCTTAAAGCAATATCATACTTTCAGGAAACGATTTCTGTTTCAATTACATGACAAACTCAGAACTTTGTGGCTTATAGCAACCATTTTATTTTGCTCATGATTTCACAGGAAGGACTCATCTGGGCCATTGTTTCCACATGGCACAGGCTAAATGTGGAGGATCCACTTCCATGATGGCTTCTTCACCTGCATTTCTTGGCCTCCCTACATGGCTCTGTCATTGTCTAGGGCTTCTCTGTAGTTGTGTCAGTGTAGTCATATTTCATATGTGGTGGTTGGTTTCTAAGACTAATATCCCAAGAGCAAGTGTTTTGTACTTGGATAGTTAGGGCTATGGGTAGACTATGATCACTTCTGTATTGTATTAATCAAAGTAGTCTTAGGTCCCACCTAGATTGGAAGGGGTGGAGAAATAGGCTTCATATCATTGTGAGAGGGACAAGGTCATGTTGCAGAAGAGCATGTGAATGGGAGATACTACTGCTGTCTTTGGAAAGTACTACACATTTAATGTCTTGTTTCCCTTCTATCCCAGTATTTAAATGGCTGCGTAGTATTTAGTCTATCCTGTAACTTAGGCCATTTACAACTTTTGTTGCTATTTTTTAATACTATTTAACATGTAAACATTGTTTGGCTTTCCTCTTATTTGAATTATAGGATTTTAATTTTAAACATATGAAGTGTTATGATTTGTGATTGGCTGTCTCACCTTATCAGTAATCCTTAAGATATTGGTAGTGACCTCTAAAATGGGGCCAATTTTTTTAAAGCAAAGCTTTGTCATTGGCTCTAATAGCACTTTTTGTTTTATGTTTTTCCCCCCCAAATCCTAACAGTTTAATTGTGTAACATTAAAAGATGAGCACTAGGTGGCAGTATAATCATATTTAAATCATCGATTTGTGTATAAATTTTACTTTGTACATTGTTTATATTGGCAAAGTATTTAGTGACCTGTTGTAATAGCTGTTAAAGCATGAAGTTGGTTATCATGACTTTTATAAGTAGGATTTCACAATAAGAGGTTGTTTAGAACTACTGGTGTCATTTCTAGTTAAAGCCACTTTTGTGAAACCATTTGAAATTGTTTTTAAAAGCAATTAAGGGAAATACCGTAGCTAGTTTAGGTAGTAGACTTGAAAGAGAAAATGGGTCAATTTGATCTCTTCCTCCTAGGCTCATTCTGGGTGTTGTTTATACCAGTGAATCTACTACTTGAATATATGAATATTCATTAAGAATCAGCTAAGACTAATCATGTCAAGTCTTTCCTGTCAGATTGTTGATATATACCTTTTGTAAATAGCTTTTTTTGAGAAGAAAATAAAATCTGCTGGAAACTGAACCCTAAAAAAAAAATCAGCTGGAAAATATGTTTTAAAGGATTCCAGGTTCCACTTTAAGGTCACACATCATATTAAGAAACACAAATCTATACTATTAACTTTACAGTTTACCAGTCCTTAAGATGTTCTGTATTTTTAGATTTTTTAATCTTTGTTTTCTATGTCTCCAGACCTAGACTACAAATTCCTCTAGAGTATATAGTTTAGATATATAACTAGCAGTCAATGGCCCTGGAGTCTAGGCTTGGCTCTATAGGTAAAAGTTATATAACTACTAGAGGCCCGGTGCACGGGATTAGTGCACTGGTGGGGGGTGTGACCTGAGGGGATCAGCTTGCTTTGGGAGTGCTGCTCATCTCAGTCAGCTGAGCAGCTGTGGACCCACCCTCTAAGCGGCTGCTCCTGCTGTGGGAACACACCACCGGGGGGCAGCTCCTGCGTTGAGCGTCTGCCCCCTGGTGGTCAGTGCACGTCATAGTGACTGGTCGACTGGTTGTTTTGGTCATTCCGACATTCGGTCACTGGGCTTTTATATATATAGAAGACTAGTGGCCCGGTGTCGTGCATTGGCGGGGGGCGGGGTGTGTCCCTCAGCCCGGCCTGTACCCTCTCCAATCTAGGACCCCTTGGGGGGTGTCCTAAACTGGCAGTTGGACATCCCTCTCGCAATCTGGGACCCTGGCTCCTAACTGCTCACCTGCCTGCCGGCTTGATTGCCCCTAACCACTCTGCCTGCCAGCTTGATCGCCCCCAACTGTCCCCACTTCCGGTCTGATGACCCCTAACTGCCCCCCTGCCAACCTGCTTGCTCCCAACTGCCAGCCTGCTAGCCCCGACCTGCTCCCCCACCGGCCTGCTCGCCCCTAACCACCTCTGCCTCGGCCCTGCCGCCATGACTTTGTCTGGAAGGACATCTGGTCTCCTGGAAGGTCTCCCAGTCTAATTAGCATATTACCCTTTTATTAGTATAGATAGTCTAGTCAAGTTATATAATTTCTCAAAGTTTAACTTTATTTTATATAAATGTAAAATAAGCCCCCTTCACCCCCTGGGGGGGGAAGGGCAGGTACAATATATCTCAGAATTGTTAGGAATTATTAAGAATTAAATGAGATAATGTATAAACTATACAGCATAAATTTAGTATGAAATTTCAGTGATACATATTTTGGAAATTCAAGTTATTTCTTTTTGTTAACCTTTTATAAAGAGAGGGTAATTCTAAGTCTGAGGTGCCATTCTTATAACAAGGCAGTTACAAAATGTTTTTGAGTGATTATTGTGGATCTGTCATATTTAATGCTTCAGTTGTATTTTAACAATTATTGGGTTACTATCTTTAACTTTGCATCAGCAGGATTTCATAAAGGAACAGCTTCAGGTTTAGTTCGATATGACCAAGCTATGTTTTTAAATTAAGGGACTTTTGAATTCATTTTCAAATTCTTGCTTTGGCTTCTCTAATAAGCCCTCAGAGACTGCTTTCTTGCCTAATTTAAAATTGTTAATTTAGATGCTACTTTCTCCCATCAGAAAGTTACTAATTTTACTCAACCACTCTCTTACATAGTTTTTTTCATTTTACAGAAAGGCAAATTGAGGCTTGCAGTGCTTAGGTAATAAACACAAGTTTCTACATCTAGTAAGTGACAGCGCCACTTAAATTCAGATCGTAGGACTTAAAAAGCCTTTGGTTTTTCTACTACAAGTTTCCGTTAAGCACTCTGCTGTTCAGAGTGATAGAAAGATGAGACACTGTAAGCAAGCTCTGAGACAACTATTTGGCTAGTATGTGAAAGGGAGGAGGTTACATTCGTACAACATAGCATGGTAAAAGCACTATTACATATTTCCAAGTTTGGTGAGAATACAGAGGAAGGGAGTGGTGACTTCCTGGGGAAGTTACTGTTGAATTCACCTTGAAAGATGTTCATTAAGCATGAGTAACTGTTAATGGAGAGAAACTCATTCCAAGTAGAGGGAAAAAGGAACATGTGCCATAGAGCAGCCTGAAAGTATTAGTATGTTAATGATTAAATTTATTGTCACCAAGCCTAGGGTACATCTTCATCAGAGTCATAGCTCCTTAGCTTAGATGCTGCTGCAGACCTGTCTGTATTTGAGGAAAAGCAAAACATGTTCAGGTATTCAGGGATAGAACTTCTAACACATTTTCCTTTACTAACTATTTTCCAAGTGGTAACTATACTGTTGATTTGTACAGGATGATTTTTTTTGTTTTTGTTTTGTTATTTAGGGTCTATTTTATGGGCTGGGATGGGAAATTAACTATGATGTAGTTTATTTCTAGGGGATAATTCAGTTTGAGTTCCTACCCAATTTACATTAAGGGGAACATAAATGATGATTTTGAGACTGGCTATTTTATTAGTAGTAATTCTTTCTAGAATATCTCTTGTTCATAGTTTTCAAAATTATTTTTTCCTCTCAAAATTGTCTTTAATGCAATATTTCTCGTAAGAAAATATAGTAGCCCTTGATTCTTTGAAATAAGGGACTAGTAGAAAGGGTTAAATAATTGAAAATGATTGAACTTTTAGACTCAGCACATTTAGAAAGTATTTTTAGTTTTAAACTAAATGTTTTTAAATAAGCCAAGCCTACAAAAACAAGTAATTTGGGGAATATTGTTCTAAGACTCCTATTCTGAATTCTCTATTATAGGTTGTATGCCAAAATGCTTAAATAAGATCAATTTCCAGGAAGATGCCAGAAAAATTCTGATTCCTCTTTATATTCCCTGTTTAAAATTTTTATTAATTTACAATAAGAAACAAAACAAAAACATTCTAAAAGTTTAGGCCAGACTAGAAAATCAGATTCCAAAATTAGCTTCCTGGCTGCTTTTTGGTATGTTTCTGTTTTCCCCTCACCTTTAAGATTGCTACCTTAAGCTGTTTTGGTTTTAATAGTGTACTACAAAATGCTTTTGGATGGATTTACAATTTATAGCTTGCATGGTAAGGAGTTTAAATGTCTATTTGTCTTTGTGTACTATTTCTTGTAGACTAGAAGGCAAAGTCCCTTGATTGTACTGGACATTCATTCTCATCTCCTCTCTCCCTACCCCATTATTCCTTATAGCAGAGGCTGCTGGTTGTTTCCCAGGATGTTTCCCCACTCCTTAGTAATAGAACCCCCTTGGTTTTTAACTGGGCATATGGCTGCCCAGCTAGACTGTATTTCCCAGCTTCCCTTGTAGTTGGGTATGGCCATATGGGTTGTAAGTAGAAGAGATGTGTGCCATTCTAGATTCTTCCCTAAGGGATGTGCCTTCCATTTATTCCTTCCTCCTGGCTAGAATTTAGATCGTGATGCAGGGAACTACCAACAGTCATTGTACACTACAAGATGCAAGTCATCCAAGATGAAGATGGGTTATCAAAAAGATAGGAGTCTGAGTCACACTAGTTAAGGACTATTTATTGTGGATTGTTAACGTGAGAGAGTTCTGCTCTAAGTTGGTGTTATATTTGCTTTGATTAGAAACCTACCTGCATCCTTTGTAATACACTTCTGGAACCATACTGGGAGTTTATTTTGTTTCAGTCATCTATTTGCCAGGAACTCTTGAGTACCCAGAGGGATTGAGAGTTTTGTGGCAGTGGATTAAAAAGTTTTCCAGCATCATTGCCACCATTGGACTTGGTAATAAAGAATTGGATTGACAATTCTTTATTACAAGATGAATAAGCATGAAAAATCAACATGAGGCTTATGAATACAAACTACAATGAAGAGGAATAGTAATCCTATGGACTTAAAATAAAAGTCTGTCCCGGACTGTTTACCAGATGAAAGCTATAGAAAATACCGAATTTTTGTGATCAATGAAATACTGCTTCTATAACATTTCTGTTAAATGTGGTCAGAAAGAAATAAGATAACACAGGAACAGAGTAAAAAGTGTTTTAGATAGCAATTAGCTGATTTAACATTCTAGAAAAATTGAATCAGTAAAGCAGAGAACAAAACCTGAGAATATTGAGAGTGAATGGGTAAGTGGTCAAGACAAGATAGCCATTATGGTCCTACTTCAAGATCCAGTAGGATCAATTATTATAGACACAATAGAAATTATTTTACATTCCTAGCAAAAGGTCCTCAGCATTGCAAATCAAGATTCCCACACACTACTTGGGAAGGTATCCTTTTAACATCGAACAGATTTTATTAATAGAAACTTTCAAGCATCCATCCAATAAAAATTTTACTTTGGAAGGACCTAAAATCATTGACAGATTACTTCTCTGTGACAAATGCAAAAGTACAATGAAATTAGTATTAACTCTGTTTCCTTCAGTTTGTCGTGTGGCACAAAAAGGAAGTCACCAAGAACAAGCTTTTTAAAATGAATGTATACATAAATCCTCCCAAATATAGTGCTGAATTATATTTGCTAATTGGCATGTGGAACAGCACTTATGACTGTTCACTTCTATTTCTGGTTCTTCTTCTTTGGGCTACATGGTACAGTTGTACTTCCCCACCACATTTGAAGTTAAGCATCACCCCTCACTGTTTTTGGCCAATGAGTGGAAAAGTTACTGTTAGAAACCATTAAATTGGTGCATAATTCACCACATATCCACCTTCTCCAGCATGCTGACTGCCATGTCTCAAGTGGTGGGGACGCCATCATTTTGAATAAGGATGGCATAGAAAGACATGTAGTATTAATAAGAAAGAAATCTTGTTTTAAGCCACTGAACTTCTGAAATTATTTATTATCCTACCGTAACTTAATATATGCTAACACATAAGTACTAGAAGAAGAATAACCCACAAACAACTAGGGTTAACTTTTATAATATAAGGAAATAGTTTGTAAGAAAACCTATGGTCTGCTAAGATAATAGGCATTTAAGCCCTGGCCGGCTTGGCTCAGTGGATAGAGCATCAGCCTGCAGACTGAGGGGTCCAGGGTTCGATTCCGGTCAAGGGCACATGCCTGGGTTGTGTGCTCCATCCCCAATAGGGGGTGTGAGAGGGCAACCAATTGGTGATTCTCTCTCATCGTTGATGTTTTTTATCTCTCTCTCCCTCTCCCTTCCTCTCTGAAATCAATAAAAAAAAAAAAAAAGTAAGCCCTAACCGGTTTGGCTCAGTGGATAGAGCATCAGCCTACGGACTCAAGGGTCCCAGGTTCGATTCCAGTCAAGGGCATGTACCTTGGTTGCGGGCACATCCCCAGTAGGGGGTGTGCAGGACGCAGCTGATGGATGTTTCTCTCTCATCGATGTTCCTAACTATCCCTCTCCTTTCCTCTCTGTAAAAAATCAATAATAAAAAAAAAGATAATAGGCATTTAATAAATCAACATTTATTCCTAAAATAAGATACTCTGAATTAGAGAAGGACAATGCCTTAATAGAGGACTATTTTAGTTCACCTGTTACTTTTATGCATGATGCTGAAATACTGGAGATAATTCTGTTTTAAATTAAAGGCATTGTTTTGAAAGTTCTGACAAGTGCTTTAGATATAAAACAGAAATGGAAGTTAAGCTTGAAAAGGGAACAAATTCTTTGCCACTGATGAGATTTTATATGTAGAATATTCAGATCAAGTTTTAAAAATTAATAATCTTTTAAAAGTGGTTGAGGGAGAAACCAAGATGGCGGCATAGGTTAACGCCGGAGTTTGCTGCCTCGAACAACCACTTCAAAAATACAACTAAAAGACGGAACGGACATCATCCAGAACCACAGGAAGGCTGGCTGAGTGGAAGTTCTACAACTAGGAGGAACCGAGAATCAGAAGAGGCGCAGTGCTGAAGTAAAATACTAAGGTGCGGAGTGCGCGCAGCGCGGGCTGGTGGCTGAGGGCGCGGTTGACTGTTTCAATCCGGAGGGAGCCTCAGACTCAGAGCTCCAGATCCGGGCGAGTCTCTGGGGACCCAGACTCAAACGGGAGAAGCAGGACTGTCTGGCTCCGGTCCCTCCGAGGTTTGCAACGGTTGCTGGACAGAGAGGCAGAGCCCCTGGGGACGGACTGAGAGCAGCCATAACTGCTCCCTCCTCCGCCCTGTTGATCCCGTGGGACCCGCCCCGCCCAAGCCCTGCACAGAGGCATTTGCCGGATAGCCTCAGGCAAAAGCTAGATTAGCACCTCCCTAGAGGACAGAAGCTCTCCCACTGCAAACACAGCTGATTATCACAGCCAGTCGGCCTGGAGGTCAAATCCCTCTCAAGGCTTAACTGCAACAAGACTGCGCACAAAGACCACTAGGGGGTGTACCAAGAAAGCGTAAAAAATGCGGAGACAAAGAAACAGGACAAAACTATCAAGGGAGGATATTGAGTTCAGAACCACACTTTTGAGGTCTCTCAAGAGGCTTCTAGAGTCTGTCGATAAACTTGATGAGATGTACAGGAAATCTAATGAGACCCTCGATGGTGTGATAAAGGACCATCTAGAAAGTAAGCATACACTGACTGAAATAAAGAATATTATACAGACTCCCAACAGCAGACCAGAGGAGCGCAAGAATCAAGTCAAAGATTTGAAATGCGAAGAAGCGAGAAACACCCAACCGGAAAAGCAAAATGAAAAAAGAACCCAAAAATACGAAGATAGTGTAAGGAGCCTCTGGGACAGCTTCAAACGTACCAACATCAGAATTATAGGGGTACCAGAAGATGAGAGAGAGCAAGATATTGAAAACCTATTTGAAGAAATAATGACAGAAAACTTCCCCCACCTGGTGAAAGAAATAGACTTACAGGTCCAGGAAGCGCAGAGAACCCCAAACAAAAGGAATCCAAAGAGGACCACACCAAGACACATCATAATTAAAATGCCAAGAGCAAAAGACAAAGAGAGACTCTTAAAAGCAGCAAGAGAAAGAAACTCAGTTACCTACAAGGGAATACCCATACGAATGTCAGCTGATTTCTCAACAGAAACTTTGCAGGCCAGAAGGGAATGGCAAGAAATATTCAAAGTAATGAATACCAAGAACCTACAACCAAGATTACTTTACCCAGCAAAGCTATCATTCAGAATTGAAGGTCGGATAAAGAGCTTCACAGATAAGAAAAAGCTAAAGGAGTTCATCACCACCAAACCAGTATTATATGAAATGCTGAAAGGTATCCTTTAAGAAGAGGAAGAAGAAGAAAAAGGTAAAGATACAAATTATGAACAACAAATATGCATCTATCAACAAGTGAATCTAAGAATCAAGTGAATAAATAACCTGATGTACAGAATGAACTGGTGATTATAATAGAATCAGGGACATAGAAAGGGAATGGACTGACTATTCTTGGGGGGAAAAGGGGTGTGGGAGATGCGGGAAGAGACTGGACAAAAATCGTGCACCTATGGATGAGGACAGTGGGTGGGGAGTGAGGGCGGAGGTTGGGGTGGGAACTGGGTGGAGGGGAGTTATGGTGGGAAAAAAGAGGAACCAATGTAATAATCTGAACAATAAAGATTTAAATTTAAAAAAAAGTGGTTGAATCTAAGCATATAAAATATAGTAACTACTAGTTAGAAAGTGATATTTTTAACAGAAAACAATTGGGTCTAGTTTTAAATGTGAAGTACATACAAAGATCTTGGGAAAGAATAGATTTCCTTGTTCAAGAAGATAAAAATCGTTCCGTCGTTCCCCAAATAATGTGTAGGTTTAGTGCAGCTTAGTTCAAAGTCAACTGTATTTTGGTGGAAATGATTTTAATTTTTAACTTACTGAGTTATAATTGCATACAAAAAATACACAGATCTGAAATCTACTGTTTGAATTTTGACATTGCATAAACTGGTGTACAAGCATGCAAAGTGTTTAAAACATTTTCCTTCCCTTAGAAGTTTCCTTATGCTTCTTTCTCGGCAATCACCTCCACCTCCCACTCCTACATAACAGCAGCCACTATACTGATTTCTATCCTCAGATTATTTTGTCTGGATTGTGTCTGTGTGTGTGTGTGTGGTTGGGGTGGTGGGGGGGGGGGGGCGCGGAGGGTTTGCAGCAAAGCAAGCAAGAATTTATTGGCTGCAGCAAAAGCACACTCAGGACAGTGAAACAAGGAAGGGCTTAGCTTAGAAGAAGCAATAGGAGAGCCTAGGCTGGGCTGCTTGGGCTTACTGGGAAGTCAGAGAAAAGGGGGCCTTGAAGACAGATTCAGGGGGTTAGTCGGGATGAGCTGCCACTGCCCATTGCTCCCTTGGTTGCAAGTCTTCGTGGGGTCTCTTAGTGTTAGGAGATATGTGCCTGTGGGGGTGCTCCCCATAGGAAGAGACCCTATTTTGCCTGTTTTTGAATCCCCTATAAATGGAATTATAGAGGATGTTCTTTTGTGTGACTGACTTTATTTGGCTTAAAAGTAGTATTTTTGAAATGTCTCAGTAGTTTATTGGCTGAGGAATATTCCGTTGTATACGTTTTACTGTTGATGGACATTTGGGTTGTGTCCCAGTTTTTAGCTCATATGAATAATGCTGCTATTAACATTTTTGTACAAGAGTTTTGTAGGTAAATACTTGAGTGGAATTGCCAAATCATAAGTTAGGTGCCAAAGTAATTGAACCATCTTAAATTGGTGTGAATGAATTTGGCAGTTATTCTCAATCTCTTGAAAATTAAAGAGATGAAACCTTTTCTCTTTAGAATATGATAAAATGTTTTAGTTTATACTCTTTAGACCTACCACTCTGATGTATGGATAGAAAACTGTACATGTGTGTAATACATAAATATAGATAATGGGTATGTTTGCTTTTCTGGATGGGTAACTTGGTCAGAGTGTTAGAGATCATACTTCATTGATGGAGGAAGGAGTAGTCCTATTATATGTTACTAGGGGCACAGGGCGCAAAATGGTGCCTGCGGTAGCCTGCTGCTGCTTGCAGCCCCGCCCACCGCCCAACGGTGCTCAAAAATGCCTTCTCCCTCAATGTCAGGGAGGGGGCAGCAAAAAATAGAAGACGTCCCTCCCTATTGCACATGGACCCTATATACAGGCCCACCCGGCCCAGGCCGACAGGATGCTTGGCACATTCTCAGATCCCTGCTCAGGGGCGGGAGGGGTGACTGGTGGCAGCACACATGAGAGGGGACCTCCGGGTGACCACTCTGGTCCTGGCTACTGGTCCTGGCACTTCCTGGTCCTTGATTCCTTACTGGTCCTGCCTGCAGCCCTGGTTCCCCTACCTGGCTCAGCCTCCCCTCTCCATCCTGGCCTCAGATGGCCCCCTTGGCTCCTGGGGGCTCTGTCTTCCCCTCCCAGCCTGGAGGTCCCAGGCTCAGCGACTCCCCAGCAGCCCTGTCACTCGTGTTCACATAGGGAAAGGGGTGCGTGTGGCAGAAACAGCTGTATAAATGCAGGTGCAGGGGCAAGTCCTCCGGGGTCACTTGGACAGTTTGCTGATGACGCGGATCTGGGCCGTGTTCTCCTCCTTGAGGCACTTGGTTGTCAGCCTGGAGGTTGGACAGGCCCTTCAGCTCCTCTTCCAGCTCAGCGGCCTTGTGCTCCACGGCCCTGCGCTCAAATCTCTCCAGCTCCAGGAGGGCTGGCCTCTCTGCAAAGCGCTCCTGCCTTTGCGTGGAGCACTCCTGCTCCACCTTGAGCTGTGCCAGCCAGCAGCATGATCTTGGTCAGGGCCTCACGAAGTCTCTCATTCTCAACATGCAGCTCTGGGTAGAGTTTCCTGAAGCCTCCCTCGGGCTCTTCTGATTCCGGCTGGGGTTCTGGGTTGAGGGCCCGCTGCCTCTGGGGGGAAGGGCTGGATTCTGGGCTGATGTCCTCTGGCTTCGTCTCCTCCCCCCTCCGCAGGCCCATCTCCTCTCCTTGCCAACTCTGCGGTGCTCCTTGGAGGCCTGTTGTCCCTGTCCTTGCCAGTCAGGGTGCCTCTACTCTCTGGGCAGGGCCATCAGAATTCTCAACCCCAGGGACTCGGGGCTGCCAGGAAGGGTCCAGGCTCTGTGCAGCCGCTCTTGATGGGGATGGGAGAGTCCTATCAGAGGCTGGGGGAGGGGCCGCAAGGTTGGCCAGCCCCACCCCCTGATTGGTGGCTACATTAGGCAGCAGCGGTTTGCTGGAGGCAGGTGGGAGCTGCCGGCACCCACAGGAGGCTGGAGCGAGAGGTGGGAGCGAGCCACCGCTGCCTGTGGGAGATGAGGGAAGGGACCAAGAGATCAGCAGTTCAGCCCACTTGCCAGTCAATGCCACCTCATGATGACCGGTCGTTTGGTTGTTTTGGTCGTCATGGCCCCTGGCTTTTTATATATATGGATAGTAGTGTTATTTTAGCTATTATAAACTTCATGTATAGACTTTCTGTCAGGTATTAATTTTACAAAACTTTGTTAGTGGTTCAAAGATACTGGGAAAAGCTTACAGTCTCTTATTGTGGCCTGGTGGGCAGATTTGTACTGTGGTCCAGAGTAGGACTTACCCCTCTAGAAGATGAGACCTCCACTGCCATTTCTATTGACCATGGAAGAGGGATGGGTATTAGACCACAAAGAAAATTGTGTTTCTCATTTGCACAAAATGTAGGGCACCTAAACAGTACTACTCAAAGCTGGGGGAGAACACCAGAAAAACACAAAGAATATTATAACCCAAATATATGATTGCAAGGCTAGTACTGAAATTTATACTCCAGGCAGGTCAAACCCATCCTACTCAGAGTGAAACCTAGGAAGAAACCTTAGGTCAGTCTCCCTCCTGGGCACCATCTTTGGAACCAGCCTCACACATCTCCATCTTTCCAAGTATGGACTAAAGGCAGTAGCCTTACTTGTAATGCTCCCTAATTGGCAGTAATTGACCACAAAACATTCTATTCAGTAAAGGCTTTCTCTTAAGCTGCAGCCAGTTAACTACATCGTAAAGTAGTTATTTTTGCAATTATCAAAGGTCAGTACATGTATGTTATAGAACATTTGGAGGTGACTTCAGGATCATGGTAAAGTGAGAAAATTCCTTTGTCTCTCCTTTTAAATCTACATGTTTCTCTTTTTCTAGAACATTAAAGGATGTGTGAGGTTGTACACAATTAACGTGTGTACATGTGCTAATTGGCAGGCTTCTTCCTAGTCAAAAGATGAATATACCCACACATTGTGGCTGCCTTATCCCTTGAAAAGATTCTGTATTGCAGTTTCCCTTCCAGAGCAACTTTTAAAATGCTACCTCACTTAGGTTTTTTCCAAATGTAAATGTAAATTCTTTATGTATTCTGACTTTTTTTTCTGAATGGTCTGCCCTATTTCTTATTACTCGTGCACTTAATCTTTTGGTCTAGTTGTATTTTCACGATTGTTATTTTAGTTATTTTGGAAATTTTATTTCTTATAAGTGCTGTTTTAAGCATTAAAATATTAAAAGAGGCAATGGCTCTTGGCACAAACTGGAAGTTGTTGAATGAGTCACGTAGATATTCCCACATATGGGGAAAAATTACATCACTACTCAGTTCTGAATTTTCTATTTATAATATCCTAGGCCAGATTTCTCCCCCTCCCCAATCCATCTTGTTTTTTTTTTTTTTTTTTTGGTAGTATAAAGCAAGCAATAAAAAAAATTCATAGTAAGTTATTTTGGGGGCCAAAGGAAAAATGCTATGAAATGAGGCAACTTGGCTAAATAATACTTTATTTTTAGATTTCTAGAGAATTAAAAGATGTAAGCATAGCTACCTGCCTTTTCATTTGCATTGTTCTCTTAACACATTCATTGTGTTAAAATATTACAAAGGTTAATGATGATATTTGATATTTTTGAACTTATAATTTAGCAAGAAACTCCAGATTTGAAGGCTGCAGTATTTTGTTTATTGATTTATTTAAATCCTCACTCAAGGATATGTTTTATGGGATCAAACCCACAACCTGGGTATGTGCCCTGACTGGGAATTGTCCCTTCTGTGCATGGGATGATGCTCTAACCAACTGAGCTACCCAGCCAGGACTGAAGGCTGCAGTAATTTTTTGTTTTGTGCATGTTTGTGTGTTTATTTCGCTATGAAAAAGTTAGATTTACTTTTCTCCCTTTGAAAACATCAGTGCATGGAGACATTGTGGTATCACTCTAATCACTGGATGGTATTAAAGGGGCTAAACTTTATCTAAAAATCTTGCTTTGGTGTTTTGATATAAATTTATTGAAAAGATCTTATGGAACAGGCACAGCGTTATCTAATTTTAATTTTAGGGGAAAAATACATATGAATGAAAAAGACAGGATATATATAAAAATACTTATAGTTGGCTATCTCTGGGTATTGGGAATACAGGTTGTTTTGTTTTGCTTATACCTACTTTAATTTAGTAAGCAAGTATTATTCTTTTATAAAAGGAACAAAAACCAATCTCTTTAGAGTGGTCTCTGAGATATGGGCTTTAATAGAGATATGGGTTTTAATACTGTAGTAAGGCTTCTGGGCACAATTACAGATTCTATGTTATTTTCAGGTAAGTTTTAAAATCCTTATATAGAATTAGAATTTCTTCCCATTAGTAATGTTTGTTATAGAGGAGAAAGCAGATAAATCCATCATGACAGTCCCATCCATTTAACACTACGGTGTCGGGTGAATTTCCCGCCAAAATATAAGATGGCGCGGGCAATTATTTAGGTTTCCCGTGCAAAATCAGAGTTAGTTTAAAATGCCTATATCTTTTGAAGTATGGGTTCGATTGAAATGAAATTTTCGGTTTCTTGTGTAAAAAATGAAAATTTATTCAATCACAGACATTTTTTTATCTATGCAGTACATAAATAATTCGATATATATAAACTAAATACGAAAAACCCAAAAAATACTTATTACCTAAAAATATACACATATTTTTAAAGTTTAAAATAAAATTTTCATAATAAATCAAAACAAATAGAAATTAATAGTTTTTTAGCGTATGATATTTTTCAAAACACGCCCCTTTATGTAGAGGTATATTGCAAAATTTGCACATGTAGCGTGTCTCACTGCGCAATTTATGAACGGAACATACGCGACACCTTCTCAAAATGTTTTTCTTTTTTCCACTTCCGACAATTGCCTGTAACGTATGCTTTCTCATGTCCATCGATAGCCTGCATGGTGGATCAGATGTAGGTGGTTTAGCCCGCATTCCAGAAGTAGACGGTACTGGTTGAAGGTCTGGAACAATGTCCATGTCCTCTGGAATATCATCCGTCAACCAGTGGATAGCTGTTTGTTTCAAAAACATTTTAAAACCCATTTTTCTTTGCCTCACTGATTTGTAAACTGCATAAGAATTAAATAATGCGCAATTTATCATATACATTGCCAACCTTTTTGTCCATTTGACCGTCCTCCGCAATATCGAATAATATGAAAGGTATTGGTCGGCCCGGTCAACACCTTTCATATGTTTATTGTAGTCAATGAGTGCATTCGGTTTGACAATTTTCTTTTTTGATGTTCTGTCAATATTCTGACTTTCTTCCATCTCCGCAGAATGAATCGAAGAAATCAGGTATACAGGCTTTTTTGATTGCCACACTTGTAACAATATATCATTTTTCCTTATAAATTTTGTTTCACCTTTTTTCAAAGAAATTGTTTGAAAATCTTTAGGTATACCTCGATTTTTCCGGATTGTTCCACATATTCTGAATTTGTTTTTCATAAGTGCTTCACAATTTGCGACGCTATTATAATAATTGTCCATATATATGGTACCACAAATCAGTGTATGGAGACACTACTGTTTGTATCGTTTCCAATAATCGCTTTCTTTCGCCGCAATAAATTTCCATGTTACAGATATATCCTGTATCACTTTCGCACAACAAACGAACCAATATTCCATATTTAACGATCTTGCCAGCATTATATACCCTAAAGAATAATCTTCCCCTCCAAGGTACGATCCCTTCATCTAGTGATAATTGCTGATGAGGTTTGTAAATATTTATAAATTTAGGCACAAAATAATCTAGTACTGGTCTCACTTTGCAAAGTCTATCTGATTCATTTACGATATCCACATTATTATTGAAGTGCCAAGCTTTCCATATCTGTCGGAACCTGTCTCTCGTCATCGTTTTACCAAAATATGGCGTCTCCGTCCATGGCTCCGTGGTCCAATAGTCATCTCTTCTATCTTTGCGCACCTGTCCCATGAGAACAATTAACCCTAAAAACTTCTTCATCTCTTGAGGGGTTATATCTTTCCACTTTAGGCTTTTTTTTGAAAGTTTGAAATTATTCCTATTTTGATTATAATACCTGTTTGACTCCTCTACAAGAAATTCAAAAAAATCATCTCCGATAAATAATTTCACGGCATCTTCTATATTATTTATAACAGCATCTGTGTTTAATCCTTGATGCCCTAAAAAATCTTCTAAGACCGGTGGATTATCAACATGCGACCATTCTTCTCTCCCGCCTTCTATATCTGACTCTGAGTCAGAGCTGGAGCTCGAAATTCTTCGTCGCCTCAATGTCCTGGGACGCACCATTACTTCATCATCACTAGAATCTTCATCACTTGTACTCGCATTTTCAAGATCGCTATCACAAGAATAATTGGACAACTTGTCTGCACAAAACTCATCATCACTATAGTCTGAATGCTGCGACATTCTAGGTTAAAGCAAATAAAAATAATACTAACTGAAAATAGCGGTACTCCGATAGATATCTGATATAAAAAAATAATTATTATGCGAACACTTTGCGGAACGATTTTATTTTATTTGGTTAAAAAATTCTATATGAATGTCTTTATCACAATATATTTAAATATTTAAACACGTAATAATATTCACAAAACTCAAAACTAAAGACGTCCGGACACAAGTATTTCTCAATAACTATTCTCTTTGCATGGTGAGATATCCAGGGATATCGGTTATAAAATGAGAAAACAATACATTGGTACCCTAACGGTATTGTACTCGACCAGCGCCATAAAGTGTTCTCTACTTACAAGGGATTTTTATGATACCTGTTACCCCAATGGGTATGAAACGGTTCGCATACGCAGGTAGGTATCTTTGTGAACGGCAAACAAACAAATATTTGGTAATACGCAGTTACAATCGGCCCGAGTTTACACGTTTCCCGCACTCCACCGCAAATCTATATGAACCGAGTTAAGACGGCTCCCGCGGAGTACGCGCAATTCACGCGAGCCGACTTAACTCGTTTCCCGCAATCCAAGTGTTAACCTCTTTTTCTCCTTATTTTGGGCCACCTGCTCGATCTCTAATCTAGAGAAATTGCCTTATAACTCATCTCCCTGCTTCTGTTTCCTTGACCATTTTCTTGCATACAGATGTAGCAGATGGGGGCCCTGCCACTGATCTCAGTTCCCCTGTGGCATGGACACCTGGTAGTCCAAGTGATACCTGGTTACTCCGACATGATTTGACTGTTCAAAGAAAAACTAATTTTTCCAAAACCATCCGTTGTGCATTTACCTGCTTATTTATAACATTAAGATCAGATTATGATCACTGTATGCTGTTTATGAGCATTTTAATTAACGTACGATATAAGAAATAGTTGAAAAGGTTTAGCAGTCTGCATGGAGTTCCTTCCTTCTGTTCTTTCCTTGCCTCTTTTGCTGTCCTACTGACCAAATGCCTGCAGCAGAGCACTCTGATATTGTTGAAGTGTAATATGGAGAGTCATGTTTTACAAATGCTGCCTCTCCTTATTTCCCCCACCAAAAGGGGGAAATGTCAATACCTGCCATTGTATTTTCATTTTCAGAGCAGTAAGTAGCTAATACCAAGCACTTATTTGAGCTGCTTTTATTTTTTTCTTTTTTATTATTTTTTATTTTTTTAATTAAATCTTTATTGTTCAGATTATTACAGTTCCTCTTTTTCCCCCCCATAGCTCCCCTCCACCCGGTTACCACCCCACCCTCTGCCCTTACCCCCCCACCACTGTCCTCATCCATAGGTGTACAATTTTTGTCCAGTCTTTCCCGCACCCCCCACACCCCTTTCACCCCCGAGAATAGTTAGTCCATTCCCTTTCTATGCCCCTGATTCTATTATATTCACCAGTTTATTCTGTTCATCAGATTATTTATTCACTTGATTTTTAGATTCACTTGTTGACAGATGTGTATTTGTTGTTCATAATTTGTATCTTTACCTTTTTCTTCTTCTTCCTCTTCTTAAAGGATACCTTTCAGCATTTCATATAATACTGGTTTGGTGGTGATGAACTCCTTTAGCTGTTTCTTATCTGTGAAGCTCTTTATCCGACCTTCAATTCTGAATGATAGCTTTGCTGGGTAAAGTAATCTTGGTTGTAGGTTCTTGGTATTCATCACTTTGAATATTTCTTGCCACTCCCTTCTGGCCTGCAAAGTTTCTGTTGAGAAATCAGCTGACAGTCGTATGGGTATTCCCTTGTAGGTAACTGACTTTCTTTCTCTTGCTGCTTTTAAGAGTCTCTCTTTGTCTTTTGCTCTTGGCATTTTAATTATGATGTGTCTTGGTGTGGTCCTCTTTGGATTCCTTTTGTTAGGGGTTCTCTGCGTGTCCTGGACTTGTAAGTCTATTTCTTTCACCAGGTAGGGGAAGTTTTCTGTCATTATTTCTTCAAATAGGTTTTCAATATCTTGCTCTTTCTCTTCTTCTGGCACCCCCATAATTTGGATGTTGGTACGCTTGAAGCTGTCCCAGAGGCTCCTTACACTATCTTCATATTTTTGGATTCTTTTTTTTGTTGTTGTTTTTCTGGTTGGGTGTTTTTTGCTTCTTTGTATTTAAATCTTTGACTTGATTCTTGCGATCCTCTAGTCTGCTGTTGGAACTCTGTATAATATTCTTTATTTCAGTCAGTGTATGCTTAATTTCTAGTTGGTCCTTTTTCATATCCTCGAGGGTCTCACTAGATTCATGGAGGGTCTCACTAAGTTTATCAGCGGTTTCTAGAGAATTCTTGAAAAACCTTATAAGTGTGGTTTTGAACTCTATATCCTGTAGTTTGCTTTCCTCCATTTCTGTCATTTGTGTCCTGTTTCTTTGTCTCTGCATTTTTTTTTATGCTTCCCTGTGTTGATAGAGTGGCTTTCTGTGCTAGGTGTCCTATAGGACCCAGTGGCTCAGCCTCCCCAATTACCTGAGGTGGACACTCTTGGTGCACCCTTTGTGGGCTGTGTGCACAGTCTTGTTGTAGTTAAGCCTTGACTGTTGTTGGTATCACTGGGAGGAATTGATCTCCAGGCCAATTGGCTGTGAGAATCAGCTGTGTCTACAGTGGGAGAACTTCTGTGCTGGAGACACCCTTCTGGGACAAGACTTGCTTCAGTGGGGCTTTGGTGCTCACTGAGTCTGCCCCCTGAGTGTGTCCCTTATGGATCTGAGGAGTTGTAATCTGGATGGTCCCACTCTGACCACTGGGTACACTGGCTCTTGGATCTCTAAGGAGGTGCTAATTTAGCCCCTGCCTGAGGCTACCCAGCAGGAGCTATGGAGAAATCTGCAGATTCCCTTTCCTTGTTTGGGGTTTGGAGGTGCGTAGATGAGGCCCAGCTGTGAAGCAGTGCAAGCAGCTGTGGGGCCTTGGGCCTTCTTTTGGATGTTCTGGGTCTCTCTGACCCAGCTGCAGTTTGTTAGGTAATTTTCAGATTGCAAAGGGCCAGGCCATTCATATGCAAAAGCCTCTGCACACAGCTTGGGTGGGGCGGGGTCTCAGGGAATCAACAGGATGGAGCAAACAGCTATGGCTGACCCTCAGTCCTACCCTAAGAGGCCCCGAGTCTCAGTGTCCTGGTAATCGCTGTAAGCACCTCTGAGAGAAAGCCGCCCTCGAGTTCCGACCAATGCCAGACAGTCCAGTTTCTCCCCGTGTGAGTCTGGGTTCCCAGAGACTTGCCCGGAACTGGAGTTCAGAGCAGCCAAGAGCTTGAGACTCCCTCCCGATTGAAAAAGACAACCGTGTCCTCAGTTGCCAGCCCTTTCCATGTGCGCCTCCGTACCTCTGCACTTTACTTCCGCACCTCCTCTGAGTCTCAGTGTGCTTTTCTCTTTCCTTCTAGTTGTAGAATTTCCACTCGGCCAGCCTTCCTGTGGTTCTGGATGATGTCCGTTTTGTGTTTTAGTTGTATTTTTGAAGTGGTTGTGCGAGGCAGCAATTTCCGTTGTTTACCTATGCCGCCATCTTGGTTTCTCTGAACTGCTTTTAAAGCACTCCTCATGCACTATACCTGTATTAGCTTACAGTTTAATCTTTACAATCTTTAAAATGTAAGGTTATTGGGAAAATTTAAAGCCGAGGCAGTAAAGGCACAGAAATGAGGTAATCTGTCCAAGGCTAAGCAACAAGTGATAGAGTCTACACTCTTGAGCATTTTATTAATTTACTGTCAGCACCAGAACATCTTTTAATTGCTGAGGTAACTGATTTCTGTCTCTCCTGAACAGCAGGCTGTGTGGGGTGACCAGGCCGGCAGGTGGGTTAGTGAGGGACGACCAAACGACTGAACAGCAGGCTGCATGGGGCATCCAGGCCGGTGGGGGGTGGGGGTGTGTGAGAGGCGACCAGGCTGGCAGGAGGGGGCAGTTGGGGGCAACTAGGCCCACAAGGGGGGCAGGTAGGGGCGACCATGCAGGCAGGCAGGTGAGTGATTAGGAGCCAGTGGTCCAGGATTGTGAGAGGGATGTCCGACTGCCGGGCCTGGGATCAGGCCTAAACCGGCAGTCGGACAACCCTCAAGGGGTCCTGGATTGGAGAGGGTGCAGGCTGGGCTGAGGGGGCGTCTAGTGTGTGTGTGTGTGTGTGTGTGTGTGTGTGGTCTACTTGGCTTTCTTCTCACTGATTCTAGGCTTAAAGTTTGTTATTTATAAATTATTTGGCCAAAAATATTTTTTATTAAATATTTACCAAAACAAGCATAGGCGTAGTTCTTTGCAAAGCATTTCCTGTGAAAACTTAGTATTTTTTTAAATTAGGCTGTGCGCATTGATACCATTGTGAACAGTGTTGTCTAATGTTTCTTTCATGCCTGTTGCACATTTTGTGCAAACTTTTGTTCAGAATCATTATACTATTTTATCTTTGTTTCACATATAAATAGGTTTATTTTGTTATTTGTCTTAAGTCTTTTTTCTTTTTAGAATTAGAATATGACTAATTATAGCATGAGATTTTTAGACGGTAATTATTGGGCTGGCACAACAATTAAAGGAATGCTTTAGGACAAATGTCTGAGACATGATACTTAAGCTGGAGCCTAGATGTCCATATTGAAATTTTCTGGGAATAAAAGCATTGAGTTGGGCATGTTAGACAGTGTTAAGTAAACCCTGTATTGCCAAGACTATTTAGATTTGTGCTTATATTCTTAGGTGACCGGGTTATCGATGTGGGATCTGAATGGAGAACTTTCAGCAATGATAAAGCAACAAAAGATCCATCTCGAGTTGGAGATTCTCAGAATCCTCTTCTGAGTGATCGAGATTTGTCTACCATGATTGGCAAGGTAATACCAAGTGAGGCCTGACCAGAAACCTGGGAGTTGGGGAACTTTGCAGAGGCATCAGTCACTGCCTCAGTGAGCAGTCTTGTCCTCAGAATGAGATTTGCCAGTAATACCATTGAGAATGATGGTTGCCTTATGCATTGCTTCCATTGTAAAGGGGAGGCCAACAGCTCAAAATCAGAGCCTTAATATCTCCAGCCCTTGTTTTCATGAAGCACATTTTGCACAAAAATTAGGTTGAGCATAGTATGGTCTCTGTGAGTACATATTGTTATGCTCCTAGAACACTAGTAATGTCTTTTCCTTTTATACCACCTACAACAAATTGGAACTCAATATAGCCTATTTTCTAGTATTGGAAATACTTACCTAAGCTTTACATTTTTTCATCAGTAAAGTGAGAATACTACTACTTCATAGAGATACTGAAAATTACATGGGAATATATGTGACGTATTTATAACAACATGTATTATGTGTTCAATTAATGGTAGCTGCTGCTATTACATAGGATAGTAGCATAACCGTCCTGGCAACCTGGCTCTTTTTTGCTCTGGTATCTGAATTGGAAATAGTACTAGCAATATTCCAAAGGACTAATCAAGGAAGTGTATGCTATTTTAGTACTTAACCTATACTACTGCACAGTCTATTTTTAATAAAGTAACGTGAAAAAGCAGGTCATTAATTATTTTTTTTATGCTGTATACATTACATATCAAATTTGAAAAGCATAGTGTATACTAGGTTTAAAAGATTACAGTGTTCAGAAATATCTTTTTTTAAAAATATATATATTTTATTGATTTTTTTACAGAGAGGAAGGGAGAGGGATTTTTTTACAGAGAGTTAGAAACATCGATGAGAGAGAAACATCGATCAGCTGCCTCCTGCACACTCCCTACTGGGTATGTGCCCGCAACCAAAGTACATGCCCTTGACCGGAATCAAACCTGGGACCCCTGAGTCCACAGGCCAACGCTCTATCCTCTGAGCCAAACCGGTTAGGGCCAGAAATATCTTTTAAGTAGGTGATATCTGTAGTTGCTTTAGTCTTACAGGCTGGAAAAAGTATACTAAGGACATTTTCAGATGTAAGATTGCAACTAATTTTCTTTCATTGTCTTCTAACTGGTTGATTACTTCATAAATTTGTACTTCTAATTTTCCTCTTGCCTAATTTTAATATAATTATACTAATATAATTTATATAATTGTTATATAATTATAATTACATATTAGCTAGTTCTCCTAGTACACTGCTACAATGTGGAGGTAAGAAGTGCCTTTGTCTTCTGACAAATGTAATGCTGCAGATGTTTTCTCTGTTAATCATCTTGCTGGCTTTGGGCCTGGGAGAGTGATTTTCTAATATGAAGAAGTACCCATTTTTAGTGTTTTATCAGATTTTTTTTAACGGGTTTTGAGTTTTGTTTACTAGACCTTTTTTTTAGTACCTTTAGAGATGATCATTTGAGTTTCTTTGTAGTCTTTTAATATGATAATTTATATTATTAGATTCTCAATAGAGATTTTTACATTTAAAGTATTTGATAGAAAACATTCCTAAAACCATTTTACCTGGAAGAACAGAAAGGTTACACAGGGTAGGTTTCTTGGGCATGTGGAGTCAGATCATATGAGCTCTGTTTTCTCAGAAATTGTTCATTCAGATTTTCAAAATTTTGCATATAAAGTTATAAAACTTTGTTTTATAGGGCACCGGAGCTGCAAGTTTTGATGAATTTGGCAATTCTAAGTACCAGAATCGGAGAACAATGAGTAGTTCTGATCGGGCCATGATGAATGCGTTCAAGGAAATCACTACCATGGCAGACAGAATCAACCTCCCTAGAAATATAGTTGTAAGTTCCTGTCTGTCTCCTTTAAGCCATTCTGGCATTGACTTAGCATAATTTAATGAACACATAAAATTTTGATATTGCAACTAATTAAATGGCCTAGAGTTAATTAAACTTAGTTTCTCTGTTTTGAAGGATCGAACAAATAATTTATTCAAGCAAGTGTATGAACAGAAGAGCCTGAAGGGAAGAGCTAATGATGCCATAGCTTCTGCGTGTCTCTATATTGCCTGTAGACAAGAAGGGGTTCCTAGGACATTTAAAGGTGAGTTTTCAGTTGCCTAAATAAAAGTCTTATCTATGTCATATTACCAAAGTCAGGCAGCTTTGACACTAAGTAGTGCTATGTTGTGTCTTTGTGGTTATATCCAGTAATCCACCTAAATACAGTTTCCAAATGCCTGTTTATTTTTGTTCCTTGACAAAAATTAATTATGTAATTTAATTGACGATGTTCTTTTCAGGTGGTTTTCTCATGTAAAGTCATTTTAGTCCATGTGAGTGAGCCCTGTCCTGTGTTCCTTGGCAATTAGAACTTTTGTACGTTTTGAAGCCTGTTATTATAAACCAGAGTAGGACTCTGTAGTGAGTCTGTAAATTTTTGATGCATAGAAAACAGTTTCCACATATAGCCACGTCTCTACAAGTGAGGGAGTCAACCCTTAAAAAGCATCAGTGACATTTTTTATCCTGAGTTATGCAATTTGCACTTTCACAGTTAAGTTGGAGACTTTGAGAGAACTAGTATTTTTCATCCAGTTTGCAGTTTACCTATGAATACGTGACCACCTATTCAGTATTGCTGTGATGCGTATACTGACTTTAACTGCCAGGGTTCGTTTTGGCTTAAGACTATAATTACCCTTTATTTATCTGTGAATGTTTAATTTTTACATTTTCTCTTTATGAAGAGGCAGTGGCCTTTATCATCTTTTTTATTACAAGTGAAACTAAGGCTTTTGTTAAATTTATTTTTAAAGTGCTTGGTAGTTGAATTTTTAGACCAACAGGCTCATATTTTATTTTGTTTTGCTACAGCCTATAATCACAGGGATAGCATGTACATAAGACATTGTGTAGCTGGAGAAGCATTCTTTATTTAGCTTGAGTATTTTTTTATCTCCTTGATACATATTCCTTATAGATTAATATATAAATATCAAAGAAGTTTTTGATTGCTTGAGGAATATTATTTACATAAATTGAACCTTCAGGTACATTAATATTTTTAAATATTAAGACCTGCATTTAAGTGCTGGCCAGTGTGGCTCAATAGATAGAGCGTTGGTTCTCGCACCTAAGGGTCACAGGTTCAGTTCCCAGTGAAGGGTACGCGCCTGGGTTGCAGGTTCGATCCCTGGCCCTGGTCGGAGCTCATATGGGGGAACGGGAGGCAACCAGTCGATATGTCTCTTTCACATGAATGTTTCTCTCCCCATCCCTTCCTCCCTTCCACTCTCTCTAAAAATCAATGGAAAAACTATCCTTGGGTGAGGATTTAAAAAAAATAAAAAAGATCTGCATTTAACCTTGGGGAAAAAATGTCCTTAAAGTTTGATAAACATTTAAATTAACAGGAAATTTAAATTAGCTCTAAGGCAGTGGTTCTCAACCTTCCTAATGACGCAACCCTTTAATACAGTTCCTCATGTTGTGGTCACCCCCAACCATAAAATTATTTTCGTTGCTACTTCATAACTGTAATTTTGTTACTGTTATGAATCGTAATGTAAATATCTGATATGCAGGATGTATTTTCATAGTTACAAATTGAACATAATTAAAGCATAGTGATTAATCACAAAAACAATATGTAATTATATATGTGTTTTCCGATGGTCTTAGGCGACCCCTGTGAAAGGGTCATTCGACCCCCAATGGGGTCGTGACCCACAGGTTGAGAACCGCTGCTCTAAGGGAAGTATCATGGAGATGATTAGGGATTCATCTGTAAGGCATGGTTGGAATTTTTTGCTATTAGAATGTATTACTTTTGTAATCTGAAATGATAGATTTTAAAATGAACTATATGACTTACATAGATGTATTTATCTAATTTTTTTTTTCTTTTAGAAATATGTGCCGTATCACGAATTTCTAAGAAAGAAATTGGTCGATGTTTTAAACTTATTTTGAAAGCTTTAGAAACCAGTGTGGATTTGATTACAACTGGGGACTTCATGTCCAGGTTTTGTTCCAACCTCTGTCTTCCTAAGCAAGTGCAGATGGCAGCTACACATATAGCCCGTAAAGCTGTGGAACTGGACTTGGTGCCTGGAAGGAGCCCGATATCTGTGGCGGCAGCAGCCATTTACATGGCCTCACAGGCATCAGCTGAGAAGAGGACCCAAAAAGGTAGGAGAGGAGTGATAAGACCATGGTGGCTGTAGCACGTCATGTTTAGTTCCATTTTAGGTATGAAGCAGGTAAATATCCAGAACCCACTTTAAGAGGTAGTTCCATACCATCATAACTTAAGAAAATAGAGTATTTCCCTTCTTAGGAGCTCATATATAAAAATGTTTGGAGGTTTAGCCTTTGTATAGACTTAATCTTTTTTCTCATTTGAATTATTTTTAGTTTGTACATTCTTAATATTTAGACTTTTTCCTCCCTCCCTCCCCCACATTTTCCTGGTTATTTTGAATAGTTTTCTTTCCCCCTCCTCAAAACTTACTTTTTTAAATCTTGAGAGGAGGGCCATGCCTTGTTTCTCACCGCCTGGCAATCAGGCTGTAACAGTCTGTGAAGCCTATTCTGTCTCCTTTTGTACAGTATTCACAGTCTCCTAATGAAAACACTTGGCATAAGTAGTTTCCACCTTATACACTGTAAAGCCATTTTTTAATTTAGCATTGTTTTCAAACAGAAGTGTTAGTGAATTTCTATATAAGCATGAATTCATTCATTCTGTGATCCTCAAAAAGATTCATAAAGAAAAAAGAGCAGTTAAATGTAAAAGTGTGGTAATGAAATTACTTACTGCGATAACTATAATACCCTATTCGGAATAGCCTTTCACATCGGCTTAGGCCATGTTTCCCTATCATAAAAGTAGTAAATGATATAGAAGAATGATCAGGAATAAGTCACCATTTGTTATTTAAATGTGCCCTGATTGCCTTTGGCCTCCACTCATATTTCTTTATATATATATATATATATATATATATATATATATATATATATATATATATATATATATATATGTTGATTTCAGAGATGAAGGGAGAGGGAGAGATAGAAACATCAATGATGAGAAAGAATCATTGATCGGCTGCCTCCTACATGCCCCCCTGTGGGGATTGAGCCCGCAACCTGGGCATGTGCCCTGACCAGGAATGGAACTGTGACCTCCTGGTTCATAGGTCAATGCTCAACCACTGAGCCACGCTGGTCAGGCCACTCATGTTTTTAAGGAAATTTTGAGTCTTCTGGTAGAATTTATAAGCTGAAGCTAGGCACAGGTGGTCCTTACTAATTCCTAGTTGTAAAGTTTATTCTAATCAACAACACAAAAATTTTATCTAGACACCTTCTTCTACTTGTGTTTTAGACTAAATGTTTTGTTGAAAGTTAAGGCCCTTTTCTTCCTGTAAGTTCATATTCACATAGTTGACATTCATCGGTATCTATGTCTAAAACGATGTAATGCATAAGGAAATTCAAAATCCGTTAGCTGCACACTGATGGCAGCTATCACTGAAAATGTAAAACCTCATTTATTTGAGTTTTTATTAAAAGGCATGTTTTAAAAATCCATTTTAATTATTTATAACTAACCAAATAATTGTCAAGTGGTAGTCCTTTAGGATTTAATAAAAAGAAGAAAAAAAGTGGTAACTACTTTGAAGGGTTAAATTGTATCCACTCCTTCCTATACTCTAGTCTAGGCCAGTGGTTCTCAAACTTGGCTGCACATTAGAATCACCTGGAATCTTTTTAAATCCTGATTTCTGGGCCTCATCTCCGGAAATTCTGTTTCTTTGTTACTAATGTTGTGGCCCCACCCCATAACAAAGAAACAGAATTTCCGGAGGATGAGGCCCAGAAATCAGGATTTTAAAGATTCCCAGGTGATTCTAATGTGCAGCCAAGGTTGAGAACCACTGCTCTAGGGTGTAGAAATCCTCATGTGAACAAGTATCAACTGTTTATAATAGAGAATATATATGCTCAACTGTGTTTATAATAGCAAAACACATCTACATTATGCTGTTATATTCAGCTGTGTGATCTCTGATGTAATAAGTAGGAAAAAGTTTTAGAACAATATTTATAGTATGATCCCTTTTTGGCTTTAGCCTCATAACAGAAGAGGGAGATGTTGCAAGGGAACTTTAAATAATAAAGTTAATTTCTTCACAAGAATGCATTCATGGATTACTTCTATGATCCTCAAAAAGGTTTATTGTGAAGAAAAAGATGTCAGTTTCAAATATGAAGGCCAATATAATGGTTGCCACTTGCAGTGCTATGCCCTGAGCATTGTTCAAATGTTTTACATGTAGTAAAACTTTTAATACTGATGATAACCCTTTGAGGTAATAGGGTAATACCAGTAATAACTTTAGCACTGCTTTTGACTTTTAGTATATAATTCCATTATTGATTTTTAAAAAACAATAGCTTTGGTTTTGTTTTTCACTTTGACATTTTATACAACTGTATCTCACAAATTGAAATTTAGGTAGTAGAATGTAGGTAGGATAGAAGTTATACTTTTAATATTTTTATTTTTTGTCTTTTAGAAATTGGAGATATTGCTGGTGTTGCTGATGTTACAATCAGGCAGTCCTACAGACTAATCTATCCTCGGGCCCCAGATCTGTTTCCTCCAGACTTCAAATTTGACACCCCTGTTGACAAACTACCCCAATTATAAATTGAGGCAGCTAATGTCAAACTCTTGTGGTCACTGAACTTTGCCTATTGTACATAGCGTATATAAATTGCTGGATTGAGCCTTTAATAAGGAAAAAGAAATGGTACGCATTCCAGGGCTAATGTTAATTGCTTGGCATTATGTATGTATATACTAGTAAAACATATTTAATGATTTAAATTTCTTATTGAATTTGCTTTCTTTTTTAGCTATTTAGAAACTATTTTGGAAGATATTTGAAATTATGTAAGTCTTGAATAAAATGTTTTTCAAAACTAAAGTTTTTGTTATAATTACATGTTATATGTAATTTATAATTTATAATGTATAATTACAAATAAGGCATATTATTGTAGCTAATAAAGCTGATAGAAGTCCTTGTTTTTTGTTTAAGAAATATATATTTAGTTGTTTCGTGTTTTTTTTTTTTAAATTTTAATAAAGTCATGGAACTAGCAATGGCTGTTGACAACAAGAACAAGTTTGTAGTTTTAAATGTTTGTGTGGCTTATAATTTATATAGGGTGTTCCAGAAAAATGTATATACACTCTAACAGCTGATGGCTTAACTTTGAAAATAAAGTATATTTTCATAAACTGCCTTTATAGTTATTCAAAATGTGTGTATACATTTTTGGGGACACCCTATGTATGTATTAAAAAGCAAGAAGTGCCCTGGCCTATGTTGCTCAGTGGTTAAGGCCTCGGTCTGTGCACCAAAGGGTTGTGGGTTTCGACCCCTGTACCTGGTCACTAATTGTTTCTCTCACATGGTGTTCCTCTCTCTTTCTCTCTCCTCCCCTCCCTTCCACTCTTCTAATGGAAAAAATATCTTCGGGTGAGGATTAAAAAAAAAAAAAGGCAAGAAGTGATGAACTGGACACTGGATGGCACTGCCTTGATAAGAATGTGCGTTTTCCTCCATGAGATTGAGCAGAGAAGATGCTGGTAAATAAATAGAGCAACAGATTTCAATTTTCAGATCTTAACGTTTCATTTTATAAAATATGCATATCCATAATTCTTTGTTACTTTTACTGATTGGGATACTCATAGGGTAAAGAATATTTTAAATGGAGATTATTTGGCCTGATAATGTCCAGGAATTTTTTTAATAAGCACCCTACCCTCAGGTGATTGTGATGTGTAGGTGTTTTGCATATCACTCTTTGAGGAACACTGATTTAAGGTCACTTGACTGCTAGGCAATGTAAGCGAAGACCAACAAGTAACGCCTTTTCTCCAGCTAAGTCAGGGTGTGGCCCCCACACTATGCTCACTGGAGGGTAAAGAGCAGAAGCAGTGCCAGCATTGGAGAATCCAGCTCCCTCCTGCCATATGATGGAGCCTGGTAGCAGCTGCAACTGGTCAATGCCCTCAGAGCTGCAGCACAGAGGCACCTGCACACAGAGGGAACCAGGTAACTGTGGCAGGCTCATGAACACAGCTCCTCTTCACCCACCACATTCCCCCACGATGGTGGTAGTTCCCTGAGATCCAAATGACCAGGGACACAGCAGGAACACCCACCACCCTAACATCCAGACAATGACTCCAGGGACCACTGGGATACCCCCTACCATGACCTTTGAGGCACCAGTAGTGTTGGTAAGAAAAAAAACCCAAAACTAGTGCCATCTACTGGAAAATGAAAGACCTATCAACCTGCTGAATTATTAAAAGCAAACTAGTCCTTAAGAAAAGTGTTCACTATCTCAAATGTGCTGGTAGAACACACATCAGCCAACTTGAACAACCAAGTTTGGTTTCTGCAGAAACAACAAAAGCTCAGGAGTCATGGAAGACTGTGATCTAAATGATAGAAAATTCAAAATAGCCATGAAGAAACTCAACAAGATAAAAGAAAACTCAGAAATGCAGTTCAGTTTGATGGGTTCAGGAATAAAATTAATGGATAAAGGAGTACTTTTACCAAAGATATTTAAACTATAAAAAAAGAATCAAATTCTGGAGCTTAAAAATGAGATGGAAAACGCATCAGAAAGCACTGAAATAGAACAGGCCACATGGAGAATTGGCAAGCTCAAAAACAAGTGTAGAAATAATTCAGGTGGAAGATGGAGGAAAAAGAAATTTGTGCTAGCTTTACTGTCGCACCTCAAACTGCAAAAGTTATGGCCACAGAGCATGATAAGTGGTTAAGATGGGAAAGGCTTTAAATTCGTGGGTGGAAGACATGAATAGAAAACATGTTTTGATTGATGGCACTGAGCCTGTATGCAGACCAGCAGGGAATCCCCTGAAACAAGTGGCACCGTTTACTACAAGGAAGGGATGATTACAATAAGGTATTTTGAGAGAGACCTCACTCATAACTTTTATTACAGTGGTATATTGTTATAATTGTTCTATTTTATGCTTATGGCTATTAATCTCTTATTGTGCCTAATTTATAAGTTAAGCTTTATAATAGGTGTGTATGTACAGAAAAAAAAAAACATGGTATATGTAAGATTTGGTACTATCCGAGGTTTCAGGCATCCACTAGAGTTCGTGGAATACATCCCTCACGAATGGGTGGAGAACTACTGTACTTAAAATATAATACATTCTAAACCAACGATTGGTTATGACTTTTACTCATCTTGAGGTATGAAAAACTCCTCATACATAGGTGGACAGCCACCTCGTTTATAGCAGCCAGCTTCTGCCTACACCCACCTCATTCATAGCTGCCTACATTTTAGCAAGTTAGGAATAGGAGTGAGCCATGATAAAGTGGATCCCTCCTGTGCATTCTAACATTTTTAAAGCAGTTGAAATCTTGGTTAATATGGCTCCTTCCATCCGGGTATTTAAAACAGTCACCCAAAAAGAGAAGGAGTGGGGGGAAGACACTGGAAGCCACTTTCATTGACAATCTCTGCTATTACACTGAGTGCAAGGATTGGATTGTTTCATGGATTCTAAGGTTGAGCCCTCTGGTCAAATACCCCCATTTTGTAGATCAGAGACATGCAGAGAAACCGCAAGTTCTGTCCAAGTTCACCGTAGCAAGAGGTGGGACTAACTCAGGTCTCTCGATCCCTCAATCCAGTGCTCTTTCTACTAAACCCACTATTGAAACTTAGGAGGCTGCCTCAAGATGAACTTTAGTTGTAGCTTCCAAATCAAATTCTGTTCAATTACTAAGATTAACAGAATTATTCAAAGCAACACTTTTATCTGGCTTCTTGGGGAAAGCTCTTCAGAGTTGAGTTTTTAAAATATTTAAAAACCAGTCCAGGTGTCAAGGAGTTAATAGCTATAAGTCCGTGATGGCGAACCTATTACACGCGTGTCAGAGGTGACACGCAAACTCATTTTTTTTGGTTGATTTTTCTTTGTTAAATTGCATTTAAATATATAAAATAAATATCAAAAATATAAATCTTTTTTTTACTATGGTTGCAAATATCAAAAAGTTTCTGTATGTGACACGGCACCAGAGTTGAGTTAGGGTTTTTCAAAATGCTGACACGCCGAGCTCAAAAGGTTCGCCATCACTGCTATAAGTTGTTCTTCTTCCAAAATAAATGCTTCTTAAACAAGATGCCTCTTGATAGTAAGCCTTTGTGTTCAAAGCAACACATGTACTTTACCCATGGTTGTCTTTGGTTTCTAAGCTAATTTTGTATCGCAGGTGCAAGATTTACTTTAATTATCAAGATGAACAGCTGAAGGGGGTCAGCCTATTACCCATCTGGTCCTAATCCAGCCAGAGGCCTCCGTGCCCATGCCAATATTTCCAATTGTCAATGGCCCTGACTTTTCCTGTTGCTGGAGTTTTAATCTCATCTGCCACTCATGGACCTCCTGAAAGGTCCCCTCTCTCCCTCCCGGATATTTACACATGCACACTCCTTTCATCAGGATCTCAAGATTTCAAGGTGTCGCTGCAAACACATCATTCAGCTGATCTCTAGCCCCAGAGACCCCAGCATCTCTCACAAACATACACTTCCATTCATAATTCTTGCTGGCATTTCTTGGCCAGGGGGACTTTTCACTGCCATTCTAGGATGCTCAAGCTTGCACTTGGTGAAAAAGGAGGGAAAATATGAGCATAAAGCTTTTCCTCTGCAGAATATCAGAATAATTCTCATGCTTTCTCTCATCTGCAACAGCCTATGAAGGATAAATGTTTGAGAGCTCTGAGAAAGAATATCACTGGTATGCTAAGTAACAGCAAGAGCAAGAACTAGAAGTGATGCCCTGTTGAATTTGAGATTCTGCCAAATGACAGTTTACTTTAAATTGACATAAGTGACAAAGTAAAAACCATACAAGAATTGGGTCTACAGCTCTTAGAGATGCTGGAGAGGCTAGGGTGATCTATACTGTTCCACAAGGCAGGTCTATGATGTAAAAGTTATACGGAGCTTCCAGATGAACACATCACATTGAATACCTTACTGAAGGTATTTTATCAGACTCGCTGTATCTGTCAGAGATTTCTCTGGAATGCCCTTACTGCATCTGTGGTTCCTTCCACTACATGGCTATGAGACACCAGACAAGTCAATGATGGACCAAGAGCTTTCAACCTCCTCCTACATTGCTGAGGCCCAACAAATATCTACTGTGTAATTGACATCTCCTACTGTTTTAGTTTATTCATCTGAGGGGTGGTCTGCTCTTCAGTACACATCAGGGGTCCAGATTTTGGCCCTGATAACACATTTTAACTGTGCTTTAGTCTATCACCGTTTTCTTCTACTGCATATTGGAGATGATGGATATTCAATGGCCACTCTAAAGTCGCTTGAAGGCCCTCCAAGCAGCATGGACATCAAACGGTGTAGATCAGGGTCTTCCATAGAAGACCTCAGAAATAGCCCCCAGCTCGCTTCTGCTCCGATTATGTGTTGGAGTACCACTAAAGATTTTGTTTGAAAAGGAAGGTACAAATGAATGCCCTACTCCAACTCTTTCATTTTACAGACGAAGACATTAGGGTGAAATGCTATGTCACTAGCAAGGTGAAATAACTTGTCCTGCATCTTACTACTAGAGACTAGCAAAATGAGGACTAGTCCCAGGCCTCTTGCTACCCTCCATTGTGCTGATTTTCAAAATGCCTCTAGTTTCAAGTGACAGCATGAATGTGGAAGTTCTCTGTAGGTCCAGAAGGACTGAACTTAAACAAGAAGTGGCTCTTGTCAGAGGAACACCCTTGTTATATTGCAGCCCACTTACAACTCACATCAACAACTGATCTGAGGCTGGATCTCAATCACTAATACTTAACCCTTTGAGTGCCGGGGAGCGCGATTGTGCTCCTGTCTTTTGACAAAAGTGCCGGGAGCGCTATAGGCAATTTTTTTTTCTACTAGTATTTTATAATACAATCAGCAAACAATATATGTCAAAGATGAAAACAAATGTAGTAAAGGTTTCCTTAAGTTTTTGAATATGTAACTTCATTTACTTGCGATTCATAATTTTTTCCCTAAACTGCTGTAAAATCAGCAAAAATGCCTTGGCAATTTTAGCATAGTTCCTAGGATATTGGTTGGCGCTCAAAGGGTTAATATTTTAAAATCTTTGTATAGAAAAAAGCAGCCATTTATTCTCCACTATGTAGACCCTGGAGATGCAAGATACTAGAGGTGAATAAAGCATATCCTGCACTGATGCATTAGACAAGACAGAGGTGTGTGCAGAGGCCAAGGGGGTCAGAGAAGAGGAAACACTCATTCTGCCTGTGTGGAAAGAGCAGGGCACAAAATGTAAAAAACAGAGAAACAAAAAGCCCTATAACTTTTTACTTGAAAAAGGCCCTTGAAGGATGGGTGGAAATCACATTGGTGGGGAACATTCATGTGATGGGGTCAGTATAAGACCACATGAAGTCAGTCCAGTCTTTGTTTCTATCACCTAAACAGAATACAACTTTTTCTCACACCGAAGTGCCATATCCTAGCTTGTCTTTATCACTTCCCACCATTGCTGAAGAGGCCCCAAGCTTGTGCCTGCCTTCAGTCTTGCACCCTCTGACCCTTCTCCACATGGCAATCTAATCACATCCGAGCTGAAGATGTTTCCACGGCTGAGGCAGAGGTGACTTATCAGAAAGCAAAAAAAAATCTGAGGAGCACCTGTGCAGGCCCCTGCCAAGGCTCTGAATACAGTAGCCATATATTATCATGGATTTCATTAAGAGGACCCCCCCAAAAGTACACACACTTCCAGTACCATAACATTTAGATCTGCCCTGTGATAAATAACCTCCTGAATAGTGCCTACAACATCTGCACAATAGGACCCTTTCTTTCCTAACCTCTACTCACCTTCTCCTTGCGGCTTATACACACACTCCAGGAACAATGAATTCTCATTTCCTCAGAAGTACCAGGTTCTCTCATCTGTGGCAAACTCAAATCTTCCTCCCTCACTTAGAACCCTTCACTAACTCCCTGCCTGGATCTCTGGTGCACTCCCAGAGCACCTTGAGGAGTCTGAATCACACTAATGTCATTGCTAAGTGACGTATACGTACCCCTACTTCATGAACTGTAGGCTCTACTTCATGAGCCTTGTCCACACCGAGCACAACGCCGGGTAACCAGTAATAGGGGATCAATACTTAGTGAACGACTAAACACCAGACCGTGTATTTACTTAACCTCAATTTGTGAAAGGCCTTTGTTCCCATCCTGAGAAGCTTTCCTTCAGAAAGTATTTCATTCTACTTTAGAGAGTGACTTTCAAATTAGAACTTGAGGATTTTAGCACAAAATGTAAGTTCTACTGCTGTTGCAAGGTTGTCCTCATAATGGTATTGCTGGAGGAGTCCATCCTGGGCAACCCCACTTCTTTTGGGTGTCTGCATTTCCAAACCAGCTCCCTGCCACTCTGGCTTTTACCCTCTTCAACTTCCTACTTCTCTGGCCTACTATGTGGACTCAGCTTCCGTCCCAACTTCTCAGTAGTCTCGCTTTTGTGCTTAGGCACTCAGTAACTTAATCTGAAGCCTTAGCTTGTCCAGATTCATGCTCAAGTTTGTTTGCTGTTGGGAGTGAAGGGTTGCCAGAGACCACTCCTACCTTCAATAAAACCAGAAATGCCTCAAATTATGGATGTCTTCTTAGAGCTTTTCCTTAGTCATAATACTAGAAGTGACAATTATGTAAGATTTTTAACACTGAGAAGTTATTTAAAAGCTTACCTCTATTAATAAATGTATACATTTATATACATGTTTATAAATATATATATGCACGTTTATACATACATACATATATATACATATACCAGTATATGTATATGCATACACACAATAAGGTTAATATCTTAGACAAACACTAGATCTCAAAATATAGTTAGTAGATAAATAAGAATTCTAAATTATTTGCTCCTTTGGATTTCTCATACTCACCCTGTTTTTCAGGGAGACAAGCAGCACCTGTAAAAATTTTCTTAGATTTGAATCTACAGTGTAGCATTTACCTAATTAACCTGTACTAACAATTTCCATTATGACCCCCAACTTGTGTTACAGAAACAGCATGGATAATTTTATTGTTCTAAAATATGTCACTTGTAATTTTTGAGTGACTATAAAATGTTAATATTCTGTTTACATTAACCTATTTTCTGAAAGGTAAGGTCTTAAAATAAGTTAACTTTAAACAAGAAAAAAGTACATATAATATGGTGCTTACATTTTAGCATGAATGCATACTGTTCTTTATTTATGAAGACTTTGATGTTTCCCCCCTACCTTTTATCCTCAGTGTCTAGTACACAGAAGGCATTCCATCAATATCCATTGAATAGAAGATGCTGCTGACCTTACAGGAGTAAGATGCAAAATTTTCCCATTATTGTCAGTGAAGAGAACAACTTGCTGTGACTCTTCATGATTTTGCCCTTCCCCAGGACAAAAAGTACTTGCAAGAAGGCTAACTAAAGTTAACGTCTTTGAGATCTTGAATACAGTAAAGCCAACGCATACTTTGATCAATGTAAAATTTTCAAAAAGAAATAATACTTAAAACCAAAGTTACAAATTGCAATCTATTTAAACTTTAATTTGTGCATCTGTGGTAATTTATGACTGCAAAACACTTTTTTCTTAGAATGACATAATTAAAGGCACATTTCATATGAATGCATAGTGTACCATTCTAAAATATTTTAATTTCCTCACAAAGTGCTTGAGCAGTCACTTACACATACAGTAATAGCAAAATATATTTACACTCTATAGAGTTTAAAAATTTTAAATCTGACTAAAATATATATATATGTTTAAAACTACAGAAAAAATTAGTGCTTTCTTCAGCTTACTGGTGTGAATATACCCTGCCCTCTAATTTTTTTTAGTGATTGGCTTTAATTAAAAAAAAATTTCTGTACATTGTGTAGTTACAAAAATGCTGTCAGTTTTTAATGCTAAAAGCCTATTTTAGACATTGCTTTTTATACATATTTGAGAACCTGAAAAGGTGAAAAGACTGTACCTCAAAAGTATTTAGTGTTTTTTTAAAATGTTGTGTTAATACTGTTTAAATTAAAGCCAGGCAATTAAGCTAAGATCCTCTATTGTCCTTTACCAAAAGTCAACTGGCATTTAAAAATAACTTGAAACAACATATTGCTCCTTCTAGAAGATTATCCCCCAAAGGATCTTGGGTAATAATCAACTTG
Source organism: Myotis lucifugus (assembly GCF_000147115.1). NCBI lineage: Eukaryota > Metazoa > Chordata > Mammalia > Chiroptera > Vespertilionidae > Myotis > Myotis lucifugus. Next base: position 838,533 of record NW_005871174.1, read on the forward strand.
AAAGGAAATATGAATTATCTCTGAACCATTTGAATTGTTCTCAGAGTACAGCAAAAACATGCCAACACCCTCTGGCAAGGCTGAAATATTTATAAATGTTTTCAGCTCAACTCTCTGCTTTCGTGTTTCTCATGATTTAAACTTGAACAGTTTTTAAGACATGAGATCACTGTGATTAAATGGTTAATTCAGAATGTTCAGTTAATAACTTGCTTTCCTGAGGTATGATGAACCTAATATGCTAAGCACAGAATCAAAGATGTTATTATTGAACTAAGGAAAAACAATGAAGTCATGGACTAGAAGGGAAAAACAAATGAACAAACAAACAAAAATATCCAAAACTCCAGGCAAGTGGAAAAGTCATGGCTTACAAAAAGACTTTCCTATAAGAGCATTAAAAAGCCACAAAAGGATCCTCTGAAAAGTTGTAAAAAGTACTTGATCAAATTATTTTTGAGACTTTTGAGGTACAGCTTTAGTGTTATAATTTTTATAAAATATAAACTGTTTTATCAAAAATATTTATACATTCTGTTACAATATATTGCTTTTGCCCTTAGTAACTGCCAATATAAAATCTGGATCCAGTGGCCTAAAATGTACAAATGCACTTAACAAATGCGGGAGTTTGAGGTGTCTGCTTGGCCACTGTACAAAGTGATGAAGTGGTGAAATTAAATAATAAACCAACATAGAATACATTACAACTTGCACATATACATGTTCACAGCATGTATACAATGATAACCCCTATGTTTTAACAAAGATATAGTTCCCTTCTACAGTAGACATAAGAACAAGATGAACTAGGTTGATAAATGTACAATGAATATCAAAAGAAGCACTAATGAGTTCACTGATTTTGGAGGAAGGTATGACTGAACATGCTGAGTGTTTAGACTTTGGGAATGCATACAGGTTAACACAGTATCTTGGTTCAGGCTAATCAGAAGTTCTCATTCTTAAAATTTTAAGTAAATGCTGATGTTTAATTGTTCCTGTTCATTTCATGGTTTAATAAACAAGTGTTTGGCAAGTAGCTCTGTTGAAAAGCTGTGAGGTTCTGTTACATAGTTGGTAAAGATAAGGCAATAAAAGTTTTCTCCTAATAAATATAAAAAATTTATAAAACAAGACATCAATTCATTTCATTAAAAAAGGCCTAAAAATGTGCACAAACTACTACTACTTTTTTTTTGATATTTCAGTTATTTCTTTAAAAAAATAAGAGTATTTGCCTTATTCAAACAGAATCATGTCTGACTAGTAACAGCATCCCAAACCCTTTTTTCATTTAAAAAATTCAGCTAAGTGAAGTTAATTGATTCATTTTCCTTCCACTTAAGGCAGGCATACAGCCAAACTAGGGACTATAGAAGAGCATATTTGTTTTTTTTTAAAAAAGACTATTGATCCAAAAGTATTCATCTGTGATAGATTTTCACGCCTGATGTTCATTCAGCTTAAACTTCATGGAACTGTTTCCAGTGCTCAGATTTACATTGAGAATTCATCAAGAAGCTACTTTTCAGAAGATATCAGAAGTACTTTAAAACAAATCTTCATGTGTTTTAAAAAAACAGACTCAGAAGCTACTGGTGGCACAGAGAGCAAATGAAGAGTTGCTATTTTTAAGAGGTCATCTTGTAGTCAGTCTGCTCAGTTTCACAGTGGGTAGGAACTTAACACCAATCAGCAATGTAGTCAAAATCTCTGAACATTTCTTGCTCCTCTTCTGAAAGTATCCTTGGTTCTCGAGGTGGAGTCAGAATAGGTGCTTCTGAGGTAAATTCATCATCAAAGTTACTAACATCTTCCCGTCCTCGAATGGTAGGTACAAATGGCGGCTTTACTTTTTTGTCCATCAGAGCACTCCAATCAATTAGCTGAATTACAAAATATAAAATGTCCAGTTTAGTTTCCTACTCCTAATGGCTATAGTTTCAGAAAAAATTCTAAACTTTCATACTTACTCGGAAAAATGGGTGTTTTTTTACATCCTCTGCATCTTTCTCACCAGCTCCAAGGCGCCTCTCAGGATTTCTTCTTAATAGCTAACACAACATAAAGTTAAAAAGTAAAATAAAACCAGCAACTTCACTGATAAAGATTCTCATAACCTACAAAGATTTAGATTTCTTTTTGTATGTGTTTGTCTAAACCATGCAATTATGAACTGGAAAACAACTTCTAGAGTTCTACAGGGAAATGTCCTTCAATATAAAAAATTTAAATAGTTTATAAACCATTAATTCTTACCCTTCTCATTATGGAAATGGCTTCTGTAGATAAGAACCTTGGATACCTTACTTCATCATTTACAATACTGTCAAAAACCTCCTCTTCATCATCACCAGGAAAGGGAGACTAGAAGAAATATCTTTGAGTAAGTCAAAATAATTTTCAATAAAGTGAAAACTTATCACCTATCCAAAGCACAATCAAGAACAAGGCAGTGAAAAACAAAACAAAACAAAAAACCACATAAATAAAACAACAACACCAAAACGCCCAACAAATAAGGACAAAAGAAGCTACAACAGATATATATCTATTGCCCAGAGGATACACTATATACCAGGGGTCCTCAAACTACGGCCCGTAGGCCACATGCAAATACAAATATTGTATTTGTTCCCGTTTTGTTTTTTTACTTTAAAATAAGATATGTGCAGTGTGCATAGGAATTTGTTCATAGTTTTTTTTTAAACTATAGTCCGGCCCTCCAATGGTCTGAGGGACAGTGAACTGGCCCCCTGTTTAAAAAGTTTGAGGACCCCTGCTATATACTTTCTGAAATATTCCTTAAATTTATTTCACAGACCTGAACAAATTTGGTCAAATCATCCTATATAATAAAAGGCTAATATGCAAATTGACCGAACGGTGGAACAACCAGTCGCTATGAAGTGCACTGACTACCAGGGGGCAGACACTCAGCACAGGACTTGCCCCCTGGTGATCAGTACACTCCCACAGAGGGAGCGCCGTGCAGCCAGAAGCCCTGAGTCGAGCTCATGGCTAGTGAGCACAGCAGTGGTAACCCCTCCCGCCTCCGTGGCAGCGCTAAGGATGTTTGACTCCCGGCTTAGGCCTGTGCAGGGAGTGGGCCTAAGCTGGCAGCTGGACATCCCCCGAGGGCTCCCGGACTGCAAGAGGGTGCAGGCCAAGCTGAGGGATTCCCCCGTCCCCCTCCTAGTGCACGAATTTCATGCACCAGGCCTCTAGTATAATTTTCAATTTCATCCCATTTTATTTCATTCATTTATATAGCCAGACAGTAAATCTTTTAAGTATTTACTACATAGTGGGAAACATGTAGATAATAAACAATCTTTAAGAAGCTCAATATTGTGGAAAGACAGAAGAAAATGGGTAAGGTAAATATGGTAGTAAGTGTTACTATGGAGGGAAGCAGAGTTTGTGAAAATGGATCAGATATTGATATGCTTTGAATTTCACAGTATTAAATAGTTACAAAACACAATTAGAAAATTTGCAGATGTCACATAATGACTGCACTAAGCAGCAGTTGCCAACAAAATTAAGAGAAAAAACTACCTATTCCCAGGCATATTTTATGCTCTATACACAACAGATCTTGGGGCATTTCAGTAAGCAGCAGAGTATTAAAATTATTACTCAGAATGACAATAATGACTCTTTGATATACAAAGAAATAAACTCTCAACCATGCTGAAAATGTAGTTATACAATATGGCTTATCACCTCAGAATTTCAGATGGTTTAGAATTGATTGCTCGCTTCCTATAAGATATTAAAGACTAAGAACCAAGCAGTAATTCCAAGTATCAATGGAGTAAGAGGGATCTTTGACCTGAGGAATCTGTGAAAATGAATTCAGAACCCAACTTCCTAAAGCTGAGCTGCCCATCCTACTGTGCATATCTAAGGTAATTTCAAACTTTTCAGTTATCAAAACTTTAGTTTATTCATTCACTCATTCAAAATACATAAATCAAATACCTAGTATGTGGGACAATATAATTTGTTTCAGGAATGGAGGTAAGTCAGGGAAAAATTCTATTTCACAAGGATTTGCAATCAGAACTTCAAGTGGTAATACAAAGCACTTTTGTTGACTTGATCAGTCAACTTTGTGTTTAAAATGTCATTCTATAAGTAAAAGTTTATCTTCATATTTGTTAAGATGTTAAAGTTCTTTGTTTCTTCAAATAGATTATAAGCTAACAACAAAACACAACAAATGTGTTTTAAACACATGTAAAAATGCAACTATCTGTTCAGATGTCAAGCATCTAACACCAGTATGTAAGGTTACTTCTGTGATACCCCATTTGGCAGAGGGAAAGGAAACCTGGTACATTCATTAGTTTATTTCTGTAGTCTTTCCAGTCCTCAAAACTTGTACAAATACAAAGAAAATTTCAAAACAAGTATCACATGATTTCCCTCATATGTGGAATCTAATGAATAAAATAAACTGATGAACAAAATAGATCCAGAGACATAGAAGCATGAAACAGGCTGCTGGATCTCAGAGGGAAGGAGGGGTGGATGGGAAGAGATCAACCAAAGAACTTGCATGTATAATCCATGAACACAGACAATAGGGTGGTGAAGGCCTGGGGGGGAGTGGGGGAGGCAGAGGCAGGCTAGAAGGGGTCAATAGCGGGGAAAAAGGGGACATCTGTAATACCTTCAAAAATAAAGATTTAAAAAATTTTTCAAATACAAATTTGAATATGCAGGATATGTTCAGGGAGTTTTCAATTATTTGTAAATGACAGAGAAATTAGATATAAACTTTAGCCAAACCTCACTCTTATAAGAGTTTAAAAAATGTGATTGCTAAAATTTCACCAACGCTATAAAATTATAAAGCATACTGATGAGTTTTAAGTTTAGCTCTTTTCCCAACTATCCTCTTATGGAGGTGTTAAAAATAAACGGAATTTCAAAAAGCAATTCGGAAGTAATAGATAGCTCCATTGTCTTAATTAATTAGAAGCTCTTTTAAAAAAAAATATGGAACAGTAGCTTCCTCACTTGTTCACTGCCAATCCTCCAGTCACTTTAGAAATGGAGGAAGTATAATCAACTGGCTCTTAATTCTCTATTATTATGTAATAAACATATTTTTTGCATGTCATCTCTAATATGGAGGGTTAAATTTTAAGCAAGCATATAATTTTTAGTAACTTAATTAAATTTCATATGTATCTGAATGCTACACTTAAAAAAAACACAAAGCAACAAATATGTTACTTTCAAAAGGGATTTCAAGTATGCCAGAGTTTACAGAAACAACTACGATGAATACATACTCTGGCTCTCTTAGAAAGTAAAGACCACCCAGGATTAGGGATAAAATACATCTTTCAATCCTAAAACAGCATACAGCACCTTTTCTAAATAGAGGTAAAAAATTTAGTTCTGAACCATCAGTGTAAGGACAGAAACAAGATTGGGTGGCTTCAATACCCTATCCTGCAGGTAGCAAAATATAATGGTTTTCAGACAACCAGGTTTAAAATCCAAGCCCTACCCCATGACAGTTGTGAGACTCTGAGCAAGTTACTCAAGTTCTGTTTCCATTTATGTATCTGAAAATGAATGTAGATTAATATTGAGCTTATTAAAGGTTGCTGAAAAATTAAATACGCTAAAATTTATAAAGCACACAGAATAGTGCCTAGCACATGATAAACCTTTTAATTAGCTATTTCTTTCCCTCCTTTTCCAAGTATTCACTCCAATGTTGTTTGGATGAACTGAAATCATTTATTTGTTTGTTTGGGTACATGACAATCACAGAGAAAAATTTTCGAAATTTCTGACATTCAATAATTTGGTCATTCCTTCATTCATTTATTCATGCCAAGAAAAGTTGTTTGCACCAGAGAAACTAGAACAATGAACCAATCCAATAAGATAATTTTTCTTGCATCTTGAGATCATCAAGATTCTCTAAGTAGTTTTCAATTACTTATCTAAATAGGACTCTTTCCCAATTCCACCCTAATTTATCATATCCAACAATTTATAACAAAACAGATTAGCCTCTTACTACTGCTTTATTTATTAGATATAATTCACTTTCCTCAGTGGTAAAATTTCTGTGAATAACTAAGTTATCCCCAGAAATGTATCAAGTTAATCTAAAGAAAATAGTTAGAAAGTTAATCTTTTCAATTCTGCTATCCTGTTTTTGAAAGTAACATTTGTTTTTGACTAAGGTATAGCTGACTTTTCTTTTTTTTTTAAATATATTTTATTGATTTTTTACAGAGAGGAAGGGAGAGTGATAGTTAGAAACATCGATGAGAGAGAAACATCGATCAGCTGCCTCCTGTACACTCCCTACTAGGTATGTGCCCGCAACCAAGGTACATGCCCTTGACTGGAATCGAACCTGGGACCCTTGAGTCCACAGGCCGATGCTCTATCCACTGAGCCAAACTGGTTAGGGCCTGACTTTTCTTTACAGGTATACATGACATCTGTTTATTAGTTTTCCTGTTATTCTATTCCCTATGAAATATTCAGTTATATTATATCTTAGAATCATAACATAGCAATACTAAAATATAAGAAACTATTTTCAAAATACTGGTAATGCATTCCACAGATGACATAAAAATTTAAAAAAGACAGTGAAGGTAATACAGAATCATAGGCAATTATTAGTACACTATAAATATTTATGAAACTTAAGTTCCATTTATGCATGAGACATATTAAGTAGTTTTATAAATGACATGTTTTGTTCTTTCAATCATCTTTCCTCTTTTCTTTCTCACTACTTTATACTACTTACCTCTCCAACAAGCATTTCATATATAAGTACACCAAGGCCCCACCAATCTACAGCCCTTGTATAAGATGTTTCTGTTAATACTTCTGGGGCAAGAAATTCAGGAGTGCCACAAAATGTGCTTGTTCTATCTCCATATCCCATTCCTGAAAAAGGTAAAATTTAAATATTAGTGCATGGTGACCAAACTCAAGATATACCAAAGACTTTTAAAGAAAATGTTAAAAGTTGGTATTGAGAAAACTATGCTAAATAGTAAACTTATTATTTAATTAATGGGTAAAAATGACTTTTATACTTTATTAACTTATTTTCTCTTTCTTGTCATTACAAGTCACAAGTGACTGTGAATTTCAAGTTTTATCATTTTTTCAATTCAATCTTTTTTAGTAAGTTTATTTGCTTCATTATAAAAATAACATTAAATATAATTTGGAAAATACCACAAAGCAAACACCTGGAAAATCAAGAGTTCACCAAAGATGTTACATAATATAGAGATATGGTATTAATATTTTTAGTTAATTAGTTTTCAAACATATGTTCCTCATAATTTACTTAATCAAATATACATTCTACATATTGAAGATGTCTCAATGTATTCTGAAGTATTAAAAGCTCATAATTGTTTTCTTATGAAAGAACTTAAATGAAAAGACCTTAATTCTAAATATGAAAAGGTTTGCATTTACTAAGTTTTATTTGAGATTAACTTAATTATGCCCGTTAAGACCAAGACTTAAAGGGTGAGAAATTTTTTTGCAAAATTTCTTTAACATTGGTCATATTACTTTTGCTTCAAAAATATTATTTGTAAGAAGAGTTGATATAATATCTATATACGTAAGTTCTACACAATCCTTTTAAATGCCTTGGCCAAGATTAGGAAAAAGTTAACAAAGATGGAAACAGAACTAATTTCTTTATTTTTATTCTGTGCCCTGGTCATACAACTAAAACATGTCATACTTTTTGCATAAAACTACTCTAACTTTTCCCCCTTAATTTTTAAATGGTAATATTATAAAATCTTAATATTTTAATGTAATGCATATACTGTATATCATGTCACTTATAGTAATATAGTTATATTTCATTCATTCTGATAAATTTAAAGGAAATTGAAAGTAAGCCCAATTACCTAAGACTTCAAATTGGTAGAACTCCATGTAAGTAGTTAACATCAGGCTCTGGAGTCATATAAAGATCTGAGTTTAAAAACCAGCTTTGCCACTTGTTAGCCATGAGAGCATGGGAAAGTTGTCTTACCTCAAAGCCTGTTTTCCTCTGCTGTATTACCAACTTTCATAAGATAGTTATAATTTAACTGGATATGCAGCATATGAAGCAAAGTGCTTGGCACATAGTAAGTGCTCAAAAATGGCTAGCTATTACTATGATAATGTACTATATCTATTTTATGACAATGAGAAATATACACTTATTCTGGTTATTGAATACATACTTTCTGAATACCTATTATATTCTTGGCATCCATGCTGTGGTGGGGACATAAAAATGAGAGTAAGACACAATTCTTGTCTTTAAGGAGCTTACAGGAAATTGGAGAAAAACCAATATATACAGATGTCAACACAATTTGATGACTAACTAGATATGGAGAGTAGAGAAGAGGACAGAGTTCAGGATAATTCCACATTTTCAAACTGGGAGACTGAGAGGACTGTGGCAACCATCAACTATGAATTAGACTATCTAAGGAAAAGAAACTATTTTTTTTAATATATAGCATTTGAGATACTTATTGACTATTCAGGTAGAGCTGTCTAGTAGACAGCTGAATATATATGTTAGGAAGGGAAATAATAGATTTGAGGATCATTAATATATAATTGCTAGTTAAAAACTAGCAGTGAAGAGCAATGGTCTAAGGGCAGATGCCAAAGAACAAAATTATTTAAATCAACATTGTTCAATTCAGAGAAGTCCAGTAAGAGAAAAAAATTTTATTGAACTCAGTAATTAGGAGGTCAGTGGGTAACTAATGGACATATACTCACAAAGTTCATCTGTTCTTTCATTCATTCATTCATCTAACTACTTAATATTATTTTTAATCCTCACCCAGAGTGAGGACATTTTTTCCATTGATTCTGAGAGAGAGATAGATAGAGAGAGACAGACAGACAGACAGACATTGATGTGAGAGAAACACATCGATTGGTCGCCTCACACACATGCCCCAACTGGGGGCAGGGATGGAACCTGTAACCAGTAACCAAGGTATGTGCCCTGGACCTGGAATCGAACCTGTGTCCCTCTAGTGTGCAGGTTGATGCTCTAACCACCAGCCAGGGCATCATCTAACTACTTATTAACTGAACATTCACTGAATACTTAAGATGTGCCAAGCACTATACTATATGCTATAGAAACAAAGCTGAATAAGAAATAAGAAGCTACCAATGTGGAGAGGCAAGCAGATAATGTTCCTAACAATACAATGTATTAAATGTAAAGATAAGAAAGAATACCTATTTACCATATATTAAGTAAGCACTGTGTCACATACTTATCTCCAATTCTCAAAATACTCCTAAACAAGGATGATTACATTTATTTTATAACTGAGGAAATACTCAATGAGGTTAAAAGTAACTCCTCCAAAGATACAGAGCAAATAAGTAGCAGAACTAGGATTCAAAACCTAAGACTATCTGGTACCTAAGTCCGAGCTCTGTACACTTCCTTATGCTACCTCTGATTCAAATGTCCCCAGTTTACTTATTTATTTACTTTTGAATATATAGAAAGGATTCTTGATATATATTTTTCCTATTTAAAAGTGTTAAAAGTTTTAAGAAGCTAGAGAGAAATTAGGTTTATTTAATTTACTCTATAGTCCCAGCATAGTGAAAACTTTGGTGCTTAACCAATGTTTTATAGAATAGTGATAGAATTATTAATCATACAAAGAGAATCTTTGTTTTATACTCTGACTTCTGAAAACCTAACTTTATTCATACCCACAGAATTCTTATTAGGTTATAGGAATAATCCATAGTTTTAATAAAGAATAAATTAAGTTAAAAATACATTTTACTTTCCATAGACAAACTTGAAAACTACCAAAGTAAAAGGAATAGTAATATATTAAAAAAAGAAACTTTAAAATGTCTAATTACCTTCTTTGCAAAGGCCAAAATCAGCAATTTTCACAAAGCCTTCTGTATCTAGCAATAAGTTATCCAATTTCAGATCTCTGTTCAGGATTAAAAAAATGCAAATAAAAAAATCAATAAAATCAGTAGAAAATGTAGTAAAAAATTCATTTCATTAGGAGCCATACTTTCTCTTTGCTAAAAATAACTTTTTCAAATTGTGATTTGAGATTTAAATACTGTATTAGAAACATTCATTTTTCTTTCATTTGAAAAATGTATTACTCTACATAATATAGTTTCTGAATAATTTTCATTATATAGAATAAGAAGAATGTATTTAATAAAGAATGTTTTCTCTATTTAAATATATACTTAAAAACATGGAAGAAATTTAAGCATTTGCCTATACACCATCCATAAAAAAGAAATGTCTAACAGTACAAAGAAGGTGTTAGGGGGCAGGTTTAACTTTCTAAGAGAGTAATTCAAAATAAAGAGAAAGCTATCTATCCATACTAAATGATTACAAATTAAGTTAAAAATAGTTTATCCTGTGAGTAAAACAGGACCATGAGGATACCCTTACCTGGAAAATATTGTTAGAAGTTTGAGTAAACTAATGTTTATAGTCTCCTAATTCTGACTGGCTTTCCATATGTCTACTCCAAAGCAGCGATTTTCCAGTGGTGTGCTGCAAGAATTTTTAAAGCATGCAATATTTGATTGTTTAGTCAGGGCACTAACCTCTTTTCCCTTAGATTGTCAATAAAAAAATGACAACAGTCAACACAACAATAGCCATCTGATATGAATGAATCAAAATTATTCAGATCAGCAAAAATATATTTTTTGGTGTGCTGTAGAATTTTAGTAATTAGTTTATGAGTGCCACGAGATGAAAAAGTTTGAAAATTGCTGGTCTAGAGTAATGCTATTCAAAGTGTGGCCCATAGACTAGTTGCTGGGCTATGAACTAGTTGTTCTGGTTCTGCAATTTGATAAGGAGCCTGCACCAGCCATGAATAAGTTGTCACCAAAATACACTGTTTAGTTGACAGCAAGACTTAATGAAGCAGCAGGTGATGCTTTGCACTCTGGTACAAGCTACGTATCTTAAAGTGAAAAAATTTTGAGTAGTACTAGTTTTACAGAAGTTTTCTTAAGTTGAATGTAAAATATTCACCAGGATGCCCTAGCTGGTTTGGCAAAGTGGATAGAGCGTCGGCCTGCAGACTGAAGGGTCCTAGGTTCGATTCCGGCCAAGGGCACATGCCTGGGTTGTGGGCTCGATCCCCAGTAGGGGGTGTGCAGGAGGCAGCTGATCAATGATTCTCTCTCATCATTGATGTTTCGATCTTTCTATCCTTCTCCCTTCCTCTCTGAAATCAATAAAAAAATATATTTAAAAAAAATATTCACCAGGATGAATATTGTTGGTGAATTGTGTTATCAGAGGCCAACTCATAATTTGACTACTATAATTACATAATGGGCAGAGGTTCAGGAACAAAGAGGTCCATCATATAATTCCTGTGTTAACCATGTCTTTCAAAACTGGAATTTAACTTTTGCGAGGTCACTTATATAAAAGAGAAAATTAAGAAGCTGATTAAATACAAAATATCCTTCTTAATTATCTTTAGTTCCAATACACACCAAAGTAAGCCATTAAGCATCAAAACTTCACTTACCTATAAACAATTTTGTGTTCATGTAAATACTGCAGCCCAAGAACTACACATGCAGCATAAAATCTAAGAATTAAATAAGAAATGTTTAATAAATTCCACTGCTCTTGAATCCTAGTTTATACTTTTATGCTTCAAAGCAGAATTCCATAGTTAACTAATTTCACAAATATTTATTTAATTTTTACTATATGCCAGACATAGTAAGAAATGTGCTAAATATTAGGAGAAAAAAGGAAAAAGAAAAAAAAAAAAGCAAGCCCTGCCTGCTGTGGCACAGTTGGTTGAGCATTATACTGTGTACCAAAAGGTTGCTGGTTCGATTCCCAGTCAGAGCACATACCCAGGTTGCTGGTTTGATCCCCAGTAGGGATGCATATGGAGGTAACCGATTAATGTTTCTCTCTCTCCCTCTCCCTTCTTCTGTCTCAGGGAAAAAAAAAAAGAAAGAAAGAAAGAAAAGAAAATCAACAAAAACATATTAAAGGAAAAATACAATCTCTGCAATGGAAGCCATTAACTTTGCCTGATGGCTTCCACTGTAGTCCTTCAACCTGGTCTGTAGGAGAAATTACAATATGCTGTAAGGGCAGAAGGACAGTGTGAAGAAAATTTTCATAGGGGAAATATAGGGCATTTCCTTGAGAAGGAAAGAAATAGAGGTGTAAGAGGCATAATATTTTTGAAAACAATAATGTTTACTGTGGCTGAAGTAAAAAATGGGGAAGAAGTAATGAGAGAGGAGGCTGGAAAGACAGCTTGGGATCAAGTTGTGAAGGATCTTGAGACATTATGGATACTGAAATTTTTTCTCTTTGTGATAGAGAATCACACTATTTTAATCAGATTTGTTAGATATTTCTGATATTAGCATGAAGGTTGGAGTAAAAGTAGGTAGATATCCAGAGGAGAAAACAATAGATAAGGCCATTAGGATAGTACAGATGGAAATTGTGAGAACCTTCATTGTAGTGCCAACAAAGAGAAAGCAAGGATAGATTTAAGAGAAATTTTAAAACTAGCATGACAGGACTTAACACATTTCGTACCACTCAGTTTTCTCGTGTTCGCGTGCCATCTGTTAAGGACCGCTCACGAGTGTTCTCGTTTTTCACGCCCATGGAAAAAGGAGCGAATCTAGATACTTATGTAAATTTTGTTTGGTCCCTCTTCATAGAGGAAAATGTTTTACACAGTACCATACGTTAAAAAAGTACTAGGAACTTTAATTGTTTTTGTAAATAAAAATGTTATAATTATTGAAAAACAATACCTAAAGTGCATTATGATGATTTAAATAACATGCAGTTTGCCCAAAAACGTGCGGTCCCTGGCGTATGTCTTACAGATTTCTATGTGGTACGCAATGTGTTAAGAGTCTCATTGGCTGTGAGGATGAGGAAGAGGAAAAGCTTAAGATGACTCTCAAGGTTTCCTTCTTAGTGCAATGAATAGGTAAAAAAATACAGGAGTAGCCAAAGTTGTGCTGGGAAAATGAGTTTGGCCTTAGATTTGTTGACTCTGAATTGTCCTGGGGCAGGTGAAGAGGTTTAGAAATTGGATAAATGGATTTGGATCTTAGAAAAACTTGCCCCAGCTAGAATACTAACTCTTGAGAAGAATAGGACCATGTATGTCTTTTTCATTGTTAATACTAAACTAGAAGCCTGGTGCAAGAAATTTGTGCACGGGTGGGGTCCCTAAGCCTGGCTAGCGATCAGGGTCGATCCGGTTTCCCTCTTCCTGCCCTCACCGCCGATCGTGGCCTGCTGGCCGGGGGAAAAGGCCACAAGAGATTTCGATCCCCAGTTTGGAATGTGCAGGAGGCAGCCAATCAATGATTCTCTATCATCATTGATGTTTCTATCTCTTTCCCTCTCTGAAATCAATCATATATATATTTTTTAAATGCAAGGTTTTTAGAGGAAAAAAGGTAGGGCAAGGGAGCTATTGAAAAAAAAAAAAAAGGACGGGGGCATTTGAGATCTTGCTCACATTTCAGATAGGATAACATAAGGTGGTCCTCAGGGGGTGACAGTTGAGGAGGGGCAGTGGGTGGAGCATGGCACTGCGGGCTGAGGAACGGGCTGTAATGACTGGGAATGTCTGTGACAGTGACACTGAGTATGTGCTGGGGACATCGCTGGGATGATTCATCCCCAAAAGGTTTTGATTCCGGACGGCAGGAGAAACACAGAGATCAGTGGGCCTTTCTTAGTCTAGAACAGTGGTTCTCAACCTTCCTAATGCCACAACCCTTTAATACAGTTCCTCATGTTGTGGTGACCCCCAATTTCATTGTTACAAATTGAACATAATTAAAGCATAGTGCAGGTTGAGAACCGCTGGTCTAAAAGGTGGCCTGGGCAGCAGGAGCAGGCTGCCCTGCTTCCCTACAAATGTAAACATGCAGTGTAACTGCACATGACGTCAGTCATATGGCCAAATCAATCCCAGTCAGCGCTGGTGGCTGTGTCCTGCCACTCTCTGGCTGTGCTGTGACGCTATTGGTCAGGGAGACCGAAGCCATGCCCCTGATTGCACATAGTATATGAAGGGGCAGGCAGGAAGCTGGAAGCCGGAGCTGATGCGGCATGGGCCCGGCAGCGCTGCATCCACTGTGGAGCAGGATGGGGAGCAGCTATCGGAGCGACCGGCTTTGGAGTCAGAGGGGCTGTGCTTCCTGCACCTCACCAGTGGCCGTGAGCCGCAGGACCAAGGGGCAGAGGAATGGGAGTCACCGCCAAGGTTGGTGTGTGGTCCTTCGCAGCACACCAGCCAGGCCGGGTGGGGCCTGGGGAGGCTTTTCCCTCCTGGAGTCGCTCTTCCCAGGGCGGCAGCATCCAGCCGCTTTTTCTTTTTCCAATTTTTTTTATTGGAAAGCAAGCTCTAGGCTTGCAGTTCCTGGAATCCCTAGGCCATAGAGTGCGCCACCCACTCCCTCCTCCTGATTGAGCGTCAGCCTGGCCTGCGCACTCTCACAATTCAGGACTCCTCAGGGGATGTCTGACTGCCAGTTTAGGCCCGATCTCAGCCTGGCTTTCGGGGATCAGGCCTAAGCCGGCAGTTGGACATCTCCCGAGGGATGTAGCAGTTCTCCAAGGGGCAGGCAGCCAGGAAGAAGCCCGAACTGGGGCCGGGCGCCATGTTGCTCACACTCATCCCGGCCCGCTGGGCCTGCTGCCGCTGCTCAGCTTCTGAGTGGCACTCCACCTGTAGGAGTGCACTAACCACCAGGGGGCAGATCCTGCATTGAGTGTTTGCCCCCCCCAGTGGCAGTGCGCATCATAGCAACTGGTCGCTCCACTGTAACGGTCGCTTAGGCTTTTGTATATATAGACTAGAGGCCCAGTGCATGAATTTGTGCACAGGTGGGGTCCAGCCAGCCTGGCCCCAATCAGGCCAGATCGGGGCTGGGCCGGTCAGGAGGAGGAGATGGCGGGAGGTTGGCTGGTTGGTCTGCCCAGATTGGGCCCGATCACAGCCTGGATCAGGGCTGGGCTGGCTGGGGGAAGGGGCTGTGGGCGATTGCCAGTGGGCCCCGCCTCCGATTGGGGTTGGGGAGCTGATTGGGGCCGGGGCCGATCATGGGGAGGGGCTGTGGGCCGGCCAGCCCCACCACCAAATGGGGTAGGTGGGGGGTGCCAATCGGGGGCCAGAGGCCTGGGGGAGGGGCAATGGGTGGTTGGCTGCCTGGCAGTGCTCCTGATTGAGGTAAGGGGGCCGATTTGGGGTGGGGCCAGGTGGGGGGAGGGGCTGTGGGCCAATCAGGGTGGTGGGGGCCCATTGAGGGCGTGGCCAGCTGGGGGGAGGTGCTGCAGGAGGTTGGCTGGCCAGCCCTGCCCCCTATTGGGGTGGGGTGTGTGATCAGGGGTGGGGTGGCCATGGGGAGGTGCTGCAGAAGGTTGGCTGCCCAGCCCCGCCCCCTATTGGGGTTGAGGGGGTGCGATCAGGGGCAGGCTGGCTGTGGGGAGGGCTGCGGGCCTATTGTGGTGGGGTGGGCTGTTCGGGGGTGCGGCTTGCCAGGAGTAAGGGTGGCGGTGTTTGGCCAGCAGGCCCCGCTCTTGATTGGGGTGGGAGAGTCCGATCAGGGACAGGCCGGTGGGGGAGGGGCTGTGAGGTTGGCCGCTGTCCCCACCCTGATGGGGCCGGTTCGCTGGCCACAGTGGGCATCATAGAAATTAGTTATTAGGTTGTTATGGCCATTATGGTAGCTGCCTATATATATATGTATGTGTGTGTGTGTGTGTGTGTGTGTATGTTTGTGTGTATGTATATATATATACATATTATTATATATATATATATATATATATATATATATATAATAATAAAAGCATAATATG